>NW_027172757.1:155000-755000 GCF_018151085.1 Drosophila tropicalis | reverse complement strand
AGTGAAATATTTTAAGTTTCTTGCAGATAAATAAAATAAAAAAATCATATTTTTTAATCAATGCAATTATACTACAAAGTTCAAAGTGCAATGCACATATACTTCTTTCCCTGAGGGACAAGTATTAAAGTCATTCTAAAGTCTTTTATTTACTTTTTCATTCAGTTTTGCGGAAAAAAGAAAAAATTCGGAATCTCAAGTGTCTAACATATTCCACAAAGAGGAAATCGATACATAAAACTGATTTACTACAGTATGACTAAATTCTTTGTTTTTTATTGAAGAAAAATTGTAAAAGTAATAATAGTATTTGAAGGTACTGCAAATGAAAACTCTTCGATATGGGGTAAAGCATGACCTGACCTTGATAAAGAAGTTTTTTTTAATCATATTTGGACCAACATTTATAGTTGAGTTTGAGTTTTCTTTTGTTTATTCTTAGATGTCCTTCTTATAGGCAAGACAAAACTTTAACATTTGCGTATCTTTGCCATTTGGGTTACCATTTCTCTTCTGAGTGACAAAATGACTTAAAACTTTTGAAAAGGAGAGTCAAATAGTTACAGAATCAATGGTAAAAGAATTGTAATTCTAGGTTAACTCATGATAATGTGATGAGTTAAAACTGTTGATAAAGTTTTTATCGCCATTTTATGCTTTTTCGAAAGACTACGGTATAAGGACTTTTAGATCACGGCCCTTCAGACAAGATTGTCCCATTGGATATATCGAAAAATATGGAACGAAGAATTTCTTTCAACTCTTTCAACACACTTAAATCCAATAGCTCTGAAACTTTCCCATCTTTATAGAAAGATACTAGACCCTGAGATATATGTATTTATGAATATTCTTGTGTCAATTGTGATCATTAAAAACAATTTGTAACTCGTTAGACTTGAACATTTTGCTAATCATCCCAAACCTTACGACAGCTTCTACTTTACAATGCATACATATCCCGATATCGGACATTAAGTGAAAATCAACAACATTTTCAGTTCTTCGTCTTGTGGCAAAATGCATTTTAATTGGCTGACATTTTGACCAGAAGATACGACCGATACGAGTGAAGTGAATGAATGGGAGAAGAATATGCAATCTAAAGAGAACCAGCCAACAGTCCAGGAACAGAGCAGACATCATGACCAGATAAGGGAATTTAAACTGATGCACATTTTGTTAACAGCTTTATAAAGCATATGGGGAGGCTTTTAGTTGGCCATTTCAATAAAAAAAGAAGAAGAAAAGGAAAAAAAATCTGAAACAGAAAGAGAAAAAAAATCAGCCAACTCAGAGACGCAGAAGAAGAAGGAAACTCTAAAACTGATAAGCAACAAAGTGAAGGAAGAAGAAGCCGACGCCGCCGCCGCCGCCGCAGCAAATGAGGCTGAGTCATTCCCCCCGATATAAGCCAAACCACCGATCGGTATCCCAATATATACATATATATATACACATATATGTATGTATTGGCTGTCTGCGTATTTCACGCGATGCAATTGATTTGCTTATAAAATTTATCGATCTCGTTGCTAAACCTTGTTCAGCTCTCTTCGCCCTTCTCTTATCAGAGCGTTTCAAGATTAAAAGAAGACAAAGAGACAGACAGATTTTGCTTTTGATTTTCATAATTTTTTTTATTTCGAAATTCTCACGGTTTGCAGGAGTTCCATTGAAATGCCATAAAACAAATGTTTTGTGTGGTTTCTTGTTTTTAATAGGCGCCGCGGTAAAAAATCGAAAAATCAAAAATTAAGAACAAACAAAAATTTTAAATTTACTCCTTTTTCGTTTTAGATTTTTGGCCTGTCAAACGGTAGCCCAGGCATAAATCAAGGATTTTTTTTCCCCTTTTCAAGTTGAGTTTGAAACGCAACTACAACAGAAATCTGAATCGCCTGCTAGACCTTAAAGCTACACCAAAACAATGTTTCCCACACAGAGCCCCAATGTGGGTGAAAGGGGGTTTAGTGGTGGGGAGGAGATAGAGGTAGAGGTAGATTGGCAAACATTTCAGTTCCAGGGTAGATAACTTTTCGGTTAGGCTGAAGACATTCCTCCGACCGAGAGTCCGTTCACAGAGCAACAGCTAGGAATGCTTTTGATCTAAACCGATTTAACCAGGGTGACTTTTGACTCATTGGGAGAAAAAATGTTTCAATTTTCAAGCTTAGCTAAGCAAATTTTTTCGTCAGTAATTAAATATAAACAAATTACACTAGACAACCAATTTCGGTATGTTGATTTTACTTATGATTGAGAAATTTCAATGCCAAATGGCAATTTGCTTCTCCGTTTGTCATACAAATTTAAAAAATATTAAGAGGAAAGGTCCTTTAGAAGTAGAAGACTCATTTAATGATTGAATTTAATTCTTTGAATCCATTTCAATCTTAATAATATAGACAAGGATGTTTCTAGCTATAGATGGAAGGAAAGGAAGGGAAAGTATAAGGAAGATGCAATGCCGGAAATGTATAGGAAAAAAGAATACATTGATTCTTAATAACCTAATATCTAGTATTTTTATATATTGGCAGGACATTGGACTAATGGTTGAGCAATATAAGGGGAGATGTAATGAGATGGGATATTTAATTTCGACTATTTTAAAGTTGGCATACAAAAACCTTTGAGATTTTGGAGAAATTTATTAAACAAGGCCCTAGGTATTTATTTATATTATAGTTGATCGGTAATGAAATATTACAGTTAACTCTAAAACTAGCTACCTGGACTTTAGCTATGTCTGCTTATATGTATGTATTTAAGGTCTGAGTCCTCTGTACCAAAATAAAATAAACTTGACACGAATTCACTTTTAGTTATTTTAGAAAATAATCGTCTTATTGAACACTTTTTAATTTCACGAGACCAACGCAACCTCCTCGTCTCTTTTTTCTTCGATTGTCAACCTATTGATATCTATCAAACCATTCGTTATCGGCATTCTGATACCATTAGGGGTTCTCACACAATCCTACATGTATTTACTAGTTAGGAGGACAAATCCATTAAAACCATTCTAAATAAATATTTTTCACTCTTACATTTTACACTTAAAAAATAGTTCAAATTCCTTATAATATCTGGGTTACTTTTGTCCACCGAATATCCACCGATCATCCCCACTATATACTTTCTTTTGAACGTCTTCTAAACTTCTCTTCCTCTCAAAACTTAAAGTTCAATTGGGAAAAGACCGACCTTTAATAGGAAACTCCCATCTTAAAGCGTTTTAGTTTAGTTTTATAATTTAAAAAACCAAATAAATTTGAACAATTATACAAAATGTTTTGTAAATGGCTTGAAATTTATTTACATTTTCTTTCAAATAGAAATTTTAATGAATATTTTCATTATCAAATCAATCAGTTGTTCGTAACACAGAGAAAAAACGTTTCGGAGACCATAAAGTATATTATAAACTTGATCGGCACATGAAGCCAAGTCGACTTAGCTATATAGAGTGGCGAGCACATGCGGATACACATTTCGATACTGTGACTTTGAGTGGCTCTAAAACCCAGGAAAATGCCTTAATCGAATACAAATTTTTAAAAAAAATCAATTAATAATATATAAAACGAAAAATAAAATCTTTTTTTTAATATCCCCTCTTTAGCTCAAATAGTCCAGAAAAAACTGAAATGTGAGCACGTATCCACTTTTGCTCGTATAACTTATAAAACTTATAGATTAACGAATTTTTTTAATACCAAAGGCCTTTGCCTTTAATCACGCTATTATTGCTCCTGGGCATACTCCTCACCAATTTTTCCATCAATCCGTGCGATAGAGTGCTCCATTCCGCTTGGACTCGACTCCAAGGCTCGCTCATTGTCCTGGGCGGATTTTCGTCGCGCGACAGTTGCTTCTTTAGCAGAGCCCATGATTTTCGATCGGATTTTGATCTGGGCTTTGAGCCAGCCACTGCATCTTCAAAAAACTTCGATTTTCGAGCCATTCCTTTAATATTTTGGCCATGCGACTCGGATCACATCTATCCCATAATTTGAAAGCTACTAAAATGAATTTAAGTTTCTTATTCCTGAATTGACATCAAGTTTGACAATTCGTTGGATCGGACCTCTATAACATAAAGCTACCATAACATCCTACTTTGTCCCATTTTGCGTAAATATACAAAAAAATCTGGTTAGAGATTGCGACCTAATGAATTTTAAATTGAATTTAAACCGGCTCGAGGTCAATCTTACAAAAGAAGATTATTTCAAAGGTAACACACAAAAAGGTGAGCAGGTTGTCTGTATAGCTATTTCAAGAACTACCAAGTTCTATCATCAGCAGACTTTGCTAAAGAACTCCAGAATTGCAATAGCCATACCATGTCTTCAACGCTAAAACTAGTTGGGAATTACATTGCCAACTAAATGAAGCGAAAAAAGCTGGCGAAGCCTACAATACCGAAGACCACCTTTTGTGCATTACCCTTAGGCGCTATGAAATATTAGTGTAAGAGCTTCGCCCTTAACAAACTAAATTCAACTTGGAAGAATTTGGTAGTTCTTGAAATAGCTATACAGACAACCTGCTCACCTTTTTGTGTGTTACCTTTGAAATAATCTTCTTTTGTAAGATTGACCTCGAGCCGGTTTAAATTCAATTTATACAAAAAAATTGTATAATATTCAAAAATATTTGAAAAATGAAACATCTTCAAAATAATATTATGAGAGGGAAAGTTTCTTATAAATATTATGAGAACATATAAGAAACTCGATGAAAATTATTGAGCAATCCAACATATAAAAGGAAATTGATGAAAGGAATAAATGATTCAGCGCTGTCAAAGTTTGTTTTTTTATAATTCAAATATTTTGGTAATATGTCTACCAAGATGAGTGAATCATTCTCCTTTTGTTCTTTCTAAATTTTGAATCATGTTTTAACTGTTTCTTCTTGTTGACTGAATTCAGTAATAGATATGCTTAAACTTTTTTTTATTGGTAGATTTTAAACAAATTTCTATTTGTACAGTGTACAGACAATCAAATGGACTTAAAAAGTAAAAGTTGATCAATTTTAGCAAATTCTTTAAATTATTCAGCAAAATAAATAAAATAAACTGCATTTCTAAATTTCAATATTATCTATTCTCCATAAAAAGTGTATATATCTCTTCTTGTAGTATCTGTTATTTTTGTGGAGAGGCGAATAGGGGGTGCACCTAGACAATTGAGTTGACAGGGTGGTCCCCAGTACTCAAGTTTTATAATGCGCCTGGGCGACTCTCAATCAGACACTGAGTCAGTGCTTAGCCAGGCGATGTTGGAGCAGAAGTTTCTGCCTTGCCGCCTGACTGGTTGCCTTACCTTCTATATACCTAGATCTACTCGTGTATACATAGTTGAGCTTGTTAATCTCATTGTTGTTGTTGCAGCAGTTGCTCTACAGGGTTGTCAACATACTTTTGTTGTTCTCCGTTGACAGCAGCAGCAACAACAACTCGAGACTGCATTGCTGCAAGCTGAAGTGCAGTACGTTGCAATTCGTTGTAGTTGCATCTACCAGGTCATAATTGCCACGCATAATGGGGCTGAAGCTGCTGCATCTGCGGATAAGAAGAAGTCAGAGAGAGAGAGAGAGAGAGAGAGCGGCAGTCAGGTGTGAGTTGCTCCGTCTCGTTTTGTTCGTGCCACAAAATTTTTCCGTTTGAAATGCAAATGAATTCATCAAGCCCGGCCACGCCCTCAACAGCATCTCCTAATTGGGGATGCAAGCAACCTGCATCCTGGAGTGTACATGAATTCACACGTTCAAGTGACAACTTCAAACTGGCTGACAAAAAATTTCGTACATTATTTATGAGTATTTTATGCGTTGCTACTTTGCCAGTTTGTTTACTTATATAATCAGAAATATAGTAAAGATAATGCAACGAGATTGCCACTCGTTTCATACATCACACTCTTCATCCATGAGATTAGCTTAGTTGGAATGGGTAAACTAGTTTTTAAATACTCTGAATCGTATGCATTCAGTTTTACAATCAATAAGTCCATAATAATCAAGAATGTTCAAAATTATATTTAGTCAACGACTTAAAATTGTTTAAATATTACAACAACTTAAAATTGTTGTTAAAGTTTAGGTTTACTAAGACGAATTGCAGTCAACAAATCTTTTATCATTTTGGGATTCAGAATTCACAATTTTCCTAAAACGGATTGGCTTTTCTTTCAAGTGAAAAGTATCTCCAATCTGGTAGTTTGATTTCTGAAAGAGTTTTTCAACTCTCTAAAAATTAAATGTTTAAAATTTGTAACATTCCAGGAATTCTTTTGTTTTTAAAAACATGTTAAAGGAAACAAATCTGACAATCTTCAAAAAGTTATTAGAATTTCGTTTCTTTTTTTTAACTAAGCCAAAATTGTTTTAAGAATTTTGATCAGTTAACTTAAGACTTCTTAAAACTTGATGAGGTTGCTTCTAGCACCACTAAACTTAAGCAGAGTTGATTATAATCTTTAGCTAAATCAATATTAATTATGCCAACACCTATGACTGACAGCAACTTCAGGTCTCGGAACAGGCAATTGATTAATCTGTTGTCGCTGTTGTTGTTAAAGTTGTTATTGTTGTTGTTGTTGCCGTTTTAATTAATTAACTCTGGTGAGAAGCGAGTAGTATAACATAAGGTAATGAGGTCTCTGTCTTTGTCTTTCATACACTTTCATAGGTTGAGTAAATTTGTTGACAGGCCATTTTACACATTGTGGTAAAATGGGGGAAAATGTATCTGCAAGATGTGGATATACATTTTACTTACCAACGTGTGCAGCAGGCCAAGATAATCACAACAATTAAATGCAAATTGCCCACCAAGTTGCCGTTGCCGTTGCTGCTGTTGCTGTTGCTGCTGCTGTGGTGACTTCTTCCTGTTGGTTGCTGGTGGCTCTTTGCTTGTCCCACCGACATCATCAACATCATCATGATGATCAAGGCTTGTTTTGCATAAATTTTCATACAATTGTAGGTAAATTTTTAATTGTAAAACATTTTTATTAAACAATTTATCACTTTGATTTAATGCGCTTGTTGCTGGAGTCGATGTTGTTGCTGTTGCTGCTGTTGCTGCTGTTGCTGCTGCTGTTGGTGATGTTGTTGAAGATAATGATGATGAAGATGATGATGAAATCGTTTGCTGAGGCCAGGCATCAGGAAACATTTTGTTGAGCTCATTGATAAAGAGCTTGATTTTTGCTAATTGCTTTCACTAATTTTAATTATGTCATTTTAATTCATTTGGATTTAATTTCTTTTACAAAACTCAAACTGTTCACTTTTCTTTCACCCTTTCACATTTGCACATCTTTTCGGATTTTCAATTTTCAATTTTCATTTCACCAGTCACCGTTACAATCTATTGTAGACTCGAGCCTTGGCTCTTTGGCTTTGGCCACTGGTCGATGCCAAACGATCGATCGACCGATTCGAGCACTTCAACTTCAGATTTGGTCTTACATTCTTTTATTTCTTGGTTTTTTTTTTTTACTCGTTTTGTTTTCTTGTTTTTTTTTTTTTTTTTTTTTACATATTTACAATCGTTTTGTTGGGCGGCCTATCTGATTGGTCTGCAAAATACGAGTGGGCTTTAAAGTTTGCTTTTTGCTGTTGTCTTCCTACTTCTCTTTTTTGCTTCTTTTTTTCTGTTTCTTCTGGGTGGTTTCGCTTTTAGTTGTTCGATTGGCTCTCATTTTTTCCGTTTTTCGTTCGTACTTATCTAGCCGTGTGTCCTATAAGTTGTCTTATATGGCGGAATGGGTAATATGACACTTGATCGTGGGAAACGTTTAAAAGGTTTGTACATTAAAAGTTAATTTAAAATATATAAAAATATCTTCGCAACACTTTTTATAACTAAATCATTAAACGGAAAGAATAACAATAATTTATTTAACTATTAACTTGACAAACAATTGAAAATAAATTCAAAAATGAAAGACCTACAATTTTTCGTCACAAAATTCTTAAAAATTTCCTTTGTAATAATCTTATTTTAGACTTTTAAACTCTAATCAATCAATCCCTCAATTCTTAATCAGTTGAAATTAACAATTTTATCATTAAAACGAATTGATTTTGATAAAAATTTAAAGTCTTTAAAATAATGAATTTAAAAATTACATAAAAGTTAAATTAAATAATTTAAGTTTTATGCATTGTAATATGAACTTAGTTTAAAAGGTTAAAATATTTTGAAAATATGAAAGTTTTATAAGAAAACCTCCAAATTTTGCGTTATATACTTTTGGGGGTATATACATAAATAAAATTTAGCCTGTTAGGAATCCTTTAAATAACCTAAGAAACAAATTTTTGCTTTCACTTAACAGTTTTTCAAAGGTTTTGATTTTTATTTAATTATTTGTGCTTTTATTTTTAGTTTCAAAAGTGTTTTTCATGTAGTTTTTTCGATAATTAACTTTAACATTTTCCAGCTAGTTTTTTTTTGTACATAACATTTTCTCACTTTATGTTTCGACAAGGATCAACCAAGTTGATAATTTATATACGGAGGGAACCGAAAAACGAACGTCCTGCCAGCGAAACGCGCGAAATGTAAATGAAAATTGAAACAATGGCAGAAGCTTTGTCCTCGTGTTATCTTCGTACGGGGTCGTCCTGTCGCCGATACGAAGATAATTACGAAATGTTGAGCAGGATGTTGACGATGGATGTTGATGACGATGGGGTGGATGGGGTGCATGGGGAGGATGCGCGTGTCTTTCTAATTTTTCTTCTGTTTGGGGTTGAATTGTTTCTACTGGCTAAGCGAAAGTACATCAAAGGATATAGTCACACGCACACACACACACACAGACACACACACTGTCATGTCATGAGGTATTATTGAGGCAGGGCGCGTTTGGAATTTATCGCATGCGAGAAGAACTGAAAATTGGCCCTAGATCGTCGGCCTAATTAGCACAGACAAAAAAAAAAAGGAGATGAATACAAATTGCATTTCAATGATTAAAGATTTAAAATTCGGCCCCCACTCTCCCCTTTCCTTCTGACAGTCACCTGCTGCTGGCTACTAACCCATCTAGAGTGTGCAACCCAACGTCAAGTGCCACTTTCGGTTCAAACATCAAAGGCTTGCCGCTGAGGAAGATGAAAAAAAAAGTGAAACTGGTGCAGTATTCCTCTTATCTCTGCGTTGTTGTTGTTGTTATCCTGTAAAGGACTCCAATTATTGCATTTGACTCTTCTTTTGTATGCTAATTTACACGGCAAGGCCAATTGATTCTTGTTGTCTGCTTCCTAGTTCCTGGGGTTCAAAATATGGGTCGCTTGGGTTGTTTTATCTTTTGTTTTTCCCCATCTGTGTCTGTGTGAGTAAGTGAGTGGGTGGGCGGGATGCGGGGTGTATCAGCGTGAACTTAACCCCTTTGGCTTTGACTTTGTTGCACTTGGCTACTTGTTACACTTCAAAGGATTACCGAAACACTTGTTGCTGCTGAGTTGCCTCATTTGGCTTAAGCATAATCCCTGAAAACCATCTCACCTGAAATCCTCTGAAATTCTTATAGAGTTAAAAATGACAGCTTCTGTTTCCTCTTTAGATTTGATCAACGAATGAATGGAGATAAATTTTTATGTCTAATTCAACGAGTGGTTGATATATTAAACTTAAATCTCGATTGGGTCTTTGTTTGATCCTTAAAATTTTGTTTGTAGGTTTCTTTCCATTATTTACACAGGGGGTAATGAAAATAATGCTTTTAGGAATTGAAAATCATTGTGTTAAAGGGGGTAATGAAAATTTTGAAAAACAACATTTCATTTTTTGTCTTAAATAGTTGGTTCTTGTGACTTCCTTCTAAAGACACTTTAGTATTGTTTGATTTTGTGGGCAGTTAATGTTAAAGCTCATTAAATATGATCCGTTAACAGTCTTTCTGTACGTTGCCCCTTCACCACCCGACTACTTACTCTCTGTGTATAACCACAAAGCAACCACAAACAGTAACAGCATTTGACCATTCAACCAACCATACAAACCATCCATTCCAAAGCAAACCATATACCGCATGCAATTGCCATGAATCACCATCACCTGGCGGTGGCTTGGCTTGGTCTGGCTCTGGCTATGACTATGCCTCTGGGCTCTCACTCCATCTCTCTTCCTCTCTGGAGGACTCTGGTGGAACATCCATCAATGTGCCGTTGACATTTGCTTGGACCGTTGACAAGAATTGTCACAATAAACAATACAACCAAATACAACAACAATGGGAAACAACAACAATAAGAGGACACAGGGACACGTGACGTGGATCAAGGGCAGGGCATGCCATGGCAGGGTTAGGGGCAGCGGTTGGGGGTATAATGATTAGTTCGGTAAGTGGCAAGCAGCAGAAGGAGTGCGCATAAATTACCAAAAGGATTAACCAACCAGACTCAGACAGCTGAAAAAAAAGAAGAGTACGCGAAGAAGGGAGCAAAATGGATATGAGGGAAGGGGTTATGAAAATGAAGGGAAGGGTTGCTGCAAAACAAGATTGCTCAGTCAACTGTAAGGGATTCCTCTCCCTCCGTCGTAGAGAAAAATCGACAAGGGAAAGGACCGAGATGGAAGTGAGTAAAGTGATGAATAGATTGATGAGGAGCATCATGTTCAAATTAAAATCAGATCAATTTCACAGATATATTAACATACAATATTATGAGTATTTGTTTTCTGCTTCTTCTTGCTGTTGTTGTTGTTGTTATCCACGGGGTTGAACAAATGGATAAGTAAAATACCCCGCAAAAAAGGTGAAAGACCTCTCAACAAATGATGAACGAATGGAAACACTTGTTCCAAATTTATGGTTTTTATTAGCTTTCATTGTTCTCTAAGCTAAACAACAATTTGCTGACCTTTAAAATAAAGTGTTAAACTGTTTACGATGAGGTTAACGAAATCACAGCCAAAAATTATTGATCTTTTTCTATAAAAAAAGGTATTTGAATGGTCGATTTGAATCATTTCAAACATTTCAATTCCAAGTGCCTTTGTCTCATTATTAGCCAAATTATTTCAAGGGTTGCTAATAGCCATTAAGAGGGTCTTCAGCATTTGATTTGCTACAAAAAGTTCAAAAATAATTTGCAATCATTAAAAACCAAATGCGATCCATGGTTACACCATAATTTAGTTAATTCTTGGTTTGTATTTGGTTTTTGTATTTTAATTAACTCAAAACCATGTGAGAAGAGCCAACCATAAATAAATCTTGAAAATATCTGAAAATGACGTTGTGGAAATATTTGCTGAAAAGTAAGAAATAAAAATAAAAATTAAGCGAAAATTAATCGAAGTAATTTTTGGCCCCATCTTCTGCTTCCTATGCCTTCCTTCTGCTGCTGTTTTGTGACTCGGAGCGACATAGCCAACATTTTTGGAGGCATTCCTTTTGGGCCAAAGTGGCACAAGGTAAAAGGGTCTCGGGGTCTTTAGCTCTCTCTCTCTCTCTTTCACTCTCTCTGTGCTGTCGCCTGGCTGGGAAAAATTCCGCTCTCCAATCAGGTTGCTGCCGTTTAGTTGTTGTCTGTGTGACATGAAAAAGAAATCAGTGCAAAAAGGTTTCAGTTCGCAGATGTGTGGGAAAATTTTTCATTTTTAATTGCACAGCCGAAAAACTGAAGCTGAAAGACCAAATCTATCGAGCATCGAATCCGAGTGTTGACTTTAAAAGTTGAGAGTTGAAATTGCGAATTGCATGGCAACTTGGCCCACCTACAAAAAATCGAATTAAAGTTGTTTTGTATTTTCTAGCCGTCTCTCTCTCTCTCTCTCTCTGGAGTCTGCATACCGGGCAAGCCTTTCTATGAAAATTCCTACTCAAACATCATTCACATAGTCATCGCCAACGTCGTCGTAGCCACAACGGCGGTCCTGGCATCCCGAGAATGTTTCTCTTGGCCTAAACTATGCAAGCGCTTCCACTCGAACTTCGCTGCGTTCCACTCCTCCTCCTTTGAGCACCAGAAGGGCGGGAAAGGCCGGTGGAAAGGAGCTGAATGGGGGGCGTTGCTTTGCGCAAATTACAATTAAAAATTGTTTCAAGTGGTTTACAAACCACAGAGCACTGAACATGCAGGCAACAGCACCACCAAGCAACCCGAGAACAGACAAGATTAACCAGGGAGGGATATGTGAAGTTATTTTTATTTTGTTTTTCTTCCCCAACCCCCCTCTCCCACCATCTATGTTAAATATAAATGTAAATTTCCAGAGTCTAAAGGTTTACAATATTTAAAAACTGTAACTGATGTTTAAATGTTTTTAGTCCTTCTGACATAGACTTTTATTTTGTCATACATCAGACTATATTAATCTATGTTAAATCATATTAAATTGAAATATTTGATATTTAAAATTTATAAAATATAATAATATGTATCTTTTATTGAGTATTAAAAGGATTTCCTTTTCCCAGTGAGTCCTCTTTTGGTCATAAACCTTCTCCGTGAAATGCTTCAACATCCTTTAAATGATTCCTTTTTTAACGTTTAATATATATTTGTTGAATCTACTCTTAAATTAGAGCCTAACAACAAGTTTGAGATATTTTTTTTAATCTAGTACTTAAGATAAATCCTGGGGATATTGCAGGCGACCCTAATCACTTATTATTGGGTTGGTCTGTCATTTCTTTTAAGACGAGTTCTATCATTAGTTCGCGTTAGGGAATTGGCAAGGATATTAGGGTGTGCATCCAGTTTCGCAGAATACTTTAGTTGTTGACTACCTATTTCAGATCTTACGCTAGGTATATTTAGATCATTTTGAATGTTGTCGTTCCGTACGTACCACGGAGCCCCTGTGATTGATCTTAAAATCTTTGACTGCGCCCTTTGTATAATGTCGACATTGCGTTTCCCCATAGTACAGCACCGTAAGTCCAGTTGGGTTTCAGTACGGAGTTGTATAGGAGGACTTTATACTCCAGACGTAGAGGGGACCGAGCATTGATAATCCAATGTAAGCTACTCGCTTTCAGTTTAAGCTGTGACTTTTTTTCTTCGATGTGCTTGCGCTAAGTTGGTTTTCTGTCTAGGTGGATGTCAAGGTAGGTGACATCAACGGCCTGAGGAATTGTATCTTTCAAGCCAATCAATTCATTTTTATTAAAATAAATAATAGATAAAAAAGAAATCCAATTTGTGGTTTCTTTCATATTTAAACCACTTTAATTTACAAAAATCTGTTAAAAACATAGAGACAACTGTGTTTTTAGGTGAGTCTTTTAAATATTGAGTAGGAAACATTTTTCCATACATAATTCATTCAATTCATATATCAATTTTTCTTCTTTAAGATGTTTTCGATTAGGTTTCAGCTAATTTTAAAGTAAAAATCCCAAAATACGAATATAAAACCATGCCCACATTCATTTTCTTTACTTTTGGTGAATATAAGGCGAAAGAATATGATCGTTTAGTCGAAAAGTCAAAATTGTCAACTGAAATTAGTCGACTTTTCTTTAAAAATTGTCGATTGTAGTCAACACTTTGACTAAATGCCATAAACCTACTTTTAATACAAATGCAAAAACTGAAGAAAAAAACTTACAAGGCTGAAGAATCCCAAATTAAAGCCAGTTGAACTCATAATCCTTTGGGCTGGAGTCCATAGTAACCAATTTATCATTTTAATCGAATTCTGGGCTTATTAGTCCGTTTTATCATAAGTTCTTTTAAATATTTTATGTCGATTCTTTTAAATATTTTAGAAAAATGTAAAGCATTACTTTTAATTTCGTCAATTATTTTCCTAAGGAGTCTTATCCCAATTATTGGTAAGATTTTTGATAAAAAGGCCACTTAAAAGAATTTAAAATTTTACTTTTTGGGCATTCCTAGTTACTGAACTCAAATTTTCAATTTCTATGTTTGATATTCGGTGTTGAACAAAGTTTTTTCATGCTAGAAGAAAATAAGCTTCAACTTTTACTTGGTCGCTTGGGATGATATTTATTTCGATTTTCATTCGACGGAGATTTTGTTTGTTTTAAAAGAGGATGGATGGATGGATGGATGGGGACTCTTCATCAAATTGAAAAGTTCAACTGGCTTTAAGCGGCCATCTTGGTTTGGAGTATAGCAACGTGGTCAGTTGAGTTACTGCATTCATCATCATTATCGTCATTATCGTGTTCATCATTATTAGCATCAACAAGTTGCAGGCAACAGTTGGAACAAGTCTTGAGTCTGATGGCTTCCCATTGGATGGATGCCTCTTGGCATATGTTTTGACTTTGATTTGCTGCTGTCATTTGGCTGGCAACTTCATTTTGTGTTTAATGTGGAATGCAACATCATCATCGTCATTCTCATCGTCATTATCGTCATTGTGGTCTTCTGCAGCATCTGTTGCAGCCTCCCCCTAAGGAGCATTGCGCATGTCTCTTTTCTTTTCTTCTCTTTTTTTTTTTGGTTCCTCTGAGTTGTTTTGTTCTTTTGGCAAACAAAATGAATTCCTGGGCGTGGGTGGAGCCAAATCCTTTAGCTTTCATTTGCAACAGGAGCTTTGTTAAGCTTTCTGTGGAGCTTTAACAAGGATATACCCAGATGGCGCCATAAATCATCATTATTGTAATCATCCGAGTCAAAAACCCCCTCCTGAGACCAAAAATCCTTGAGAAGAGCACGCGCACGCTTACAATCTTATGAAAATTATGAAAGATTTACATTAATAATTCTTGCAAAAAGCCACACATAAATAAAACACACAAGAGATGAGACTGAGAAGGAATAAAGAGATAGAGAGAGAGGGAGAAGAACAAATAAACACAATAAGCAATTTTATTAAGCGACAATCAGCGCCAAGTTTCAGGCCTTTCGCTCTCTCTCTCTGTTGCGCTTGATCAGAAGTAAGTTGTCGAGTCTCGGATCGAGGATCGTGGTCCATGGTCTTCTTGGGGTCTTCTCTTGGTTAAGTCTTGGAACTCAGACTGCCCGCTGAGCATGCGTGCGGGGCTAAGGCTCTGGGATCTCACCGGGTCTCTCTTGCATGCAAATGGAATCACTTTATTAAACAGCTTACATAATTCATGTGCTTCGGCTGTGCACACATTTAATTTAAGGTCATCAGCGGCAACTCGCCACCACCAGAGGGAGACTTCCGAGGGGCATCATCATCATTGTCTTCGTCATCGTCATCGTCATTACCATCATCATGATCATCGTCATAATGAAAAAGACTGTGTAATCATTTTTAAATGTTTGTAAAAATAGGTGTAGACAAGTTGAAATTTATTATGACCAGGTTGTAGAACAAGCAGATACGAGCACAGAGATAAATAAAAGAGAAAGAGGGGGAAAAACTCTAAATCGAGATGGAAGAACAAAGCAGATGATGAAGTCAGAAACGAGATCACATCAATTTACGGAAATAACTTTTCATCACATCACAAAATTTTTACTTTTACCACTCTTTAATAACATTTTCTTGGTTAAGAATATTTTAATTTTTCGCATTACATTGTAAAACTTGTTACTTGGCTTATTTGAAGCTTCAGTCTCCTAAAGACTGCTTATTCTTGATCTTTTGTTTCTATCTGGTTATTGGAATAAAGTATTCGTTTATCCACCATCCCTTCCCATTATCCCTGTGGAAATACCTTTAAGTTTTTGGGATAACACAGCTCCTTTTCCTTTGGGGATCGAAGTGTATAACCATTTTGTATTGTATTTTGAGTAGGAATCAACCACTGATCATTGAAAAAAAAAAAAAAATATTATTCTTTATCCACAATCGTTTCCATTATCCCCGACGGAATTACCATTCAGTATTGCTTCATCGGAAGAAAACTCCACCTACGTCGGGGTTCGAACTCGAGCACAACAGAATTCTAGTGTTAGTAGGTCTCCATTGAGCCTCCGACAAGGTGATCTTTGGAGTCCTCAACCATTAGTATTTAAGCATAGAAAAGTTTAGAAAAGTATTACATAATTGGTTTTTGTTCTTAAGAATTAAAATTGAAATTAATTAAACTATATGATAGTTGAAAATTCTGGAATATTTCCCTTTTTTCCATCAGTTTCTCGATTTCGAAAAATTATTATTTTTTAGAATAATCAATCGATGTCTTAATAGAGAGCTGAAACATTCTTTTTATAGCTTTTGATAATTTAAGTAAATTCTTTTTAAATTTACAATATTTTATTTTTTATTTAGCTTCTATATATTTCTAGTATATGAAGGATATATTATGAAGGATAAAAATGGGGTCTGGGCGATTTGCATTAACTTTTGTCGAATATTTTGTCGTCTTTCTGTATATAGCGAATAGTTCTATATAGTCTAATTTGCATGACAGGGAAAGGAAGCCAGTGATCACATAATAGTTTCTGGTTGCAATTAAAAATAATACAATATTATTTGAAATATTTTTTAGTCAACCGAATAGAATTCTTAAAATACCAACCACAAATCGCTTTTAAGTGTCATTTGTTCGGAGAAGCCATTGACTTACAATCTCTATTCATTCTCTTTTCATTTTTCGAATCTTAAATACTCATGAGATCTTTCAACAGAGTAAAATGAGTTGCAAGATCATTCGAAAACGAATGATTCATATGGCCATTTGAATGTATTCATGCAATGACCTTTATTCGTACCTTGTATCATTCAGATGAGTTTAAAATTTTTTGCTGTTAATCTATATTTGGCGATTTATGTATCTACCTACTTTTGTTTTGTGTTTGAGGCTTTCGAATAAGAAGGGACTAGTCTATTCAAATATTTCCTTAACAACAAGAATAGTTTTCTAAGGATTAACGATTTAAATATTATTTTTAACTGTAATCCAATTGAACGAATACAGCCAGCATCTTCTTAATATGTAATATCGAACAATATCTTAAATAACTTCCGACATGGTTTGGCAGACTTTTAGTCCATAAATAATTAAGCATACGCTCTTGTTGCCAGATTCTTGAGGTTTACAACTTGGGTAGGTGTAGATTGTTTCTTAACCCCTTGCAGAGAAATCATTAAGAGCCATCAATCAAAGTCTTGATGTCTAAATAAATGCAACACTCGCACACACAAAAGCCAAGTTGGCTTGGGCCTGCCATAAAGAACTACCGCACTAATTAATACTGCCGCCACAAACCAAGTTCAAGCCACACACGAAAAACACCATCTTCGATCCGATCCGATGCGATCTAAGCTAAATAAAGTTATTAAGCCCTGTAACCCAAATGGGGGAAATGTTTCTGCCGTGCAAAATAAAAAGAGGAAAGGAAACAAAAACACGAAAAGCCCCAAAACGCAGCATGTGTTAAAATTATATATAGAGAGTGCGTGTGCATGGCGCGGACCCCCTAATGGATGGACCAGCCAAAAAGGATGGCAAGGAGTCCACAGAGAGTTAATAAAAAACCATATAATTGCGTATGTTTTCGGGCCAAAAAACAAAAAACGAAAAAGAGAAAGAGAGTGAGGCAAAGATCCTCACAATGCAGAACTCAAACTCAAGTGCGAAGTTCTGTGCAAAACGCCAAGCGCCTGTCAAAATATGATTTTTGTTGCCATTTCGTGTTTTGCCTCTTTGGAGGTCTTCATCATTTCTTTCTTTATGCTTGTTTTTGTTGCTTCTTTTCTTTCTTGTGGGTTTTTCTGTGTTGTTGTTGTTGTTGCCTGCTGACCCCATGGGCAGTGAAATTAAGTTGATTTTTAATGCATTCTTGGTGGTTTAGGCCCGTGTCCCTAAAAAGATGCTCTTAATCTTCTTGGTTACTGGTCAAATATAATTTGGGTGCTTTTTAATAAAAAGTTATTAACAAACTCTTTAAATCAATTATTTATAGATTTAACATAATTTTACATTGTTACAATGCCTTTTGAACTGTTTTAGATAAACTTTATTTTCAAAAAATTGCTGGAAATGTCAAGAATTAAACAAAAAATAATAAAAAAAACTTAAATATTTATCTTAACATAGTTTTTTGCCATTTTAACACATAATTTGACGATGGAGGAATACTTCTTTCCTATATATTTTCTTTTTATATTTTCTATTCTAAACAGGGACATCAACATTTATATCTATAAAATTTGATTATTCTCTAGACAGAAGAAAAAATCTTTTTCGGGGAAAATAAGAAAAGAGCAGGTTGTCTGAATGGCGCTATATTAAAAACAATCAAGTTCTCCCATCTGCAGACATTGCGTAACCACTCTAGAATTGCAAGACCATACCATTACTTAAACCGGTTGCGAATCGTAAGTGCATGAAGCAAAAGAAGGCAAGCATAGGTAAAAGCTTCAAAGTCTCTCCAGCTGCCGTTTCATTAGTTTTTTGGTTTCTTGGGTTAAGATATGGCCAATTATTTACACTAACCGCTCAAAAAAAAGGAGTTTTGCATCTAAATATTTAGATGTCCTGAAAATGTATAGACAACCGTTTTTCCTAGTTTTAAACTACATTTAGAAGCGTTAGCAGATATTAAGAAGAAAATGCTGGCAAAGATATTCAATTCAAATATTTTAGTAGCAATATTTAACCAAGATTTTTCTTTTTGATAGTAAATAGTATCTTTTTGATGTAAAAACTTTTAATCCTTTTGGGGCTTTAATGGTAAACATCTATAGGTCCTATTCAAAACAACTTTGCCTCAAGGATACAGTTAGAACTGCATTAAAATAAACTTGATCATAATATTTGATTCGAGGAACGAGTCACTTAGTATAAGTGAACAGAGAAACAAACTGCTGAAGAAGAAGCTGACTCCAAGCCTACTTTTCCCACAAAAATCCGAATATTTCGGGGTTAAAGGGCGTCTTTCAAGTCCTTGAGAGTCCTTTAATCTACATCACTAAAGTTAGCGCAGTTAATCTCATGCATAAAACTTGTTTTGAAAAGTAGATTTTTGTCCACATCGAATGCCTATGACACTGATCAGTGGATCAATTGAAATGGTTTTTTTTTCGAGGGATAGTAAAAGTTAGCCCTGCCCTCTGTTCGTTTGACCGGAACGCAGACATGGTAAAAGCTTATAAGCAATTGACCAACCCAGAAGTATCGAAAGTATGGTCAGTCAGATAAAATGGTTTTGTGCGACCCTTCTTTCTGTTCTTCGACTTTGAATTTGTCTTGAGTTTACCTTTTCTTTTCTCTTTTTTTTTTAGTTTCAGTTTCTTCCCTTTTTGGCTTCTTCCTCTACTATATATGTACATATATATTGTGAGGTGCATGGTCAGGTCTGGTCTTCGGACGGTCGGTCGGTCGTTCGTTCCATTTTAATAACATTAATTAAGGTGTTGCCTTCGTTGGTGTTCTTCACGCCTTTCCTTACAAATTACGCAGGAATTTCATGTTTCAGGTTTTTTGTTTTTGTTTTTGTTTTTTGTGCTCTGGGTTCGTTCTGGGTTCGGACAGCGGCAGCAGCAGCAGCAGCAGCAACATCAGGTCTTAATAGTTGTTTGTGGTTGTTGCTGTTTCTTTGATCTTTTGTTGTGTTTTAGCAATTTGGCTAAAATTGTTTGATAGCCATTCAGGATCTCGGATCGGATCGGATCTGATGTGATCTCTGTTGCTACACCCGCTCATTTGAAAATTGAGCCATTTACGTTGGTTTCTGCATGTTGGTTTATGCATTTTGGTCCATAGATGGCGCCACCTGAAAGTGGTAACCAATTTATTTGTATTCCCATTTCCCACCATCAAGGTCAGCTTAATGCATCCGAATGGAGGTCAATGTCCGTCTCTCTTTCTAGGCAAGAGGCGCCTGTTCTCTTTTCCTTCTTTTTGTTCATTAGATGGATGACTAATAAGCGTCGCCACAATTAATTGAAATCCACTGATATGCATCTACCGAATGGCTTCAGATACAAGCAAATCTCATTAACGCTGCCCAGATAAAGCCACTGGAATCTCTCTCTCTCTCTCTCCTTCTCAGTCTCTCTATCTCGGTGTGTAAGAAGAAGAAATTCAACTTCGATACGATACTATACGCGAGCCTGATCCCAAGCCCAAGACCAGGGCCCGAAACAGAAAATACATTTTGTTCAGTCAAGTGTAGCAACCTAAAAACACACACACACACACACACACAACAATCCCAAAAACAAAATACAGAAAACCATCTGAGAAAAGGCTTATAAATGCATGCAGATACAGTTTTGGAAGTCAAGCGGTGGTTTGCATTTGTACGATAAATAAAATGAATGCGATTGTTAATTAGTTGTTGGTGGTGGTGGTGCTGGTGGTGCCGGTGGTGCTGCTGTTGTGTATAAAAAAGCATTATCTTATCGCTCCTTTCAGATTGGAGTCTCTCTCTCTCTCTCCAGTTTTTTCTCTCCATCCCAAGACAAATGTTAAGCAAATGAATTAGTTGTGCATTTTTCCATTTTATTCCATTTAATTTTGGTTACTAAGATATAATTTTTAAGCTTTACTAACATTCCAAAGAAAATCTTAGTTTGAATCCTTTTTTTTTTGGGGGTAATTCTTTTTAGTAAACAGAAAATTTGTTAATGAAATAACCAATTGTTATAACCAATTCTTGGACTTAACTAACGATTATAAATCCATAACTTGTTTTATGATAACGAGTATACCACCGCAAAAAGAACTTCAATTGGTCTTTACCCAGGAGAGAACACTTTATCTGAACCATCTCTGATTGATTAAATAAGAGGAATTGAATAAAAAGGATCATTTTCATTATTATACCCTTACAGAGAGTATTATAGGAGAGAAAGAGAATCTCTCCCATAAAGTATATATTGAAATTGTCATGTCTTCTGTCCTTTTGTTATGTGCGTCGATGAATTGAGTTACACAAAAAGTCCTTGGTAAGTCCATGTACAAATATTATGGATAACAACTGCAACAGTATATAAGCTTTGACTTAGCCAAAGTTAGCTCCTTTTTTTATACACCAACACTTTAGCGAAGATCAGGATATTGTTGTGGTTTAACACAAACTCTTTTGAAACTTATTTGGTCTTATATATGATGTTGAATTTGCTGTCTTCTCTCTTTTTTAACGCTATGAACCTCAATCTTACATGATTAAGGATATCGATTTTGATTGAAATTATTAAATGGTCTGGCCCTTCTTGAAATTGTTTATCTTTTGCATTAAGTAATTCTCTTTTCGTAAAAAGCACAACATGATCTCGTTGATATAAAAACTAATCCTAATTTTGTTAATGCTGAATGATTCAAACTTCAGACAATCGATGACATTCAAAACTTTTGTTTGAATATCTAAGCTTGATTTTACAACCTAGTTAAGGAATAATTGTCTTAATTAATAACTTAGCAGCTCGAAATTCAATCACTTGAAAGTTTCCTTTAGCCTCTGTGAAAGTCCTGGAATGTAAACCAACTGCCTTGTTTAACACGGAGCAACTGAAGTTTTCTGCTAAGCTGGAGGATGTGCTTTTATGTTCTTACCAAATTCCTCTTCTTAAAGAAATGTCAGACCAAGCCAATAATAGGTTAAGGATTAAGATTAACTACCAGACTAAGCAGAAATATTTCAAATTTGCTGTTAGTGTCTAAGAGAAGATTCAACAAACATACCAAACGTTTAAAAAACGCTAACATCCGTTTTAAGCGAGAATAGTTTTGGGTAAATTAGTTAAACTAAACATTAAATTATTTATTCATAATATAAAACTAAATCAATACACTCTCTATGGGAGCTTTGCATTCCATATTCTTAAATAGGTAGCATGTAAAAAAAGGAAAGTGCCAGAAAAGTGTTAATAAATCTTAGCCAAAATTACAGAAAACGTTAACTGCAATATACTAACTAAATTAACATAATAAAAACTCTCTTTGCCTTAGGGAATAGTTTCGTAAACTTTGCCTAGAAAGTCATGACAGGCTTATGAGCATAATTCCATAACTTCCCACAGTTCTAAAAAAAAGGGAAAAAGATAAAAATAAAGTAAGGCAAATTTATCACTGGACACTGAGCGATCCGGTGTGAGGTGGTGGCTGTGGCTGCTGACTTTGACTACTTGACATATTCATTAAATTTAGCCACATTGTTGCTGTAGACCAGACAAAGAGATGCTCATCATTTTGACACCTTAATGCGGTAATTAGGGTTTGCCACACAGTCCAACACAGACGAAGGTTCCATCTTCATCTTTTGGCCTTAGCCTCATCCTTCGTTCGTTTCAACATGAGCAAATATTAACACAGCGCAAAGATGAAGATGGGAAACGCCTTGGCCTGACTGCCTCCTCTTAACGGTTTACGTCGAATTGGCTTAAATTATTAAAAGATTATGGCCAAAAGATCATCACCCTGAAAATAAGACAGAGAGAGAAAGAGGGAGAGAGAGAGAAAAGAAACCAACGACCGCAACATATATATATACATGTATCTGTAGATGATGATCATGATGATGATAATGACGATGGAGGCCAAAAAGATCCTTTGCGGGTGTGAAGATTATGACACAGCAGAAATCGAAATGCACGCGGAACGAAAAGTCTGGCCCGAAAAGGAGTCAAAGGAGCAGACAGCAATTAATTTCAAATTTTTGTTCCCTTTCCTTTTTTAAAAGATCTCACAATGCCAGCAACTCAGTCTCAGTCTCAGCCTCAGACACAGCTGTGTGTGTTGCTCTCTCAGAAATTGCAGACAAATTAAGATAAATGAATTGTTTAATTGTTCACCAAGAACATGAAGAAGAAAAGGGTAAGGTTAAATACAAATTTTCCCTCAGCAATATTTATTTAACACTTACGATAATGAAACAGAATCGTTATAGATTCGAACTACTTTTTACTTTGATCTTTAGCTAACTTCCGTTTTTGTGTACTTGATTTCCGATGACTAACAATAAGTTCAATCACATACAGAGATTAAATCGTTTGTCATCAACCTTTGGCACAGTAAATTTAGTTTGTATCATTATCTCAATGATCACTTTAAGCTAACGTTGTCTTTCTCTCTCTGTCTCTCTGTTGCCATAAAATCGTAGTCATGATGATGTTGATGCGATTATACTACTTTAATTACCTGCATTTAGTCAGACATCAAATTGATTTCAAGTTAATTTATTCAACGTCATTTCGATTGTCTCGATTGTATCGATGTCGATCGAAAGGTTTTTATTTTCCATTCATTCATTTTGGCTTTTATATGATGTTTTGTGCTGCTGTTTAAGCAAATTTCTGTGTAGATTTTTATCACTCCAAACAAATCAAATTGTGTTAATTTATGAGAAAATTTATAATCCAGGTGAACTTGTTTCTCAATCGATATTTTGTCTTCATTAAATCGTGTTTAAATGTTTTTATGCTGATTTTTTGTTATTGTATTAGACAAATGTTGGACAACAAATTATTCAAATTTCTGTGTTCCGTTTTTCGATGAGTTCTAGCTGAAATTTAAAAAAGAAATTAAAACTAAATTTTTGTTGCTTTTGATTTATGCTCTTGGTCTCTAAATGTATGTTTTATTATCAACTATTTACAAATTGTATTTACAACTAATTAGTTAAGGGCCTAAAGCCTACATACTTCTGGATTATCTCTCTCTCTACTCCTCTTAAACGGTTAGTTTAATACTTAATTGGACTGCAGCGAAAAGGTTTGTGTTTGTGTGTGGGTTTTTCTTTTTCTATCACGCGAAATGGAAAGCTTTTTCAAAAACTTCTCTATCAATTATAGTTGGCTTAGAGTCTACAGACAAGTGTTAACTTCGCGATGCTCCAGGCATTTCTCGCATGTCACCTCACAGCACCATTTGAAGACACAATTGCAATTGGTCCATTCGGCCACCACTCGATGCTTATAGCCACGGCCACAGCACAGCTGTTCGCAACTCGTGTCGGTGCACTCTCGGTCTTGGGTGCCCAGAGCACCTGTTTTGGCATTGGGCGAACAGAAGTCAGGTGAATCATCGGCATAGACCAATTGATATTTATTTGCCGGTTTTGTGTGCGGGATTTCTGGCATGAAACTGTTGCCATCATTGCGTAGCGTCACCTTACGGGCATTATCGTAACGCTCCAGCAGTCGGGCAGAGACCTCTCGGAATGGAGGTATTTTTAGCCAACATGTTTTCACTGTACACGATCCGGATAGACCATGGCATTTGCACTCCAACCGCATGGCATCGCGTATTGCCTAGTCAAAGAGAACTAAATATATTAAGAAGAAACTTTAAAAGGAATTTCGGATTAACTACTCACCAATCTTCCAGCATTGTTGTTGTGCAGCTTCACCAGTGTCCCTAGATCACTTCTTCGTTGTCGCTGCTTGGCGTCCAGAAAGGCTCTCGAATGACGTAGACCGAAGTTAACGTTATCACTGCATCCTCCCCATTCCCATTCCCCTTGGGGAAATTTGATGTTATCCCAGAATTTGCGACGTTTACCACCACGTCTGCCATTTCTTCCGGGTTTCATAGTGGGATTTGATTCGAATGTCACATTGCCAACCAAAGGTTGCTGCTGCTGCTGTTGTTGCAGCTGATGTAGGTGTTGCTGTTGCTGCAAGGGTAAATGTTGGTGCTGTTGACGTAGCAAAGCAGCCTGTTGCTGCCGTTCCAGAGCTGCCTCAGCAGTCGCCGCATTCACCATCTGAGGTTGACCTCCATTTCGTCGCATATGAGATTTGTCACACGAACATTCCACCAATTGGCCCGTCGTACAGGCCTTTGTAACTGCATAAGTAACTCCAGCTGCCGTGATGGCATTGACAAACCCCGTTTCTCGCGAATCTTGAAAGAATATTAAAGAAATTGTTGTTGTTATGAAATTATCAAATGATATAGTTTTAAATTCATATGTTGGAATAGAGGGTTGGAATATGTAGAAAGATTTAGTCAACACATAGCATTCCATAATCAAGTTTTATCCACAGAATTTTAGAGCTATATCACAGCTAAGGAAAACTGTATGATAAACATTTTGATGACATCTTCAAACCCTGGTTAAAAGCCAAAATTTTGAGAGACTAATGTTATTACATAGATATAACTTTGAAAATTCATAATCCTATTCTCATTAATAGATTGAGAATATTGGATATCAACCCATCAATGTGTTTGTCAACCAAAAAACTAACGAAAAGATAGTTCAAATATTTGTTTCGACCTTATTGAAGTTAATCAAAACTGGGTTTTAGTCGGCTTGAGGTCAATAAATCTTACTATTTCAAGAACCACAAAGTTCTATCACCAGCAGACTTAGCTAAAAAATATAAAGTTGTACTGGCCATTCATATCTTGTAAAATAAAAGATCAATTCTTTCCACGTCGAATTGAAAAGTTAGGTGCATGTATTTTCCAAGAATTTAAATGAAAATTTGAAATATTTTCTATGAACCCCGTAAAGTAAAATAGTTTTTTCAACAGACAGAAGGAACTTTGCCGACTCTATCGTACTCTATCCCTCGATATCTATGTTTTGTGGTCGTAACTAAGATAAACTTCATACTATAAATTTTCAATTTGGCCCCAGGATCCAATTTGGAGCCACTTGAAAAAGTAAATTTCGTATGTATTTTTTTGGTCTTCCTGCTGGGCGTCATTTTAGGCATCTAATTCATTTAAAATTATAACTAAACATAAACTATGAATGATAGTGAATTAAATTTCCCGTTGAATGAGATATTGTTCATTAAAATCGTATATATAATGGTCAATCTAGCCATATCGTCTGTCGACTAATTATTGGCTCGTTATTGGGGTTATTGTAGAATCAATGAAAACATTCACATGCAATGTCAGAGAAGTTTCCCTCTGTGTTGATTAGAGTGAAAAGGACGAGTCTATATAGCCCTGTCTAGAAAGAAAACTACTTAATAATACTCGTTATGTGCCTTGTATTACCTAATTGAGCTTAAGTTTGGTAAATGGCGGGACGATATACTATAACATACAGCTGCCATAGAAACCTTCGATCGGAGTGCCTACTTCATACAAAATATCTCAATAGAAATATAGCAAAGTCTTATTAGGCTCGGTGAGATACTTCGAAGACACGTATAATTTACAAAAATATGTGGAAGATGAAACTTCTTTCTGGGTTTTTTAGTTTTGATAGAGAATTTTCATAAGTGTCAGGTCTTCTAAAACAAACCATAAAGCAAATAAATAAAGCAACTCTCCAGAGACCGAAACAATTTCTATGATTTAGGCAAACTTTTTAATCCAACTTAGAGAATTCATAAAAAGTCCTGATAATTTGTTTTTCTTAACCATAAGGACTTTGTCTATATAGAAATTGAGTTAATCCCGCTTTAAAATTCCTAGAATCGAATGCTGAGGTTGCTAATACCCATTTTTTTTGCTCTGGCAAAACATTATGAACACTATTATGACATTTCGAATCAGTTTTATTAGCAACCCAACAAATATATTAACTATTTCAAGTTGATTGAATCATTTAAAGTAATTCTAGATTATCGATTATTACCGCTAATAGAGTTTGCATAAAAAGCAGCTCATCAACAGCACCTATTAACAATCGATTAACCCATTCACCCATTCAAGCCAAGTTCAGGCGATTAGCGCCTGATTGATTTCAATTTGTCAGCAAAGGCGACAAAATGATTTATTATCATGTTCGATTGGCAATCAACAATCTGGTCGAGCTGCTGTTGCTGTTGCTCTATGCAAATCAAACAGAGTCACGTTTTTACATTCGCTGCGAGAGTGTGTGTATATGTGCGTGTGTGTTTTATAATGAAAACGAAATCGGAATTGCACTTGTAATCGCTGAGTAAGTTCTTCAATTTACATATTGGTGGAGATGGACTGACAGAACCCCAAAACCCAGAAATCCAAGTGGAGTGGTTCTGGTTTGACATTTTGACAGGGTGCGGTTTTTAATTCCTCCTTTGGAACGAAATCTTTAGAGTGAAGCTCTTCTTTTCTGTTTTTATTTTTTATGGAATTTATTGCACCATAATTTGGTATGTGTTTTGTTTGCGCATTGTTGTCATTAAGTGCAGGCAAAAGGAAACTCTTCTTCTGGATACCCCTCTCCTGGCATTTTGGGCAATAATTTATTAAAATTGACAGCTTTGTAGGCTCATTTCAGGCGCTATTCATCAGGCTCTACACTGGCTTTGGCACTGGCCAGGCGCAACATTTTTATTATGCAACTTGATGGATGATGCGGTCGCCTGCCAACTGACAAGCTGAAACTGCAAAGAGCCGTCGACGACGACGACGACGACAACGACAACCAAGACTACGTTCCATTGCGTTCCATTTCGTCCCCCACTTGTCCACGATGAGTTGTAATTAGGCAGACAGATGCCTCTTCACCTGGTCATGGTCGTGACTCCTCTGACTCAATCTGACTCTTCACCATACGAAGAGTGTTGACAGTGTCGTTTATTTAGCTTTTTGAACTTAGTATCTAGTGAATGTGAAGTTAGTTTGCCAGAGTGTCCAGTGTGTGTCTTTTATGATCGTTCATATAAACATACATACTTGACTACTTACCGCGCATTAAAATTTTCCTCATGCTTTTACGCAAAACAGTGCAGTTCCAACGGCGATTACGAAATTGAAATTCACATTCGCGGAAGCCCAGATTAATGCCATTGATGATCTCTTTGAGCAAAGCCGAATCGTGTCGACAGATTTCGGCCAATTTGCCACGTAGACGACGAGTCTTTTTGCACATTAGATTTGGATCGAGCAGGATGTTTGTACCCTCGGCCCTACAAAAGGAGAGAGAAACAGATTTAGAAATTGCAAAATAAAGTGCAAATTTTTAAAATTATTCAATAATCCACATTACGGTTAGGTTCTTAAGGATAATGTTCGATTAGATTAGTATTTTTATAGCACTATTGATCTCTATATTAAATCTATAAGCATCTGTCATCTAATTGATGAAATTGTAATCGATAGACATCTTGACTTTACATCGATAATGACCTTTGCATACAATCGTCAAGGATTTCAATAAACAGTTTCTTGTTGATAAGAATCTCAAAGAGGATCGATAAGCTTAACGATTTCAAGTCACAAAAGCTTGAAGGATACGATTTACATTTATACTCCACAGAAATCTAAATTTCAAACTATATTGATCTCAATATGAATCGATGACAAATGGGATACCAGTTTTTGTTTAAATCAGATAAAGAAAGAAGGTTTCCTTTACCAATAAATATGATGGTCAATAGTCTAGACGAATTAAGCAATTATAATACGTATAGCTAATTTTGTATTCGATTATCAAAGATTATTTAATACATAACTCGCTCGAAAATAGAAATGCAAAAATTAAGTCATTTATGCAAAGATTAAGATTATAATCTATGATGGCGCCAGCAGAGGCCGAGCCAGACCCAGCCACAACATTAGCCCCAACTCGACTGTATAGAATATCATTTCTCGCACACACAAGTTCATTAAAAATAGTTTTTTATTTATTTATTTATTTATTTAGATTTTTCGGCTGGCTAAGTGTAAGTGTGGAAGCCTGGAAGCCACGAGAAGTGTTCGTATGTAGAGTCCGTTGTTTGATGGGGATTCTGCCAAAGCCTCGTTTATTTGCTTAGACAATTTGTAAGACAAACACAGGAGGCATTTGGAATTGCAAAAGTATGAACTACATTTCTTTTTTGCCAACATTTTCTTCTTTTTGTTTTGATTCATTTTTGCCGTCATATGCGGCGTATACGCAACGTATACGTACATATATCTGAGCGAGTGAGTGAGTGAGTGAGTGAATGAGTTGTGTTTATTATTGAAAAATTATTATATATTTGATACCTCGTCTAAGTAGAGGATTCAATTGGCAAAAATCGAAATGGTTTCTTCTCGAAAATGGTTTATGATGTATGTATATGCTACATCCTTTAAAGTTTTAGTTAGAAGCATCTATAAAAAGTCCTTTTAAATATCAAGAATTTTATGATGTTATGAATTGTTATCATAATGGTCTGAGATTACTTAGTCTAGAAACACGTATACAAATTATAAACATTAAGAGTTAATTCCGAAAAGTAGGTCCTAAGTTCGATTGAACCTCTCTGGATCGATAAGTTCGTACTTAAACTTAGGACCTTATATGACTGTTCCTTTTGAGATAGACGATTAACCAAAAGACAATTGATAATAGATTGCCAGTTAATACTGTTTATTAACCTACTTAACAATATTGAGCATATTTCTTTGGATTCTCCACTTGATGATAGGTATTCCGTAGTCGATATATTGACCTAGCCATTATTGTTTGTGTTTTTGTTTTGTTTTTTTGCTTAAACAACACTCCCACTTTTGTTTTGTGCAATTTTCTCGATCAACTGCAGCGTTAAAATTTTGTTTTGTTTTTGTTTTTTCGTAATTTAGGTGGAAAATTAATAATTACCGCAATACACACACACACACACACTCATTACACTCATGCCCAGAGGAGAGGGAAAATGTGGGTGCAGCAGCTACTGAGTGTACGATATACATACATACATATATTGAAAATCGTTTTGCTACTATGCGCCTTTTCGGCCTAAGATTTATGTTTTTCCATTTCAGATTTATGACTTTTTAATAGCTCAATTGTTTTTCTCTCTCACTCTCTTAAGATCTTTATCGCTCTCACTCGGTCACTCTCTTGGTTTTTCACATTCGCGTGAAATTTACTTTTTTTACACTCATTCGTGAACTTTGCGCCGACTTAAGTTTAGTAAGTTTATGTTTAGGAAATTTTAATAGGGCCTGCTGGTGATGCCTCTGGACTGGACGGACTGACTGACTGACTGACTGACTGACTGAACTGAACTGAACTGAACGGGTGGCTAGACAAAGTGATTGATGTGCGGTCGATGGAAACAGTTTGTCCAGCCTTAGCAACCCCCACCTCCCACACACACGCAGTCCCTATTTAGTTTAGTTCAAGGCATTTTCATGTGTTGATTTTCTTTTGTTATTTTTAGCTGAAGCAACTGACTCACATGCAAAATCCAACAGAAAATACCGCAAAAAAACGAACAAGTCAGTGAAAAATAAAAGTAAACAAGCAAAAAAAAAAAATGTTGTTATTCATCGTCTGATGACAAAGAGGTCGCAATAAGGTTTGCTGATAAGAAGACCTATTTGGACAATGGCCAAACCCTTAAAACCTCTGGCAGGCAGTTGAACATGTCATTGTTTGCCAGTAAATTTCACTGGCAAAATGAGGTTTTCCCTTTTTTAAAAAGGGGACAACTAATTTTGACTGACGCAATTTAAAAGTAAATTCATAAAAGTAGTTGGGAGTAGCTTTTGATTTCTTTCTATTCGCTTCTAAAAATGGTATATTTTAATTTTGCTTAGGAGTCTGTTAAGCAAGAGAAAAGAGACAAGCCTTCACAGATTCTTGGTCAGAAGGCGAGGCGAGTTCACACTCCGTTCGTCTGGTTCAGTGCAAGACCTAGACCATTGTAGCTAGGCTAGGATTTTATATACTGTAGGCATTATGTATTTCTCGGTTTGAACCTTAGAACCCTATCATATTGTGCCCAAAGAAAGGATTAGTTAAAAGTCTTAGATGATATTTTTAAAATCTTTAAAAAACTTAAAAATGATATACCAAATGATTATACTTTACATGGGAACGATCGGATTTGACATTTTCGGATTGGACCTTTTATCAAGAGTAGCGCCAAAGGGTGGACTTTGATATTGTAGGCTTTGCCAGTCTTATGTATGTCCAACTCCACTCTATAGTCTGCTGATCATATAACTTGGTGGTTCTTTAGTTAGCTGTTCAGACAATCTGCCCATCTTTTTGTGTTGCCTTTGAAATAACCTTCTTATTGTAGATTGGCTTAAATGCAAGGACCGAGTATTATACATTTATATCTAACAGTTTTTTTGGACTCATAAAGAAGTGTGTCAAGTTTCATCAAGAAATAGTATATCATATATTCCTACGATAAAATTTTACAACACGAAAACTGTATTACTCTTACTTAAATCTGTGGGCCATTTTTAAGTGGAAATTGGGTTTTAGAAAGGGTATACAAACTTCGTCAGGGACAAACATTTCTCTGAATCGCCATGAGTATAATGAATGAGTCTCTTCCCCATCTATTTAAATATCTTTCTATTTGCCTATCTAGCTTTCCATATATTTCTCTGCATTCTCTTTCGTTTTCTATCACAAAATTACATTAAATATCCTGCGACGTCTCTGAAAAACTTTAGAGTGTCTCTATTTCTACATAGTAGAAATATTTCACTGTCGTCTAATGAAATTTGCCGACTCTAAGATCTGGGTTACCTAAATTTCAAAAAGTCGAAAGTGCTTTCTGTTGCCTGTTAACTTATTTATTGACTTTATCGAAAGTGGATAAGAGTCAAGAGAAAAAAAAAACTTTTATAGCCTCAGTAAGTACTGAATTAGCTTGTTTACAATTTGATGTCAAAAATGTTTTTGTTTATTTAAACTAAGCAACAGCTCTATGGCATTTCTGTTAAATAAAACTATGTCTTGAAATATCAATTTTCTTAAGAAATATCTAATTTGCTGCTATTTCTTTTCCTTTTGAATTTTGGTGTCCTCATTTCTTGGACTCTGTGGCACTTCAGTTGATGAATATGTGCCCCCAATTTTGTATTATTTCTTTCTGTTATTTCGTTACTACTTGACCAGGCTACCACCTGGGTTGATTTTTGTCTGCACACTCGATCTCCTGGCCAAGAGATTATGACAACTTAATAGCCATAAAATCAAAATAAAATAACAAATAGAGCGAACGCACGCAATGCATGCACATAGAGAAGAAGATGACGATCATGGTGATGGTGAGATGATGATGATGATGATGATGAAGACGAAGACGAAGATGAAGATGAAGATGATCTGCTCAAGTACTAACAAAAATATTAACTCCAAAGGAAACAAACTGTATCGAAACAATTGAAGTTCACACAGCGAAAAATGATCAACTTCATCTTCATATCGGAATCTGGATCTGTTGCTGTTGCTGTGGCTGCTGATGACGTCGTCGTCTTGGTGGCTGATGATGACTGGAGAGATCTAAAGAACTCAAACACCTTTCAAGCGTAGATACACATATACAAAACAGAGCGAGACAAGGGAGATACATATCCACAGATGAAGAGAAAGACAGACATACAGAGAGCGAGAGAGAGAACGAGAGAGGGAGAGCCAAAGAGGAGCCACCACACAAGTTGCCCCAGGTTTTTGGTTAAGCGGAAAATAGCCAAGAGTCAGAGAGACGAAGTTGTGCCAACGTTCGACACTTTTTGGTTTCGTTGCGTTTTCGTTGTTGTGTTGTTGTTGTTTTTGTTTTTTTTCTGAAGTTGAAGGCAGCTGGCGGCAAACTTGAAAAGATTTAAACAACTTCAGTGTGGAGAGTCCCAAGCACACTGGGCACTGGCACTGGCACTGGCACTGGCACTGGCACTGGCACTCTGTGGCACTGGCACCCAGTCTAAAGTCAGACCAAGTCACAGCCAAAACGTATCTTTATTTTGCTTTCACACACAACTCTCGGTGTGTGTGTGTGCCATGATGTGTGTGTGTGTGTGTGGTGTTTGGGTGTCGTCGTTGTTATAGGCCTCAATGGATTTTCTGTGATTACTTTTTTTTGGTTTTTTTGTTTTTTTGGTTTCTGCTTTGATCATTCGGTGTTTGGCATTCGGTGGGAGCCATGAAAACCGAAAATGAAACTGAAACTACTGACAAGTGGTTGAAATTTCCCATAAGCCACCCGGTTAGATATACCAAAACTTGTGCCCGTTTGACTTTGGTCAAACCTAAAAGTGCAACCAAGCATCTGAGATGAAGTTTAACTTCAAGGTTGTTCTTGAAATTAAGTCAAATTATTATCTAAATTGTTTAATGATTAATAATTATAATTAAAAGACTCTGCTGTGTTTCTATTGGGGATAAGGAACGAAACTCAGTTCCAGGAAGGGTTTGAAAATAAATGTGTAAGTCAAGGATCTTAGATTCAAGCTCCTACGATCCCTAGTCTGATTTTTACATCTGTTAATCACTTAATTGTCCTCAGACCACCAAGTATTAACTCTTTTAAGTTATCCAGTCTTGCTAGTTTATCCATTGCCTGTTAAGTCTACTTTAAACCGACAATTTCACTGGACTTGAAGCTAAAGTTAAGTGAAAACTATCAACTCAAGTGGCTTTAAAATTTATACATCAGAAGTTTGCAGAGCATTTTTATATCGGTTTGGTTGATCTTACCACATTTGGCTTACTTATAAACCACTTGCTTCTTCCTTTCTTTCTCTCTTCAGCTCTTTCTCTGTCATTTCTCTCATTTCACTTTGTGTGATTCTATGTAAATATATGGGCAATGTCACTGTCATTTGATTGACTCATTTTCGTGAGTTGCTGTTTCCTGTTAGCCAGGTTCTCACTGGGTTGGCTGTCTCCTTGCTGCATGTATCACCGTTTCCTTGTCCGCTGTTCATTTCATGGTTTTTAGTGTAAACAAATCAACGGCTTAAACCACTTGTCAACATATGCGAGTGGCAAAAGTATTTAAACAAAGCCAGGTCCGATGCCGACTCGACTTTGATTCTTTACCCTTCATTTCGTTTCTCTTCTCTCCAACTCTCTGGCTGTGACTGTGACTGCGACACCGACTCTGACTCTGAATTCGACTCTTTGAATGCTAAGACTTGGCCAGTGGCAAGTCAAGTGCTGTTGTGGCTGGTCAGTTTTTCAATTTAACTCGCACAAATATTTGTCCAACAGAAATGCCTCAGCGCAAGTGTTGATCTTTTGGGCATACAGCCTATCGAACGAGAGAGAGAGAGAGAGAGAGAGAGAACAGGACCGAACTCATTTAGTTAATGTCATGCCGCCATATCTGGTATGGGGCTTCGATAAAGAAACATTGACCTTGAGAAAGAAGAAAACATATTCCATTGTAGGATCATATTTTTTCACTTTACTTCTGATTTACAACAGTTACCAACAGGGTCCTTAAAGGACCACATTCTTTGCCCCTTCTTTAGATTCAGTTTCCCAAATCGAATGATTCCAGCCCTGGCAAATGGCATGAGAAAGATGGGGGCAAATGGAGGTGGAGTTGGTTTCCGAGCTGGTGGCGTTTGATGTGGGCGGCTGCATTGACAATTGATTAGCTTCTGCTACCGGCAGGCAAAGCAACCAGAAATACATATATAATAAAGGTGTTGACATGAGTTAGAGCCATTTGCCAGATTTGGGTGCGGTTTTTTTTGCTCTCAAATTCGTGTGTGGGCGTTGATTTTGTGGCACCTTTATTTTGCCTTTTTTCATTGTGTCTTTTGTCACCTGGCAATTAGTAAACCAAGAGCTATGAAAAAATACTTTACCTCAGCTCTTTGAGCCTGCAAAAAGAATGTTCCCAGGCTAATAATTCTGCAATATTTACTATGAATTTCTTTTTTATTTTTCGCTATTCTCCTTTATCCCATGTCATTCGTTTAACAAGACAATGACTTTAAATCCTAGAACAAAGGCCACATCAATCTCGACGACAACGTTTAACTTAATTATGGCTCAAATAGGCGTAAACCTACCATCAGCAACCCCCTACACGCCCCTCATTTCTCCCTCATGCCATGTTGACGTGGTCATGGTGCTGGTGAAGGCATCTCTGGAGGCATCTCATTCCGAGACAGAGAAAAAATAATAATAATATAAATAGTATTTCATAATTGATAGCTAGATATTTCAGCAAAGAAAAAGGAATTCACATTTTAAAGATAATTTCAAAACATAAAGGACATCTGGAAAAGGAAATTTTAGCTCTTCTACCCTTTTTAACAATTTTGTCATTAACTTTTCTATTAGACCAAAACATTTGCTGGAAAAAATCTTAAAAATTGAATCTTCAATCTTTCTTTTAGGTGTTGGTCACTTTAGAGTCTAGCCCTCTTGTTTTGGAATATAGAAAGAAAAAAGATAGGCCCAGGTTGTTATATTTCAATAAAGAGCTGAAGTCAAAATTTCTCTAGTTTTTATATTTCATTTTCCGCGGGCCTTTGAATTTTATGTCCTCCAACTTGACCCAACTTTTGTTTATGCCTTTCATTGTTGTCCACTTTTTGTCGTCATGCGTTTTAATTATACTTTATGCGAAGGTAATTATGATTGCAAAGATAATGATGCTCTGATGGTGTGGGGAAAATTTGAAGTCGTCAAAAAGTGACAGACAGCAGCAATAAATTAAGAAAATTTACAAATTGCAATGAGATTTTTTTTCAAAAAAAAAAAAAAAAAACGAGCGGAAAACAAGAAACTTGAACATGAAACACTATTTCAATGGGATGAACTTTCCCTAAATTTGTGTACCCTTGCAAATGGGCAGCAGCCTTCTTCCTGCTTGGTTGTCTAGGAGATTTCATCATAATCAACTCATTTGCATTAAATTTTGGCAGTTGGCCGAGTTTGTTGTCTGCTTGTTAACCGTGTGGCTAGGCCCCATACGATGATGAGGATGACGATGAAGACGACGCCGACGACGATGGTGATGATGATGATGATGATGTTAGATTGGATTGGGGATGCGGGAGGGAGAGGATGTTTTTCACCTCCCACCTACACATCTCATCATAATCGCAAAGTGTGCCAAAAATCTATCTCTCTATGAGATGAGTCGCTGTTGGGGCTGCTCCACTGACATAGTGTGGGCTATTCCCTAGTTCTCGATGTTGGTATTGTTGTAACCACCTAGAGAGACCAAACAGCTTGAGACTAAGTGGTCAATCTTTGCCTCTATAGCCTGCTCCCTCTGTCTGCCACTTAACCCATTAAAACCCCACCCCATGCTGGGCTCACCCAAAAAAAAGAAATCAAAAATGAAAAGCGCACACAAAATGAATGAAAATGGAAATGATTTTCAATGAATGAATGAATCGAAAATTGCAACAGGAAAAGCATTAAAAGAAAAATCACATTGTAAATGTCAAATGTGATTTTTTTTCCCCACCCCCAAACAAACGGAAATGAGATCATGAGATGAAAGATCATCATAAATTATGACTATTTCTATGCAGTTTTTTCTTCTCGACTTTTTCAAATCATTTTTCAAATGCTATTTTTAATTAAATTCCAGACTCTGTAATTGGTTTTGCTTTGACCAATGGAATTTCCATTCATCCTATATACATATAGATCTCTCAATCTCTCAATCAATGAGTGTTGCATTTAATTGAGCATTTTAATGATGACTAGACCGAGAAATAGGGAGAGAGAGAGTGAGTGAGAGAAAATGCAGCCATTGTGCAAATTACATTTGCAATCGGTGCTAAAATGTGCAACTATAATATATGTATCGATCTGGCTATTGAGTGATATATATACTTCTGGGCAGAAAATTATTCTAGCAACTAAATACTTGCAATTGCTTTCATCCATTTATTTCAAACAAAAAGTCTAATGGGAACAGTTTGTTTGTCCATTGGGAATCCCCTTAAATATCAAAAGTCTAATGGGAACAGTTTCGTTGTCTAGTGGTAATGCCAATTTTTACAGAAGTTAGTTAAAATAACAAGGCATTTTACCATTCGAATCTGACAGCAATTTTCATTTAGTATTTATAGGGAAAGAATTTAACATTTAAGGGAAATAAGTGTCTTTTCGAACGGGTTCGCCTATATTAGCGTGTTAGTGTTGTGAAATGCCACAAAAATTTGAATTTCTTTCAAGGTTCAAAGGTTTCAAAAGGTAAATGATGATTGATGAGGTAAGTTTCCTCTATCCAAACAAAAAATAATGAACATTGGATCAGCCATTTGCAAGATGTGTCTAGCTTATATGTCTTGCCGCCAGGCTTAGTGTTGTAAAATGCCACAAAAATGTGAAATTTGAATTATCTTTCAAGGTTCAAAGGTTTCAAAAGGTAAACGTTGATTAATCAGGTAATATTTGCTCTATCCAAACAAAAAATAATGAACATTGGATCAGCAATTTGCAAGATGTGTCTAAATATATCCATGAATCTGATCTCAAGAAGCGTATTTAGAGATGTCTTCACAATTTTGACAATAAATATTATTTTGAAAAATAGAATGTTCTTTCTTCGATAATTTTTAGCTAAAATAATCAACTTATAAATAATAATTGACTTTTATTGCCTTTTATTGTTTAATGAATTCGACATTTATAAGACAAAATCAAGTTTTTCTTTTCTAGTGGCATTTCGAATTAAGATGTCCTTTTAAATAGTCTATAATTTATTTATGACCATTATTTATCAGGTAAATTATGTAATGAAAAGTTCATAAATGTCACAAGAAGAAGAAGAATAGTTTAAACACCTTTCGATTCTAGATTGAATGCTTTTAGATAAAACCTTATCGATCTTTCAGAGTGTATGTCTCTCATCGAGATACGCCATTTGCTGTCATCACTAATCTGTATGTCTGCCCTTGAGACTCTTGGGCCAGATGAAGCGTGAAAATGGCACAAAATGTTGCAAAGTCGCATCAATTTTTGTTTGTGTGTGTGTGTGTGTGTGTGTGTGTGTGTGTGAGGTTCTTTTTTGACATCATCAAAAGCAATTTGAACTTGAGCTCTTAAATGATTTAATTAATTTATTGTGAAAAGTTTCAATTGAATTTAGATGCACTTCCAACGCCGTCCCCTCCATGCTGTTGCTGCCCCTTGGCTACATGTTGCAGGTGGCCTCTTTCTTGTTGCTGCTGCCTCGCCCAGTTGCACACAACTCAAATTAAATTAATGAAAAGCAAAAGCCAAAAGGAAAATTACCGTCATGCAGTCTACGCCACGCGACGCCCACAATCACACCCACCCCCAACCCTTGCCCACAATCACACCCACACCTTCACACTGACCCTCTCCGCCCCCTCCATCTTAAATTTGACAAATGTTTTGAAAAATTTGCATTTTCTTTGCCGTTGACAGCGATCATTTTTTTGTTGTGTTGCTTTTTCTTGTACCTTCATTGATGCCACTTTGCTGGCAAATAATTTGGCAAACTGCATAACTTATGTATGGCCAATGTATGCCCCACCCCACCCCTGCACCCGTCCGTTAGCTCCTGCTCCTCTTACCCCGCCCCTATGATTTCTATTTGATGTTTGTCCTCCTCGGTTGTGTTGCTGTTTATTTATTTTTATTCGTCGCTTTTGCCTGTAATTTCGCGCATAAATTCAAAGTGTCATCCTGCATCTTCTTCAGTTTTTGCAGTTTTCAGTTTTCAGCTTGCAGTTTTCAGTCTTCGCTTTTTATTTATTTTGGCTACCGTTTTGGCCATTTATTTTTGGGGTCGGCCAGCATCAGCAACAACAACAACAACAACAACAGCAATTGCGACAAATGTTCCACCCAAAAAAAATACAAAAAAAATGAAAATGTGAAAAAAAGAAAAAGCGTTTGTGCCATGTAATTAAATCTAAATTAAACGTCACATTTTGAAGGTCTCTGTCCTCTATGTCGTTCGCCGCTCGATTGGCTCTGTTTGATTTGCATTTAGACAAAATTTTCGCAACCGATTTTTGACTCATCTCTAGTCTTGTATAATCTATGTATGTATCTCTTTCTCTCTTTTCCCTTTTTGGTGTGTATATTTTTTTGTAAAAAGAAAAAACCGGAAACCGTTTCGCCAATCTCTCGTAAATTGATGCCATTTGACATAAACACAGATGACGATGCCAACCAATTCTACCTGGTCTGCCATGTTCTACATATATGCCAGCTTCTTGGCATTCGAAATTGAAATGTCTGTTGTAAAATCTAGTAAAGTCTTCTATGGATACATTTTTCAAGGTTAATATTCTAGTTTTTTCTTTTGGTATGAAACGATTTGATTAGGTCAACAAATTAAATTGATAAAGGCTTCAAATTCCAAAGGGACTTAAGTAGTTTTTATATACCTACATATGGGCTTCCTTTTTTTTGTATAAATAAACGTCCTCAAAATGAACTACTGTGCCTTACACTCAATGACACTCAGCTAGAACCACTTTACATACAATTTAAGATCTTTTCTCGATTAGAGTTGAGTCAGTTTGGTTATAATTTTCAATCACTGATCCAAACGTCTTTCGGGAGTGAGGGAACTTTACTCCAAGTTCTTCATGAAACAAGCTGGAACAAGTACTGGCCCTCAATCTTTAGTATGCAGATCCTTGACCTGCCTTTTCCACCGAAGACAGACGAACTAATAATTAATCCCCGAAGTCTGAAGACCTCCATCTTCATGTCATATATAATATAAGCTTGTTGTCCTATCTAATGTATATAAATAATAGATTGCAAATAACGAATATAAATATATAAAAGTAAACTCAAATACCTCTTAAACTTTAAATTTCAACAGCGACTTTTCTTAACAATATTCATTTTGTCGATCCTCCACTTTTGTACTATGAGAGTTTTTTAATAATTGTTGCATTAATAGATAAATTGTTTAAGTTCTTCTTAATGTTTATTTTAATATAAAATTATTGTTGAAAATGTATTGTTATTTCAGGATGTTAGATATATCTTTTTAGCTAGATTGATCTGTTATCTTTTAGAGTCTGTTGATGTGGTTTAATTATATACATATATAATTGACAATATCTACTTGTCGATAGTTTATTAATTGATTAAATATAGACTGGGGACAAGTTTTTAATTAGAAATTGGCAAAAATGGCTTATTTAGATGGTCCTAATTATATAATATAAGGACCTAAAATAGTCATATTTAGTTTAAGCCTTCATTGCTTAATCAGTTTTAAATGTTTTCCATGCATTCTTTAATAGAAAATAAAGTACTTTATATGGCAATCTAAATAAGTAATTACTTATCTTTAAAAACAAATTAAGTCAAATTATTAATTTTTAAGAAATTTTCATATAAATTTATTAAGAAACACAAATTTTAGAAGTTTCTACTTTGGTTGACCAGATATATTTACATATATGGCTTGATTCTTAACAATCAGCTGTCGATTGTTGTTGTGTAGTTATTGTTCTCACTCACCAGCCGAATCCAGTCATTGGCATTGCAAATATTAAAATTGCAATTACCATGAATAACCGCATATCGCTCCAAGCCGCGCCAAATGCAGCGGCAATAAACAAATTTTTGTGACCCGGCACAAGTTTGCTTTCTTTCACTTTGGAATTGTTAAGTGGTTGGTTGGTTGGTTGGTTTGTTGGTTGTTTTGTTGTTGGTTGTTAAACCGTCTTTTAGCAGGAGAGAGAGAGATAGAGAGGTGAGATCGGAGATGCAAATTAATCAAGCGTGATGAGTTGGTTTCTGTGTTTTCTGTTTTTCTGTTTTGTTGTCCCTGATTTATTTTGAGTTGCGTTTTGTTTAGCTGGGAAAGTTAATACAGTTAATTGGTGGCAACTGAATGACTTGGTACTGAATGACGAGGTCAAATGTTGACCATGTGAACCACATTGCGATCACTTTTGCACATACGCACACGGAGAAAGCTGACGACGTACTGAGCCCAAAAGTAGTGTCCCAGAAGGAGCCAACCAGTCGGTCCAAAAGGAGTCACTCACACGGACACACACACACACACACACGGAGGGACCAAAAGGAAGAAAAAAAATACACACAGAGGGAACCCGAAAAAGTTGAACAGCGAATCAAAAAGGCCCGCAAGAAAAAGACGAAGCGTAAAAAATGAAATTAAACGCGCGCCTTTAATCAATAACAACAACAACAACAAAAGCACCGGGAAGAAACAAAAAGAAGAGGAAGAAGCAGAAGAACTTGTTGCTCCCAGTCGTTCAAAGTTGCGTTAAAGTTGTGTCTTCTTTTTTCTTTATTTTGTTGTTGTTTTTTTTTTTTATGCACTTTGCTTGATTTTTGTAGCCCTTTTTTCGTTCATTTTTTGCATCTTGTGTTAATTTAAAGGCCCCAACATCCTTCTGAGGATGGTGGTAAAAGTATCGCGGTAATGTTTTTCCCAGGTTTTCAATTTTTTGTTTTGTGGATTTTGGAGATCTTGTGGGAACACACACACGCGCGCGCACACTCACACACACACACACACCGACTTTTGTTTGCTGTTGCTGTTGTACAGAAGCATCAACAGGCACACTCTTGACTCGACTTGACCGTTGCCCGCAACAGTTTGCAATGCTCTGATCGATCGTTCGTATGGGGGAATACGTTGATTTTTTTCTGCTTCCTCCCAAACTCGCGAAAATAAAATTCGTTTGTATCTACGAGTTAGTTCTACGTTCTCGTGCTCCGCACTCTGATCAGCGTCTGCGTTTGGTTTTGCGTCCGTTGCCGGACCCGGCTGAAAGATCGCTCACTCTATGTATGAATGGACGTCGTCGTTGGCGTCGTCTCTTCTGCTGCTGCTGCTGCTGTTGCTTCTGCCGCTCTGTTTAGAAGCGTGAAAATTTATTTCACTCATGCGCGCGCTGCTTCGTCGTCGTCGACGCGTCGTTGACTGCGCTGCTCTTTCTTTTTTTTTTTTGTTCTGTTTGTGTTTTTGTTGATTTTTGAGATATTTTCTAATGTATCTGGTTAGATATGTGTTTCAATGTGCATGGCTATAGCAAAACAGTGGCAACCAAATGTACGTGCACAATACATTTTTTGAGGAAATGATGGTTGATTTGGGACTGTCTAAGGTGAATAGTTTTGTCAGTCACTGTTAACTCCCCCTCACACACACACACACAGGTTTATGTTTGTTACTATGTTGTACCCTTACCAACTGACATCACTCGCCTCTTGATTTCCGTTTCAATGGCAGCCGCTCTCCTGTATAAGGCCGTCTTCATCCTCCCCACCTCGCCCCTTGCCATTCTATATTAACCACCCGCACTCCCTTTTGCTTGCCGCAAATTGTTTACACGCGACAAACTTGTCATCTTTTTTTTTTTTTGTATTTTTGTTTCTTCGTTTTTTTTGTGTGATAAAACGCCTCAAAAAGCAGAATACAAAAAAAATAAAGGTTAGCGACTTGACTTTCTGCTCTTAATGTTGGGCTAGGCCGCAGGTAAGAAGAAATAACCACACATAACCATCACATACATATATACAAACATACATATATCGTTTGTATCGTATATATGTAGATATATCTGATTATGACAAAGTCGCATGCCCATAAAAAACTGTGCCACTTGGTACTTGGACTGACTGTCTCTGAACGCCTCTGCTCTCGGACTCTGTCATCGTCTGTCGTGTCTTTGCCTCAGTTCCATCAACATCTCCAGACACGTACGCGTGTATCTGGTATCTGTACACCTAATCATTTTCAAATACCATAAAACAGAATCACAGAGACTTGGCTCTACTCTCATCATCGTCAACCATCCAGTAGCCAGTAGCTATATCAAAAGTTTAGTCAGTCAACAGTTAGCGGAAAAAAATCTCGTGCTCATTGTTTTGCGTGCTGACCTAATCCCTTAGATAAATTAAAAACACAAAAATTTATTGCACAAAAGTAAGCATTTAATCAAATGAGAACTTTTCTTCAATTTTTAAGAAGAGAAATTCAAAAAGATACTCAAAGACTTACCCCCAAAAATATGCAATAGAAAAAGGTATAGTAAATACTACGATTTTGAAGAGGTTTCGTATTTGTTAGAAGTTCCATTAATCAAATAATAGAAATTGTTTTATAAAAATCAAAATCAAATTGAATTATATTATAAAAAAACAAAGCTAACAGAAATAAATTTAGACTTTTATAAGAGTGGTATAAAAAATATTAGACTTTTTTTAACTCAAAAGTATGCAATAGAATGTTTTGAATGATTCCAAACTGTTGAAACGTTTTTTGCCATAGGAATATTGAAATGTATCTTAAATTTGGGTTAGATTGACTTAAAATCTTAACATTTAACTAACCCAAAACTATGCAATACATTTTTGGAACTTTTGATAAGATATCCTTTAAAGATAAGCAATGCAAATGTGTTTAAATAGAATATTACCAATTTATATAGCGATAACTATTGTTATTGGAATTCGATAACAGGAATACGTTGTTGGAAGTGGTGCTTGGATCCAAAAAGGCAAACCGGAAGACCGAGGACCGAACTTTGTTCGCCTAATTGTTCAATTTTAAGGTTTCTTAAAAATAAATTAGTAGAACTTTTCTTAAGTCTTTAAAATGGTCTTTATACGTCCATAATATGGTATTATATTTCGATCCAAAACCAAAAAAGTAGTAGAAATTGCATCATTGTTGCAATGTTGGTTGTTTGCCAGTGTAAGGATATTGACAAATGTCCTGATAATTTTCACCATTTCTTAGTTTCAATTTGGAAATTTTGTCACACTGTGTAATCAATTATAGCAATTATAGGAGATCCCATTTTGGATTTTACAGAAAACTTTTGCCTCTTAGACTCTTTGAATGAGAAAGAACGACAGTTCCAAGAAAGTGAGAGTAGTGAAAGCATATGAACTATGTGGGCTAATCACTCTCATCGAGATAGATGGAGGAATCAACGCTTGTTGTTGTTTGTTTATACATTTCAAATTAGTTTCTGAGGGCTACCAGAACGAGAAAAGAGAACGATCTCGGTTGTGGCTTCTGGATGAGTGGTGAGTGGCGTTTTAAAGTTCACAACTTGTCAAAATGTTTGCTCAGAAGTCGTCTCTCATGCAACTGACTGACTGACTGACTTATCTCATTCGTGGTCGTTTTTTTTTTTTCTTCTTTTTTTGGGGGGTCCATGTTAACATACTGACGTGGATTTTGCTCGTTTTTTCTCCCGTTTTGTGGGGTTTGACGGCGAGGCTGATTCAACAAATAAACAAAAGCGTTTAAAAAGCGAAAACTTTCCCAGTCCCAGAAAATGAAGGTGGATGAGGAGGCAAAAATATGTCTATTAAAATGAAAATAGACACTGACGAAGAAGCAGCACCACACAAATATCGTATCGTATATAGTAGGTACATATGTAGAGAGCAATTTCTGTTCATGGTTAATGACTGACACAAAACTCAAACCGAACTGAACTCAAATCAACTCAACTTTTGCTCTTGCTCTTGCAAAATCCTCTAAACAATCGTCATGTATTGCACTTGGCTTCAATCAAATTCAAAATCAACTGTCAAACTTACTTTTAACTCGCCATAAAAGAGGGGGGATGGGCCTGGGGGTCGGTAACGGGGAATTTGTTCGCACTATCCATTGATCATAAAATTTTTATAGACCTACGCAGCAGCGGCAGCAGCAGCAACAGCAATTCATTTAAGTATCCACCATTCCTCGTAATTCTTCATAAACCTAAAGTCAGCTAAAATAAGATCAACATAGATGTGAGCAAAATCGGCATAGAGAGAGATATATGTATATCGTAGATGGTTTATGGCATATGTTAGAGGGCGCTATCCAATTCACTCGATTCGGGGAAGCAATTTTCGTATTGTGCCACACAAAACAACAACAAAAAAAAAAAACCTAAATAATGAAAGATCAATAAACAAAAAAAGTCATGTTATGAGCTATTAACGTAATTGGAAATTGGCATTGCAAGAAATTGAGTGGCAAACAGTTTTATGCCCTACATTTTCTGGGGGCACTTCACTACTTGTAAATTCCTATTTAGCCATAATTTTTGTTTACTACTTGTACTTGAACATTTATTAATATTTTATGTGAGCAAACACCCTGTATATCGTTTAATTATCGTACAAGTGTTATTCGCTTAGCTGCCCACAATTAAGTGCACAGAATTTTCCGGGCATCTGTCCAAAAAACAAAAACAAAAATGCCTTCCTAATTGAATTATTCAAATATTTTTCACGGGACTACAACGCTTTGTCTGAATATTCTGGTTTTAAAATCTTTTGCTTAATTACAAATATTAATTCAATTATTTATGGATGGTCTAAAATCAATCGTTTGCATATGTAATAGAGTGAGAGAATATGAATTTAATTCAAAAGTCCATCGAGTAATTCAATAGAAATAAGTAGTTATTTACTTTATGAATTTGATTCAAAAGCCCATCGAGTAATTCAATAGAAATAAGTATTTAATTTTAGAAAAGTGAGTAGAATTAGGTCTTAAATTTGTGGTAATGCTTTTGCATTTACTCAATTACATTCATTTTACAATATTCATATCATAATTTACATTAAAACAAAAAAAATATTGAAAATTGATGTGTACTGCTTAATAATTAAATAATTAAATCGCTTTCTTCATTCTTTTTTTTTGTTAAATTACCCAAAGTGATAGCACGAATATTTTTGAATACGTTTAGGAGCTTAAGTTGGTTTTCGTAACTCCATTCTATTCGTTTTCTTTTGATTAAAAAAATAACCAAAATTAGCATTCATTGAAATTAAAGTAAATATCCTTCATGAATGTATTCTTACAATCTTTCTAATACTTAAGTACCTATTAAATTTAAGTTGATCTGTTTTCTCTAAGTAGGAAGTAAACTTAATAGTTTCGACTTATCGAAACACGCCGTATCTGAATTTTAGCTGCGACATTTTCAAATTTTTAACTTTAATACTAGTTATAATAATCATCCTGTATCCTTTTGAGTGCGTCATTTTAGTTTCGTTTAAGCTCCACATTGCTTTTAAGTGTGCTAGAACACCCTATATGGTAATTGAACTGCAATTGCCTCGTCTTTTCAACTAAAACTCAAATTTTTCTTCAAAATGCACCCTGTGTCTGCTTTTTGTTTCCGATTGATTCAGCTTTACCATTTCTTTACATGTGTCAGAACCAACATTATCAGGATTTTAGCAGAAATATCCTTATCATCTTAACTGCAACACCAATTAGTCGTTTACAGGCACCCTGTATCTCAATTTTAGTTGCTACTTTTTAGTTTTCTTTGATTTCCATGTTGGTTTTAAATGTGACGGCACACCAGGCATCCAAATTCTAGGCATTTACTGTTCAAAAAGCACCCTGTATTTGCATTTAAATTGCGACAATTTAGTTTTCATAAACTTTAACGTTTTCAAACATCCCTTATCCGGATTTCAACTACGATATCTTCGTTTCTTTAACTGCAACTCCATCTACATTATAAAAGGCACCCTGTATTTGCCTTTCAGTTGCGACATTTTTGGTTTCTACTTAAATTCAACGCCCAATGACAGGTAAATTTTTATTAATTTTTATACTCATCGTCGCTGTGGTGGGTGCAAAAAAGTAATTTGTTTTAATTTGTTTAATCGCTTAATCCGCAACGGTCAGCGGAGTCACAGAGTGTTGCCTTGTGCGTTGCCTTGTGGCCTGTGTCCGGAGTGCTGGGGAAACCTGTTCTGGAAATGAAAAGAGAAAAATCTCCTTGTGATCTCTTCTCGTTGATCTCTGGTGGTCCTGCCGCCCTTTGTTTTTGATTGCCTCACCGAAAGTTAAGGTTAAGACTAAGACCAATTTATGACGAGTTTCGATATTTTATTTTGTTTCTGTGTTGGTTAATTAAACTTTGGCACATTTCATCAGAAAGACAAAAAGAGAGAGAGAGAGAGAGCGAGAGCATAGCATTAAAATTTATGATCCAGTGCAGTAAAAATCATGTATAAAAATTTTGAAGTTCACTTGAAGAGGAGCAACAACAGCAGCTGACAAAATGAGCATAAATCTCTTTTACTATGCCGCCACTGACTGACCATTTCAACACTTCTTTATACAGGGTGTAGCCCTTCACCCTGCCACCCTTACCCCTTATCTCCTACCCACTCTCTGTCTAGTAAATCAAGTGAATCGCTCGTAAAAAAAAAACCGCACACAGTCTCTTTCCTTTTGTCTTGTATTTGGACTACCAACAACAATGGGTGGTAAAAATGGGTAAATAAATAAAAATAATAAAAGCACAAAAAACAAAACACAAAACAAAAAAAAAAACGAAAACATATATTTTTAGAAAAATTTCATTTCCTGTACTCTCACGGGGCACTTTCTACTATGTTAATTACAATGACTGCGACTGAGACCGAGGCTGAGGTAGGTGTCTGCCTCTCTGCCACTCTCGGCAACTAAAAATCCAATTAAATTAATAAAATTTTATGATCGCCGGCGTACACAATTAAAACAATTGAATTATGAAGAGAGAACACAATTGCGTAAGAACACAACAACAGCAACCACAACAACAACAACGACAAAACAAAAATTAAAATTTTTTCTCTGCGCTACTTTGTTGTTTCGATTTTATGCGTTTTTAATTACAGCCCAAAAAACCAAAAAGGCAAAAAACCAAAAAAAAAAGAGAATAAAGAAAAAATGAAGCAAGTAAGTCGACTCGTCGACTTGGGTATACCATACACCTGGTGAAACAAATATTTCTTATTTCGAAGACCAAATGTATGTCTATTAAATTGTTTTTACATGTCTTATACTATGTGCTATCTCGCTCACTCTACAAACACACGAGCACTCTAGCGCCGCTACTAGCCAACGTCCAATTCTGGCCTTGTGGACCGCGTAGTAAAATACGTTCATACGCATATTTTACATGTTTCTAGTCCGATTTCAATAAAATTTGGTAGTTTGGTAGAAATAGATAAGATAAATTAGTCTGCCAAATTTAAATGCGATAGTCAAAAAACTAAAGGAGGAAATCGTTTTTTTCTAAATTATGGAGGCGGAAGTGGGCGTGGCAAAATGTAAAAATATCTAAATTCTCCGCGCATACTATGCCAGTATACATACTAAATTTGGTGACTTTAGCTTTGTTAGTTTTTGATAAAATCAGTTTTGTTTAATTTGCGGGGGCGGAAGTGGGCGTGGCAAAATGTTTAAATAGCCAATATCTGCGCGTCTATTAAACTAGTCTACATACTAAATTTGATGTCGGTAGCTATCATAGTTTTGAAGGAAATCACTTTTATGTAAATTCCGGGGGCGGAAGGGGCGTGGCAAAAAGTTTAAACAATTAGTTTCTGCGCGCTAACTAAACGAGCATATAAACCAAATTTGATGTCTCTAGCTATTATACTTTTTGAGAAAAACAGTTTTGTGTGATTCCTGGGGGCGTAAGGGGGCGTGGCAAAAAGTTTGAACAGTTAATTTCTGCGCACTAACTAATCGGGTATACAAACTAAATTTGATGTCTCTAGCTGTCATACTTTTTAAGAAAAACAGTTTTATGTGATTCCTGGGGGCGTAAGGGGCGTGGCCGAAATTCCAAATTACTCTGAACATGTGCATACTACACGAGTATACATACCAAATTTGGTGGCTCTAGCTCTTATAGTCTCCGAGATCTGCGTGTTCATACGGACGGACGGACGGACGGACGGACGGACGGACGGACGGACGGACGGACGGACGGACAGACGGACATGGCTAGATCGACTCGGCTGTTGATCCTGATCAAGAATATATATACTTTATAGGGTCGGAGAAGCTTCCTTCTGCCTGTTACATACATTTTGGCGACTTTAATATACCATTTCACCCTATGGGTGTATGGTATAACAATGCCTCACACCGCAACAAACACCTTGAGAGTGAGAGACTGTGGAGAGAGAGAGAGAGAGAAATTGAGAGGGGGAAAGAGTCTTCAAGCAAAAGTCTTGTATGCCAAAGTTTAGTTACCAATTTATTTTGAGAGTTTTTCAAGTTCTAAGTAAAGAGTAATAACTTGAAGAATGAAAAGTATTGAAAAATTCTTGCATATTTTCAGGGGCTTACTATGGAAATGTATTAGAAAGGTAAAATTTACATTAGTAACTCAAGAAATCGAACCAAAAACTAGAAGTCGCACGTTCTAAGTGTAATATTCTTCCTTCTCCTTTAAGAACTGGGGGAAAAGAGATTTTTAAACTAGTTCTTCTTTATTTGTTTATTGAGAAGAATATTCTATAAACTTATATTTTTGAATACCTTACGAATAAGAATTTCAAAAACTGTGCCCACGCGCCAATCAAAGATCATTTGAACCATAATAAAACAATAGGCAAAAACTTCAATACAAATCGTTTAAAAGGAAATGCTTTAAAAGAGGATCTAATGTTTTTCCACAATGAGGCTTTTCCTATCTAGAGGCGAAAAGCTAAAAAATAATCCCTTTATACAACTATCCTCCGTTCCAAAGGACGCTTACTTTATCATTTGATGAAGACTATGATATAGTAAACTGATTTCGATTAAATTTTTCAGTAATCTAGCATATTAGCAAACTAATGTTTATCTATTTAGAATTTAAGGCATAAAAATATGAATATAATCGCTTTGAATACCATTAAGAGATTAACTCAAATATCTATTTTTAACCGATCCTTGCTAAGCTGTATGCATCATAATGCGATCTTGATGAAATTGTGTTATTATCTTTGTGAAATATAAAAGATTATCATTCTGACAACACAAAGTTCGCTAAAACAATCACTATGATACTAGAAGATTATCTTAACCTCTATTTTCGAATTGTATTGGTACGAAAGACAGACAGATCATGGCCAGAAAATACACTCGTGATCGAAATAAAGACTTTTTGGGTTTAATTTCATATTATTAAGGTTCGAAATTCACATATTTTAAGCCGATAGCTAAGTGAAATAAACTTGAAATTTTATAGTTTTTCCTAATGTCATATGATCCCATACTCGGCACCTATATACAAAGGAAGTGTCAAAGGAAGAGACAGAATCATAACAAAAATCATTTAACACTTTTTGCAAGAGAATTTTCTACTTAATTGTTTGCTCTGGAATTGTTTCCCTTTTTTTTCAGTTTTTCACTGAATGCAGGATACAAAATTTAATAAACTAATTCTAAATTTTTTTACTTTTCGGAATAATTCTAAGAAATAATTTGAAATCGATGGACTCTAGTCAACTCCATTCATTTTCTTTGGATTCACCACCATTTCTATTAGGGTGTGTCTATCATTCACAGGTGTGCGAGTGTTTTGTTGGTTGTTGTTGTTGCTTTTTGTTGTTTTGGTGTGGGGATGCAGCTCTCTGTTTATATTTTGTCAGCTCATAATTTCTATCATTTCGGTTGAGTTTCAGTTGTATAGCTTTTCCTGGCGCTCACAAATTATGAATCGAGCAACAAATGTGCAATTATAATTATTGTTAACGATTTGTTTATTTCGGGCATTTTAAGTTTGTTTCTTCGTGTATTGCCAATGTCGAAATTTATTTTAATATTTATGCACTGAAGTTCATTAAAATGCAAATTTATGAACGTTGATCGAGGCTGCTTGGCTAACCAAGAAAACTATATGAAAAATTTATAGCAAAACTTTTGGCCAGGGTTTTTTTTTTCTATTGCGTATACGCCATGTATGTACATTAGGTTTATGGCGGCCGTGTGCGCGTGTCTGTTTTCCACATATTGCGCATACGCCCCATGTGATTTGGCAAGAGAAATATGGAAGCCGTTCGTCTTAACACGTGAATCAAATTGGCTGGCCATCATCAAGTGACACTAATTGAGAACTCGAATTATTAAAAATAGTGTTAAGTGGCTTTATTTGCACAATTTATTTAATAATTCCAAGAATTATAGTTGAGAATTCAATGGAAATTTCACATAATCATAAATTGTTGACCAACTTTTGCTGTTGTAGTTCATTTCATTGGTATTTATTACTTTAGTATTTAGCAAAGAATTTTATTGTCGGTAAAACTATACAAAAATTGCCAAATTACCGGATTTTAACAAGCAGATGCAGAAAGTTGAATCCAAAGAGGTTTTAATTTACCCTGACAACTTATTACTAAGGTTAAAATGTCAACAAAAAAAAATACTATGGATATGATATTTCGACAAGAAAATAAAGATAGAGCCTGGAAAACATGAGCTCTGCTTTGGTGAATCTGTGTGGCTATTATTTTAATTGAAAACATGATTGAAGTATAGAAATAACTTGATTTTTTTTTTTTTGTTTTGTGTTGAGTATATCTTATTTCAGAGCCTAGACATTTTTGTTTTTGTTTCGTAAACTTCATTATAATTACTCAACCATTTTTGACCTGATTAAGCAGACGAGTGGTTAAAAACCAACTACAGGCTGTTTGTGGCAGTTCAGACTGATGTTGCCCCTGCAACTTGTTGTTGCCGCTGTTGTTGTTATTGTTGTTGTTGGCCTGTCAACAATGCAGGGCATGTGCTGCATGCATTTAACTTTAACATGACAAACCGCAAACTCATAATACACAACGCAGCAGCAACAGGTTTTATTTTTTAGCCTTTTTTCTTAGCGTCTGTAGTTGTAGTTGTCGTTTTTGCTGCTGCCCACAAAAAGCCACCGCAAGAGGAGCCGCTGCCGCTGCCAACCCACAGTCATTGCTAAGACAGTTCAAGTACCCAACTTGCTGAACAGAGGTTGGAGACTTGAGTGAGGGGTAACAGAAACTGTCCCAACTGTCCAACTGGGCGATTCATAATATCATATTTCACTTCCTTCAGGATATCATAAAACTTTGCTTCGCTTGTTGTCAACATTTATTGAAAAGTCGTGCCGATTTTATAGCCATTCCAACAAAAAAACAACAACAAATTCCATTGACTATTTGACGATGAGGACATCTTAAATACCCAGCACTTTTAGAAAGGCATTTGAAGACCTTTCTTTACAACAATCAGTAGATTATAGAAAGAAATTGAATAGCGAGGTCTACAGAGATCTGTATTGAATATAAGACAATGATTGTCTATATGCTAGAGGATGGAATAGCTACAGTGATGGCAATAGTTTTGCGTACTATCTCTGAGTAAAGTTTATTCCGAAATATTGCTTATGATCAGGATCATCTGAAATTGGAGTTGATTTTTAGCATTATGAGATGAGAAAGACTATGGAGATGATTTGAGTCCTTTTCTATATCTACTGAAGGATAATAGCACAGGCAATTTAAGAGAATCTTTACATACCTTTTGCATTCAATTGTTTATAGGGTATTAAAAGTTGCTCTCTCAGTTATGGAGCGCCAGTTTTTACCTTAGTTTAGTTTTCTGTTGCTTTTTTTTTTTTTTTGCTTTCTTAGTTTTTATGGATTTTGATTTCAGCTGCTATTTATCTCGCTCTTTTTGTTGTTGTTGTTTTTGTTGTTGTTGTGGCGTAGATTAAGTGCACTAAATACCTAGAAGATCTAGGCAAAAAGCGATTATTTTCCCTGACTCCCGCCGATGTGCAGACAGTCGGCAGACAGAAACCAAAGTTGGTTTCGTTTATTTATGAGTTAATATACATGAATTATGACATCAAAAACAAAAAGAGAAAAATTAAACGAGCAGAGCAGGGCAAAAAGAGAGAAACAAATATCAAAAGGGGGGGCCCCAAGTCTGAAATCGAAAACGAAATGGAAATGGAAATAGTGGCAATAAAGGTAGAAGGTGCAGATGGAGGAGGAGGAGCATGAGGAGTATGAGGAGCCGGAGGAGGCAGGGGAGGAGCAAACGTTTGTTTTGACACGCGGCGTATCTAATTGAGTTTCTTTATAATATTTTTTTTTTTTGCCTTCGTTTTCCTTCTTTTTGTTAGAAGCGAGACCACACACAAAAGTTGGGTCTACGGAAATGAGAAGAAGGTTGAAGGTTGTGTGAAAATCAAGAGAATCGATCGTTTGCTCGTTTGATCGTTCAAATAAAGTGGAATATTTTATGACTCAAGCAGCAGCAACAGCAACAACAACAACAAAAACAATAAGATGAACTATTACCGAAGACGAAACAAAACAACAAAATTTTCGAGCTTCTGTTGCGGCTTTGCGGTTGTCGGTTCGATTCTTCTCTGTCTCTTTCATCTTTTTGGCCTTTTTTGGCAATTCTTCCCGCGGTGTGTGTATTTGTGTGTGTGTGTGTGAGAAGCGCGTGTGGCATGTTGCCATTTGAGTTTTACATGTGTTTGCGGCCTTCTTCAAAAACAAAAACCGAAAACTACACCTAAAAATATCAGGACTAAACATGGTCCAAACCGATCATTTCATACCCTTACTTTTCTTCAGGTAATGCATATCATGAAAACACACACGGTAGGTGCAGGGGTAAAGGTGGGTGTCTGAACACTGCCAGAATCCTTGTCCTTAACGAGAATAACTAAATTCAATTAATACTCCATTATTTTCTAGATATGTTCATTAGAAAAGCCTTTAACTATAACTCTTATGACATGTCAGGTTCTAAGTACTAACTAAACCATCAATGAAATGTTTAAGATCTTATCCTATCCTATCCTATCCTATCCTTATAGTATAAAGCCCTTACCTTATAATCTGCTCAGAGTCTTCCCTTCTCCTTAACTAAAAGCAACTATCCATTCCTACTTACTTACATAGCTCATAGACGGCCTTTATTTCTCACGTTACTTTTGCTCTTAAGGTTTTAAGGTTTAGTTCTCTCCTCATCTATTCTTTTGATTCACTAGTTAGAGCTCAAATCGGAAGGAAGTATTAGTCAGAATGAAGGGAATTCATGGGCATGTTCTTTGTTTTTTTGGTAAAAAGAAGTAAAATAAAGTTAATAAGAATTTCGCAAGTTGTTGAAATGCCAAAGGGAAACTGAGTCATCGTTAGTGACGTAGTAAGTGAAACCGTGACGCATGCAAAGGGGAAATCTGCAAATGAATACTTAGTTCTCACAGTTAATAAATACTTTAGGTGAACTCTTTGGTAATAGCTATTAAATAGATAATCATTTAGGCTATTGAAAATATTCAAGAAGTTTCAAACATGTCACAAAGTCTTCTGAAGAATGATTGGGAAATTTGCCTCCGTCGATATCTAAATAGCCCATATCACAAGGGGAATGCCCCCCAAGGTCATATGTCTTTGTCCAGGAATGACTTCATTTCGTTGCTTTTGTGCTTAAACTGACTAAAATGCAACATAAAGTTGTCGATAGCCCAAAAAGATGTTGCTTTAGGGTTAATGAGAAATGTCAGTTGTCGGTTTTTAGTTGGTTTGCCTTCTTCGTTGTCGTTCTCTCTCTCTCTCTCTGCCTCTCTTTCTCTGTGGTTCCTCTTTGACGGGACTAAAGCTCATTTCGCTAATCGCATCAATAAAGCTTATCAGGCTCACAAAATGAATGCGGCAGGAGGCTGGCGGAAGAAGGAGAAGAATCATAAGAAGTAGGGAAATGGTAGGCCAAATTAAAAGGCCCCTTTAAAATGTCATCATCATTGTCGTCGTCGTCGTCGTCGTGGTCGTCGTTGTCGCTGTCCGAAGTCGTCGCAGTCATTGTGAAATGCGCTTAAGCGTGTTGATCGATAAATTGGCAAAAGAGATCAAGATCACTATGGAACCACTGTACTAAAGAGGCACCCAGTGAGGAGATAAAGAGCGGCGGGATTCAGGAGTGGGCAAGTGGGAACAAAATGCGAATGAAGTCATCTGCCAGACGCTTTGTCAACCAATTTTTTGTATTTTTGTGTTTTTTTTTTTGCATGTAGTTTCGACGACTAAGCCGACTGGATGACTGACAATAAGTGCTCATTCCTCGATCGCCCTAGATCGCTCGATCCCAGGGCGCATGATCGACCCTTGACGACAGCCGAGGGGACATTAATACCTCTGGGCAGTTGGACGCACACACACACACACACACACACACACATTCAGCCAAAAATATGCCAACTTCCAGTTTATTCTTTATTATAACAATTTTTTTCTTCTTTGGCTATCTCATTTTGATCGCTTATGATCGTGCGCTTATATATCTATGATTCAGATTTTTGGTAGCCATTCATTTACTTTTTTATTAATTTTTTTTTTTCATTTTTGTTGAGCCTTTTTTGTTTTGGGTGGTTTTTGTTTTGTGTTGGGTTTTTTTTTTTTTTTTTTGGTTCTTTTTTGTTTGTTGAATTTTGCGGTTTTTGGCGGGCATCATAATATTTTTGCGCTTGGCAGATCTAATCTTTGTCCGAAAACAAAAACTCAAAAGGGTCGACATTTTTATGGGGAAATTATTGTAACCCAATCTTTGTCTCACCGAGTACAGGAAAAAACCACAAGAACCTCGATTGCATTTTGTCCTAACTTTGTTGACGTATTTCGTTGCGGTTTGTCGATTGATCGAATGAAAGACAGAGAGAGAGGGGAGGGAATAGGCATATATCAGAGCAAATTCACACTGACAAATCGTAAATCTGAAATGAGGAAATTGATGAAATTGATAATGGCACGTGGTATGAAATGAATATGAAAGAGGAAGACATTCAAGATGGAAAGGAGTTCAACATAAGGAAACATAATTACGTTTCGGTTAAGGGAAATCTGTTCACATAATCGTTATTTCGGTTCTTTAACATAATCTCGGTTGTCCTTAAGTTCGAGTCCTGAGAGATCTGCTTAGAATAATCAAATGTTGGGATTGATCATAAGAATTATATTTTTAGAACGGTTCAAAGTTTAATTGAATAACTAAAGCTTGGCTCGTAAAGTCTTCGTTTGCCTTTCTTGGATCAAAAGAAATACATTTTTACTCTCCTGTTAAACCAAAGTCAAGCTCAAAGGCAAAATCTCAGCGCCAGAGATTACTTAATTTCCAAATTGGCCCTAATTCACGCGCCAAAGTGTGTTAAATTGCCTCTTGGGTAAGGGAGAGCTTTGTATTTTTTTTCCTGCAGATTTGTTTTTTTTTTTTGCTTTTGCATAAGTTCGCCCACCCATGACTACCTGGTGTACAGTCCTCTCTATCTGTATAGAGATTCAGAAAGAGAAACAAAATGGACTGAAGAAAAAAAACACCAAAGAAGATACAAATTCGAGTGAGGACCAAAACTTTTGCATGGCCAATCAACGCCCAGGGGCACTTTGTATATCTTTGGCTCTCTCTCGAATCTCGCATCCGGAGGTCGTTCGATCGGTTGAGCGGTCGGTCAGTCGGTTGAGAATGAAGACGTTTCGTGACGATGACTGGAAGTTAGTTGCCAGTTCCAAAATCAAGGCCTGGTCTCCGAGGTTCGAGTTCCTGCCTTTACCTACCCGCTTCATGCTTATTACTGACTTCAATTTGGGTTTGGGCGCGTGTAATTTAGACTCTTTTTTCGCTCCCCTCTTTTTGCCTTGAATTTGGCATACAACCCAATTCGTTCCAAACTAATATTTACAGAGAAGCACTTCTTTGGTTAAGTCCAGGTCCAGATCCAGGTCCAAGTCCAAGTCCAATCACCTTCATCTTCTTATTCACCTCCTTCTCCTGCCTAGATTCAACAAGTCTCTCGTCCACATACCTGCATGTCGCCTGGTCACTTCCTTCCTTTGCTCTGCTAAACTTCGCTGGCGATCCACCGATCGAAGATCGAATAACATCTCTCCAGAGGATGACGACGAACAAGAACAAGAAGGAGTCGAAGGTGGAGCAGCAGAGAAGAAGGAGGAGTACAACATAATTAATAAATACCATCAACATTGATTAACTCAACTAAGCTAATAAAATCATTTGTCATCTGACTGGAGCTAGACTAGTTAGGCCTTCCGCCTCTCCTCACTTCTCCGTGCCTTTCAGTTTCTTTGCACTCCTGCTTCGCTCCATAGCTTCCTTCTCTCGGAGTACATAAAAATCGCGTGACTAATTTTACAAAATTAAAGCTAGCAACTGAAGCTGAAGCTGAACCAGACCGAACGAGCGTGTAAATAGCGCAAAAATTAATCAGCGCTGTTGGTGGGGTTCATGAAAGTTTTCCCAACGATGGGCCGTCGAGAAGGGGCATGAAAGGGGCTGTGAGTCAAGGAGGTAAAGCAGGTTCCCCCAGTGAATAGAGTAGGTCACGTGACACGCCATATAATTTATCCATATCAGGCTCTCAGAGCACTTCAGAGAAGTGCTAATACTATTAAAATTTTATAATTAAATGTTTCGGGAAATATTTTAAACATAAATTTCTCAAAAAGCTTTCTAGCTCGAAGTCTTCAATTTGGAGTTTTTTCAAATTTTAGAGTCCTTTTCACGCTCTCCGCACCGAACAGACAAAAAGAACGAAAAGATAAACAATATGAAAAATCTGAAAACACGCACTAACAAAGCTACAAATTGAAACTAAATACTTGCAAAAGGCAACGGCGAATTGCCTGACCGATGCACCGATGGACCGATGGAAATCGGGTAGATCAAGACCGAGAGATCGGACCACAGGATGAGCTAAAGTTGGACTGCAGAAGCTAGGGTAAAGTTTGCCTGTTTTCTGGAAAAATGTTTGCAATCAAAGCCAAAGAGTGTTTTTTTTTTTTTTTTTTTTAATTGCCAACAGAGAGAAGAGACGGAGAGAGAGAGAGAAAAAAGAGAAAGAGAGCGAGAGAGGGATAGAACAATGTCAAAATACTTTAAATGCCATGTTAAGAGACCAACTGGAGAGACGTTCCATCGGAGACAAGGAGACGACAACCTCTGGCTCTCTTCTGGTTGTTGTCGCGGAAATCATGGCCAAGCAATTCCTCGGGTTCATGTTGCTTCTTTGGCTGAAAGCAGAAAGGAAATGCCTTAAATCAATTAGTTGAGCACTAATTGCCCCAATACCTTGTGGCATAGTTTGCCATTTCTGCACCAGCACCTGTTCAAGTTGTCGCCTTGTCGCCCGTTGTCCACCCCATCCTTTCTTTGCCAGCCCATAACTGGCTGGCTTAATCTCTGCCAGCGAATTCCTGCGGCCTTCTCATTGTTTACCTCTTCTCCTGTTCACTCTTTTTGTGGTTGTTGTCGTTGCCTGTGTTGGTGTTGTTATCTTTCTCACAATCAAGGTGCACCGCGAAAAGGTTCATCGCGACTGCCGCGCCGCCAAGTTGTGCTACAAACAAGTGCAGCGCACCACAAACGAAAAAAAGTGTCTCAAGTGCTTTCGGTTCCCAAAAGGAAGTTGCGTCTTCTTGTATTTTTTTCCTCCTCTTTTTTTTTTTTGTCTGTCTGAAGCTTTTGTATTGTTTGTCGTCCTGAGCCTAAGAGATATATGAAACTTCCTGTAGTCAAGTTCTTTTCGAGGGTGTGTCCAAGCCCACAAAAAAAGCTCTCCTTTATCTCTGGAGATAATTGTCGATATCCAAAGTCCATAATGCACAATTACTCACAAAAGTATATTGAAATAATTCCAGCAAGAAGAAAATGTTAAATAAAGCGTTCCATATGCCAAAATAGCCAATATGTGGCTATTAAGCGAGAAGCTATCTGTGAATTGTTTATTAGTACATAGTTGATATGAACGAACTGTATCCTGTTCCCAATTTCGATTCCGAATGAAATCCTCGGAAGCAGAAATCGTTTCTCGTTTTCATTTTTCCAAATGCTTTAACTTTAATTTGTTTTTATTTCTTCCAATTTCAACTCTTAAAACAATTTAGGTTTTAAATCGATTTACATTTCGTTTCGAAATCGGACACTGGTATGGATTTTTCAAAACTTTAATTAAAAGGACTTGAAGTTGTACAAAACAAAATACTTCAGCTTATCTTGAATGTAACTTGACATTACCCGACGACGAAATTGCATATGAGGCCAAATTTTAAGACCGTCGCAAGAGGAACATATGGCTAGCAAATAACTTCAATATGATATGTGTACACTCCACTTATTAGCATATACATACTCTTTCTTAGCTAATTTTACTATAAACTGCTTAGAGCCTTCCTTTCCTTCTATTCAAAAATCTCCAAAGGCTTATCTGTTTGCACTCTTAAAATGAGTACCTTGGCTCTCACAAACTGATCCTATAAGTCCGTAAGTATAAGTATTATTGCACCTGTAAAGACCGTTGGATACCGTTTCCTGATTTAACAGGTAAGCATACCTTAGTATGCTCTCAGACTCTTTTGGAAACTTGAACTTAAATTGAACTATTTTTTAGCATTTTGTTATTCGGTTCCATATCTAACACCAAGAATTTTCCTAAGTCTGTAAACACTTTGCCCCTACTTCTTCTCTTATGGTAATTAAATCTATTTACTTACGAAACAGTCATTCGAAAGATTGCCCCCGATTTGGATCCATTCACATGCAGATATATATTTTAAGACGCAGAATGAAAGGCATAAAAAACAAAAACCAAACCAACAATAGGCCCAAGCAAATTTAAGCTAAGTTGGCACACCAAAAGGGCAGAAAATAAGAGCCAGGGCAAACAAAGGCGAGCGTTGAGAGATGGAGGACTGAGGAGGATCGAGGACCGACCAACAAAAGCGCCCCCAATGAGTTGAGTTGAGTTGAGCTGAGCTGAGTTGATCTGAGGAACGAAAGGAGATGATCGCCAAAGCTGCAAAGCTTTTTCTTCAGTCTTTGAGGTATCCGTTGACTGCCAAGGCAGGCGCACTTCCTCCCTTCTCTCCGCTCGCCCGATCAACTCCTTTGTTTAAGGTCTTTTTTCCTTCTCCTCTTCTTTTGCAAAAACCTGACGCCCATACGGTTTGCGCTCACCTTTGGAATTCGGTGGCCGCGAACGCTGCATAATGGGAAGCCAAATGATGGGAAACTTTATTTTTTTTTTCTTTCTTTTCACTCTTGTGGTGAAACCGACAAAGAGCAGAACGGGTGAGGTGTGTTGAAGTGAAGAGAGGTGAGGAGGAGAGTGAAAAAAGCCAACTAATTAGGCATAAAGTGCGTGTAATTATTAAAATAAATTAAAGTCGATCGATTGACCTTTTTGTAACTCAATTAAAAAGATGACCACCCAAACAGACAGACATACAGAGGGACAGGCGGGCAGGTCTTGGTTGAATTGGAACAGGAACTGGTCGCCATCTCCTGGGCTTGCGTTTGCTGGTGGTGCTGGAGCTGCCGGTGCTCACTTGTCGCGTCTTTAGCCAAAAATGGTAATGTTTATATGCGTGTCGCCTTCAGTCAGTCTCAGACCATAAATGCATTTTCTTTTTGCTTTGAGTGCCAACACTTTTTGCGTGCCGTTAATTACATGGTCCAAGTCTTGCTCTCCCCTCTCCGCCCGTCTCTCTGGTGCTGTCTGGTCTAGGTCGGTCTCTGAGGGCTCCAATGCTGGTGGTCTCTGCTTGGTCATGGCTTCCTGGTAAGTGACAAACGCGTAGATGGAGGAGAACTTGTCGTCACAAGTTTCAATGATTGATAGCCTATGAGGAAGAAGATGAACCGAAATGGTATAACCGTTAACCCAAACATAACCGCTATGCGAGTATCGGTTCCGATCTTCTGCTCCTCCTCCTGCTCTACCTGTTTCTCCTCCGTGTTACATCTCTAATCCGTTAAATTCTCACGCCTTTAACAATTGCCACTTAATTAACACAAAAGATCGGCTTTTATGTGTCAAAAAAAAAAAACCCCACTAACTTACACACATTCACATTTTTGTGTTCAACATTTCAAGCCCTTCTTTCTGTTGGTTTGTCTGTTGTTGTTGTTGGTGTTGCCCTTTCGCCGTCCCCGCAAGGTCTTGAAAGTCTTGTCATGCCAATGCATGCGCGTGTCCCGAATGCCAAGTTGCCTTGTATTCGATGATCAGCAGCAATCGATTGCCATTTCCAAATCCAAACTGCAAGCGAAACGTGTGGCGTCTGCAATTACAACACAAAAAGCTCATGAAAGAAGGAAAGGTAAGAAAAGAAGAGAGCAGAAAGGGTGGAGAATAAAGAGGAGACTCACCACCACAAGAGACTCCACCAGAGAGCCAAACAACATGCACCAAACATGACGAACAACAACTGTCATTGTCACATCCACATCAAACCGAAGCTGAGCTCAGTTGAGGACAAAGATTTTGATTTCGTATGCTGCACCAGACTTAAGGTCCAGCTTCAGGTCCAATTCTCCTCCCTACCTACCCACCTCCCTCCTCTCACTCTGGCTTGCCTTGCAATTCATTAGGCCTCTTGACCATTTTTGGTCCGAGCATGCGCCGCTTTTGGTCTTCTTCTCTCTCCAACATAATCTTAATCCGCTCGTTAGTTTTATTGATTAGAGAAGCCAATGTCTCCTGTTCCAGACCACGACGACTCTTTGGAGACAACAATTGTCGCCTCTCTGTGCCATATTTGAGTTGTTTGTCCAACAAAGGCCTGGTCCCCTTCAGTTCTATTCTATTCTAGATTCTCTAACTAGGCATGCAGTATGTGCCCCGTGGGGTTATGATGTCTCCGTCTACAAAATGCATCGGCCGAGTGTTCCTTTTGTTCTCCTTTGGTCTCTAGAGTTCGGTTCAGTTGCATTTTGGGTGGCAGAACAGATCTACAACTTGTGAATCATTTGCCAAGCATTTCACGCTATTCTCTAATTACAGGTGACATAATGTTTGATGAAAGATCATCTCGAAATGGTTGACGAAATGATGCTTTATCGAGTTCCTTATTTTAAACTATAGTTTGGGACCACTTATCTACTTTGAGTGTGGGAGACAAGTGCCCAATTAGTTCCTTGATCCTTTAGTCACTTTTTGAACCAAAATCTCATAATAATTTTCAGTTATCTTTCCTATATCGAAAGAGCACCTGCTTGCTTTCCTTTTTAAGGACAAGTTTTTATGGTTCACATTGATTTCAAAATAATATCAAATCGTTCGATCGATCAGAAGCGCACTTCCTTCGTGCAACACTCGCTACAATAAAATCTCGGCTAATCAAACATCACTTTGGTATGTGCCACAAAACTTGAAATGCGATTCAGTTGTGTGTTGTTTCCCACCCATTTTAATGACTACGATACCTTCATCGCCTTCATCTCCTCCGTCATGTCCCATCTGGCTGTGCCATTGCCTGCTCCCCTTCATCTTCTTCTTCTTCTTGGAGCGTATCAAAAAGCGAAACAAAACTGTCAACTACATTGGACACATGTAGCCGGGAAGGCAGGCATTCAGCAGATCAGTAGCTAAAATCAAATCAAGGATCAATGTAAGCCCCGCAGGCCTTCCTTCAAGAACAACAACAACGGCAACAACGAAGAAGATCTAAAAGAGAGGGTTGAGAGAGGGAGTCATTCTCTTAGTCTCTCGCGCGTTCCATCTGCAGATCTGTTGTAGCCGGGATCGGACCGGCTGTCAGCCAGCAATTGCATGTCCAGACCAAAGAGCTAAGCTCTGATCTTCGCCGTTCCCGTTGACAGCATTGCGCGGAATTGTCGTTCGCATTGTCAGCGAGAGCGAGAGAGAGAGCGAGATGAGGTGGGACACTGCCGCCGACAATATACAAAAGATGCAACTGTCTCGTTGTTGTTTTTGTTGCTGTTGACAGTTGCAACAACAACAACTGAAAAAATGCGCTTGGGAACTTCATTGAATTGACCTTAAATCAAATATTGAGTTTAACCATGACCCGGTTGATCTGCCAAACTGCCGCCCCGCCCCGCCCCGCCCCGCCCCACCCTGCCCCTCGAGTAATTACCGCAAATAATTGCTTAACAAAAAACAAATACACAAAATAATAGTTAGAATTTTCATTTAGTTGTTTGCTTTTTATTGATTTGTTTCTTGCATTTTAAGCATTTTTTTTTTCAATTTTCGTTTTTTTTTTTTGCTTTAATTTTTGCTTCTTTTCTTGCATTTGTTTTTGTTTTTTTTTTTTTTGTTTTGTTTTTGTTTTTACTTTTGTTTAATAATACTTTACAAAATTTGTATGTCTCTAGGCTAATATAAATTAATTAAATAATTAATTAGTTAATACCTAAAAAAAAGAAAAAATGCACAACCGAAAATGGAAAGGGGGAAAGGTTGAGGCGGGGCAGGGAAGGGAGGAGCAAAGGTTAATACATCCTTGAATGAAAATTTCATAAATTTCAAATTTATCATCAATTTGTTTGTGCACTTTTAATTTTCTTCATCTTTTGTGTTTGTTGTAATTGTTAAATGTTAAATTAAATTAGTTTAATTAAACTTAATTATGTACACGAAAAAATTCTATTCTGTTTTATTTGCTGATGTCAGTTCCAGGAAATTTGGAAAACTTTTGCTAAATGTTTTCCAAAATCTGAACAATAATTTCTCATTGGACAACTACTTGGCCATTTGCTTGGGATCCAGGCCCAAGCCAAATGCAAATAGAAAGAGAGAGAGAGAGAGAGAGAGAGATAGAGAGAGAGTAAGGGAGAGAGAGAGCGATTGAATTTCAGTCTTGTTTTTTCATCGTTTTCTTAGTAAATTTTCTCTTTTCTTTTGATATTTTTGTTGCCAAAAGAAGGAAAACAAAAAACACACACACACACACTTACACACTTAAATTTGTATGCTAAACTAAAATTACTAATTACTTAAACTAAATTTATGATGGACTTGTTAAAGGATTGGGCGGAGCAGCGGAGGTTTAAGTTGAATTTACAAAATTCTTATAAAACTAAAAACTGGGCAAATTATATAATTAAGCTTAATATTTATTTTGTTTGTTTCTTTCTTCGTTCATTTAATACTGCTAAACAGAATGGGCTGAGGAGGGCGGGGCTGGTTTAGTTTAGTTTAGTAAATGCTTTTAAACTTTAACTAGGCTATAGTCTAGGCTCTTCTTAAGTTGCTAAATAACAAAGGCTAAGCGTAGACAAAATACATAACACACATACAGTAAGTAGATATAGAAGGGGGTTTATCAGAAGGTTAAAATTTAAAGAGGTGGAGGGGTGGCGGGGTGGTGGGGGATGGGTATGTCCTTATAGACATGTATATATAACCTTCTTGGTTCGACACAACTTGCACTTGACCTCACAACACCAATGGAAAGTGCAGGCACATCGCTCCACGACAATGACCTCGTCTCTCCGATAGCCACGCCCACAGCACATCAGATCACAGCCATCGACACCCAAGGATGTCTCATTGCATTGCCGACCATGTGTGCCGAGAATGCCCTGTCGCAAGTTTTTCTCACAGAAACTGGGCGATGGCTCCAAATAAACAATGTCCTTGGGACCCGGTGGCTTATGCTCGGGATTGTGTGGATTCAATTGGAATTGATATCTAAACAGAGAGAGAGAGAGAGGAAGAATAATGGAAAAAAGTTAGTTAGTTGAGAGTGCTTAACCATTTTAAATAGTTTAACTTATTAACTACATATTAAGTATCTCTTATTTTGCTTACCTATTATGTTTGCGTCCCATTCGTCGTCCATTTCCATTTCTTGCCCTTGAACCAGCCACTGGCAAACTGTTTGGTGATGGCATATTGGGATGATGCTGCTTGCTGAGCATCTGATGGCCACCAATCACGGCCATGCCATTGTTATCCATTAGCAACTCGGGCATATGATCATCATTTAGCATGCGCTCCTCATCCTCGAATGCCGATTGAGGCAGCAGTCCATTGGCCACACCCTGTGTGGAACCAGCCGCATTGGGACTGACCACCACAACGGGAACCGCATTGGAACTCTGACGCAGGCTATTGCTGACCTGAACACGGGTGGCACCATCGAAACGGGCCTTGAGATTGTCACCAATCACACGGAAATTGGCCAAACGCATCCAGCAAGTTTTCACCGTACATGAGCCGGACATGCCATGGCATTTGCACTCCTGACGCATCTCTGCCTGGACGTGCTGCAAGAGAGGAACAAAGGAGGGAAAAACTGTTCATTAGTATGACTTTATTAGGGATCCATCCATCTATCCGATCGATCGATCGATCGATCGAACAGCTCCCTGGACTGGCAATATGTTTTTCACTTAATTATTTTGCCGTTTTTTTTTTTGTTTTTCTCTCCGTTCGATTTGAGAGGAGATTGGCGGCCCGCCTGCCACGTTGTTGCAGTTATTAAAAATCAATAAATGTTGTTGCAACTTGCTGTGAGCGCATGTTGCCCCAACTCTACACCCCTTTTGAGGCCCCTCAAGCCGCCCCCTGTTGCTGTTGTAATTGTGCAGACCAAAAAGTAAGAAATCAACGCAGTTGGGGGGCCACTTCATCATCATGATCATCATCAACATGATGACGATGATTGCGATGATGATGCTGCTCATGTTGATCATGATGAAGGAGCCCATAACAAGTAATAAAATAATAACACAGATGGTGGGCTAAAAGGAGCTCTCAGAGATCCAGAAGTAACGTTGACTACAGAGTAGGAGTAGGAGTGGAACATGGACATGGATCTGGGATTGGGCTAGAGTTTAGCTTGTGCTACTTTCTACGCCCCACACAAGACTCCAAAGGAGGCATCACAGTGGTTCCACATCAAATTGTCGTAATTTAATTAATTTAAAGATTTATGATTGCAATTTCTAAAATCTTTTTGCTGCCTTCTGATGTTCTTTGTTTCAATAACATTCAAAGTTTTCCAACAATCTAAATGAAATCTCATTTGCTGACTATTTACGAACCTCGAACATCTCAATTAAGTACGTACTATGTAGTTAGAGTAGAGAAATTGTGAGATTGTTTTTGTTTTACTTACCGCTCTGCCAGCTTCATTATTGTGCAAATTCATTTTCTCTCTCAAATTGCGTCCACGTTCGCCAGTATCGACGAATTCCCGTGAGAATTTGAAACCAAAGCCAATATTATCCGAACAGCCGCCCCATTCCCAATCTCGTACACCGGCCACACTGCCGGCTTGATGATTGGCCTGTGGTGAGCGGCTCTGATGGCTGTAGTCACAGGTGCAGGATTCAATGGAGCCCTCACTGCAGGCCCTTGCAATGGAATGGGTGACAGCCGCACTGGTTATGGCATAGATGAATCCAGTCTCTCGGCAGCCTAAATGAAACGAGCAAAAGAATGAAATTTTTATTTAAAGCCTTCTGGGTGTTCCACTTTGGTCAAGAATAGAGAGAGGGACAGGGAGAGAGATCGAAAGATTGAGATCTCTCTAGAGTTAAAAATATTTTCTACAATATTTCTTCCTATGAGTAATGACACTTGTCTTCCAAAGTCTGGTCAATTATGACACTTCAAGCTATCACGAGACCAAAACCTGACACAGATTAAACGCTCAACTATAAATTCCAACTCAAACGCAAGTCGAGTGGTGTGTCTTCTGTGTCTTCTGAACAGCCATCGCAGATAAAGAACAATGAAAATTGAATTTACATGTTGCAGATAATTTTTCAAGTGGTTGTGCCTCATACAGAGGCTCTAGATAACTCATAAGAAGGCCGGGACAGACACACACACACACAGACATACCGAGGTGGAGGGAGGGCAGGCTTGTCCAGGTAGCTTGTCCATCCTCTTTCGGGTAATGAGTTTGTTGTGAACAATTGAACATACATTTTTCTATTTTTTCCCCTGTGATATGACAATTGTGTAAAGCTACTAGAGTTACATATTCTAACGACAGACTTCTGTGTGGTTTGCTTAAACAGGCTCAAAGGATACTCTCATCCTTTGGGTACAGTGACTTGAAGGGCTCCCTGGTGTGGCTATTGGAGTGAGTGAGGAATCTGAAGCAGGACTTATTCTCTGAGGTGACGATTGATTTTGCTCTGTGTGTGAATGATTTGAGTCTTGCTTTTCACTTGATGACTGACATCCATCCATTGGAGTTCATCATTTTCACCTACAACTACAACTTCCGCCTCATGTGTGTGTGTGTGTGTGTGTTATTTAGCCGCTTTTGATATTTGGTCGATTTCCTGGAATTCGGTCACCCACAGAAACTACAATTCCCGGTTAATGTTTGTTTTTTTCGTTTTTTTTCGTTTTGTGGTTTCGTTTTCTTTAAATAATTTCACGTAAAAGAGAAAAAAATTTCATTTACTATATATTTATTTATATACAGGTAAATGTATGTGTTTATTTACACACACATATCTCTGATAAGAATCGGTAAAGGAGGCGTGACAAGTCATTGGTGACTTTTTTTTCTGTATTTTTTCGAATGATTAGCTTAGCAAGAATTCGCGTCCTCCTTTTTCTCCCCCTCTCCTAGTCTCTTGTTTGGGCTGAGTAAATAAGTTTGAGGAACCAAATGGTTTTTGGTCGTCGTCGAACAAAAGATAATAAAAAAGCATGTAAAATTGCGGGGGTTGGTGGGGCCAGACGGGAGATGGGGGTGGATAGCAATCAGTGGAATTGGGTGTGCCCAGAATAAAGGGAGTAAGTAGAATGAAATTTGAGAAGTTTTTCCCTACAAACAATCACATGTACACATATGATTCTTTTATTATTTTTTTTTTTGCGTAATTGCTAAACGGATTTCCGTTGTTAAAGAGGCGTGGCCAGAGAGATTCAGAGAGAGAGAGAGGGAAAGAGAGGGAAAGAACTGATTGAACAATCTATTTCTACCTGGCAGCTACCTAACCAGAAGTTCCAATCTCCTAAGCTGCTTAGTTTCAGTGAGTTTCAGTGTCCTTTTGGGACTGACTCGTTCCAGGAATAGTTTAGACATTGATATAAAACCCAACAGGGATCCCAGTCTACGCCAGTCTGACGATGATGATTAAAACTAATAGAGACAGCCTATTAAAGCGTATAGCATGGCAAATTGACTAGGTGTCAGGCCTATTATATCCACAAGAGTGACGGGAAAGGAATTTCAGTTTTGAGACCCCGCAGTTTGACAGTCATTGAACTGACTGATCGTACCCCAAGTGTTAATGGCTTCAGGGGTGTTAATTAGGGCCAAGGACAATAAAAACCATAAGAGAGAGAGAGAGGGCGAGAATACTAAAAAAAATTGTGATGCGATGAAAGTGTAGCGATAAAAAGCTATCACCGTGCCCATAAAAAATGTCAAGAGGCCCGAGCAAGAGTGCACAAATCATTAAATAAAAGGACGTTGATAAGGTCAAGAGGTTTTGCCTTCTCTACTTTTCAGTCAATAAAAACTCCAGTCCTAAGCAGCAGCAGCTGCTGCTGTTGATGTTGTTGCTTCACTCATCAAGGAGAGAGAAGAAAACAGCCACGCGACATTGACTTACGCCCACATTGACATTACTCTATAGTCAGTTATGTATATAAATATATCTATATGCATATAGACAGTCAGTCAGTCATTCAGTCAGGTAGCTACCTTTAAACAGTAGCTAATAAAACTGCGGGTGAAATTCCAGAGAAACGAACTAAAAACAGCAGGTTGCTCTGTTTAAGCGACTCTTTCACTTTTTGTATTCCTTTTTTTTTTTTGCAATTTGTATCAATATTGATTTACAGTTTCGGAATTTAAGAAAATCTGGATATATACTTATAATAGAAGGAGGAAGTCCTTTCATTTATCAATGGAAAAAGATACTTCTAACTTTAAGTCCATCTTGAGATATCATGTATCTAAGAATGAAAACAAAATAAGAACTAAATTGATGGACATTTCGTTTCTTGTTTTATTTTCTTCAAGTGTATTCAATTTTTCTATCTTTGCTGCAGTTTGTGCCCGTGCTGCCAACTTGATTTTATAATTAGCATAAACATGCTGAAAGTAGAGCAAACAAAGAGTAGCCTTTGTTTTCAATGAAAGTGGCCCTTAACTTACCTTATGTATAACATGCACACACACATATCTATACATATTATATTATACAACCAACTGCTCAACGATCATATTACAATAACAAACAAGCGCCACACAGCAGAAGAAGAAGCAAAGACAAAAAAAAAAAAGAAGCAAGAGAATTGACATTTTACAAACTCTACATAAATAAGGCTAAAGAATAAAAGGGCAACTCATATGAACTCATGTGACATTTTAAAGGGCGTTGACAAACAATCTTTGGATCTCATATTTCGCTTCCTTCGCCCCCTCTCTCTCTCTGTCGCTCTTGTTTGGTTAAGTGGCATGTATCCTTTCACTCAGTTTTTCAAACTCACCTCGATCAACAATTTTGCCAAATAGATTTTTGCCACGCAGAAAATTTCGCGTCGAGCAATTCCAGCGGCGATTTCTGAATTGATGCTGGCATTCGCTTATAGCCAAATTGGCTCCCTTGACCAGGGCACCCAATACGCCGGGATTATCGCGTACCAGACGACGCTGTTTCCTTCTTAAGGTTGAGTGTATGGCCGGATCCATATACATAATGCCAGTGCTGATCGGAGAAATGTTGTTGGGTTCGCCAACCTTGGCAATGCCCCTGTAAAGATGGAAACGAAAGAAGGGAAGTAGTTAATAGAGCAATCTTGTTTCAAAACTATTTAATGCTTGACTTGGTTTTAAGGTTTTTATGAACTGGTAGGAGGAGTAGTATGAGACATATTTTCATTACATTTTTTGGTTACTTTTCCACTTGACTTGAGTTTCAGTTTTGAGTTTTTCACTTGCGGCTTTTCCTTTACTTGGCATTTTTTTTTTTTTTTTGTTAGGCGGTAAACGTCAATTGCCGGCGTTACTCAAGCATAAACCACACACAACACAAAAAAAAAAAATACAATATAGAAAACAAAAAACACAATATACACACACACAAACACACACACACACATACAATAATTCCTATAGTAGAGAGCAAATATTTGTCCACACTTGTCGGCTTCTCGCTTTATTTTCCTTTCTTTACGTTTACGTTTTTCTCCTTGTCTTTTCAATGTGTTGTTTTTGTTGTTGTTTTTAACGAAAAGAAAAACAATTTATAATAAAAATAAATATAAACAACAAATTCATGAAACAATTGCCTGTTAATTACGGTGGGAAATACGAAACAAATATTGCATAATGCAAAAATTGCAAATTTACTTCATTTCAAAAACAAAAACAAAACAAAAAACAACAAAAACCGAAAGTGTAACACAGGGCAACAAAATGTTTAACATCTTCTTGAAACCAAAAGTGAAGCAAAAAACTCACCAAAAAACAAAAATCTTGTTTTGCGATTGATTCCCCTTCGATTGGCCCCCAACAATTCCCAGGCGGATTAAATCGGAGGAAAAAATCAAGATTTATGCGTCGGCAATACACACTCACACACACACACACACTCAGTTTTTTTTTGCGTTGTTGCTGTTGTTGTTAATGTTGTTTTATGCCGTTATAAAAACTTATTAACAACTGAATACATGATAAAAGCCAGCCAAAGAGACAAACAAATCATAAAAGTTTAATCTCTTCCATTACATTTGCTTACAGGTAATTAAAAACATAAACAAAATAATAATAATAATACAATTTAACCTTGAGTTTTTGAGGAAATCTATAACTAAAGTTAAGCAACTTTTTGTTGTGATTTTTATGAGTTTATGAAAGTAATGCGCATGCTAAATAAACTGAACTTGGACTCAAAAGTAAACGATTTGTTTAAGTCTCATGCTAATTTAAGGCATTTTCATTAAACTATTTTAGCTTTTCTTATTTGCAATTAAAAATTTTGAAATACTGTTTCTAACAAAGTTCATTAACAGTTCAAAAAGTTTATAAAAATTTCACAAATTTTGAAATTCAAAAAAATCTTAATGAAACGTTTTTTTCTTTAACTTTGCCCTTTTACTTTCCGAAATATAAAATTTTCACTTTATATTATTAATTTATTATTATTATTAATTGAGTTACTGGAATTTGGCAAAAATTTCAAATCAAAAATATTTCTTCCTTTGAAAATTGTTCAGAAAAACGAAAGACTTAAGCAACGAACTTGAAATTGTTTCCCATTAGCTCTGCGGTAGAGATGGATGTCTTCCCTCTCTATACCGCACTTTCCGCCAACTTAAATTAAAGTGTGTCACACGCACAGGCCCACACACACACACACACACATACTGCCCTCTCAGGAGTATGAGAAATGAAAAATGCGCGTTTAGAATTTTTAATTGCTTTCATCAATGGAAAGAGAAGCTGCTGTTGGCAGGAATGGGAGGGGATGGGGAGCAGCTTTTGTTGGATTTTTGTGGCTTTTTTCTTTTCTTTTCTTTTTTTTGGCTGCGACCGCTGCATTTTGTGGCTTCCGCATTTAGTGCGTGACCGACCTTTAACATCTTTAAGTTTGCTTTATTTTTCTCATCTCTCTCTCTCTTTTATTTCTTTTCTTTTTTGTTGTTGTTGTTGTTTTGTTGCATGGCGCGTGCCTGCCTCCAAAAGCAAATTTTCGGTTTTTGTTTGTTTGGTTTTTTTTGGGCTTTTTTGCGGCTCTTCGTCTTGGCCCCCGTCGCTTTGTTTGCCTGATAACTTTTCGCTTTCTTGCTAATTGTTTAAACTTCCTCTCCAAGTTCTTTGCTCTGGTCAACTGGTCAACCATTGACCAACTCATTGCAATTGCAATTCTTGATATTGAAAATTGAACTTACCACCACATGGAGCCTCTCCCCCGGCCGGACTTTTGTTTGCATTCCGTTTCATGAGCGAATGTTAGGGCCATGAGGCAGATGACGAAGATATATGATAAATCCATGATTCTTATATATTTTGTTGTTAAGGTCTACACTTGAAACACTTTTTATTTAATTCTTGTTGTTGTTGTTGCTATTTGTCTGACTCGAAAAGTCATACAAATATTTTGTTTATTTTATAATTTCAATTTCGTTGTTGTTGTTGTTGTTGCTGTTGCTGCTGTTGTGTGGCAATTTTCACGTTCAATTAGCGCACTATAAATGAGGCATAATCATCATTAGCATTAGCATTGAGATTGAAATTGAATTTCATATTTATTTGTAGATTTAATGAACGATTAGCAGATAGATCGATCGATCGATCGTCCATTCAAAGCGAAATCACACGGTTTAACACACTTGGAAAATTTTTGAGCATTTCATTTCATTTTAACATTTATATGTATGTATGTGTTTGTGTTTCGATCGCGACACTGGGAGCGGAGGAGTGAAAGATTGTTGCCCGGTTCAGTGCCAACGCTTAACTGAAACACACGGTTCTTACTTTGCGCCTGACTCTGCGTTGTCAGCAGCAGCAGAAGCAGCAGCAGCAGCAACAACAGCGACAACGGGCAAGATCATATCACATTTATCGTACATACCTACATACACACACACACACACACGGATACACACTCACATCGTTCTTCGTCGTCGTTTAACGACACGATGTTGCGCGATCGAACAACTGCTTCGTGTGCGAGAATGGGAGGAGCATTATCTTTTGATATACTCACCCCTGTGAGTGAGAAGAGTACAGCTAGTGGCTATTAATAGCTGACCAGCTGCCTCATGACAGCCTTCTCTTTCCATCCAAAGCGATCGTTCGCTATACCCTCAATGCCCGCATGTGTGTGCGTGTATGCATCTGTGTGCTGTTGCCTTGTATATACACAGGCGAAGCCGACTAACTCTTCAAGCACCCAATAAGAAATGGCGGACACACTTTTTCGGTATTACATATATCGTCTTGTATCTCATGGGTTTTTGCGCAACGAAACGTAACGAAAAAAAACATAAAATAAACTACATTTAATTATAATCATTTAGATGGCAATTTTCTGGATTTACTTGCATTTTGGGCGGCATTTCACATTCAATTTGAGTGATATAAGAGATATTTGAGTGATTAAACTATATCCTGTCCAGATTAGCAAACTTCATTTAGCATGGGAGGCATTAAGGGGTAGCCATTTCAAAGATGGAAGAGAATTTCTACTAAAAAACTGACCAAAGCTAACTTTAGAATATATTTGTTTATTATACTAACAGAATAGTATGAGTCTTATCAGTGGCCAGAGCGGAATTCCCTTCTCTAAAACCAAGATTTGATCTCTAAAACTGTTTAAATTTCTATACCCAAGAATGATTTTTCCTTAACCGACCTAATAAAAGGACAATTCGTTCCTTCTACGCTTAATATATTAAACTAATCATTCAAAAATTCAATTTTAAAGATAATCTAAACAATGTGTTCTTTAAACCATTTAAGGATACCTTTTAAGAAGAGCATTAAGATTACATTGAGTTTCCTAATGCATCCAATGAAGGAGATTGAAAACTGAATTGCATTGAATGAATAGAAAGTCCTGACAAGTTATCCAAACTCGATCATTATTTCAATATTCTATAATGTTTCAAATGCTTAATATTGTATGTTAGAACTTAAAAATGTATTAGCTAATAAATATAATCTAATACATTCATTCTTTTTGGAAAAGTCTTTTATTATTTACATTTTCTTACATATTTTCAAAGTCTTTAATGGGAAAAGCATCTTCTTTTAATCTTTAAATTTCATTTTGCTTGCTTTAAATTTAAGATTCAACAATTAAATGTTGAAAAATTAACTGAATAAGAGAGAGGGCTCATTTGGCTCCTTTCATTCACATTTGCTGGCTGGCTGGAACAAGTTTTCCTCTGTTGGTTTTCGGAGTAGATATTTTTCGGAGTGTCTTATATACTCACAGAGACTCTCTTGCTCTCTCTCTCTCGCTCTGACTGTTTTTAAATGTATGTGTGTGTGTGTTATGTCTTCAACTAATTGGGCAAATGTGTGAGTTTCGAACAGGCTCCCCGACCCACTCACTCCAACAGAATTAACTGCCTATCGCCATTTCATTCTTGACTTTAACTTTGCCCCATCATTTAGAGGAGATGATCTTTAATGATTTAAATGCATCTCTAGGAATTAGTTCAAACCAATGAATTGATCTAAATATATAATCATTAACCATTCAAAGTGATCTAGAATTGAAAATGGCGTTCGTACCGTTAGTGTTTAAATATTTGCCTAGTCTGGAGGAAGGGAAAAGAGTTATACTCCTTCCGATGGAAGGATAATTTCTCAGTCTGTGTGTGTCTTGTGAGTAATACATATTTGCTTAGGCCCAGCCAAAGGCCTGCAAAATTAGCGCGTTCTTATTAATTTTATTGCTGCGGAAAATCCAAATGATGAGACACACACACACACACAGACACACAGGCTGAGCTAGAGAGGGAGGGAGAAAGGGAAGCAACAGAAAGGCAGATATGTAAACAAATCATAAAAATTCTCAAACGAAAACCCTCAATGCTGTAGGTATCTCAATCCAAAAGTAGAATTCGGGTTGTAAATGAGTCCCAGCCAAATGCTTAGTTCGTAGAGCTAATTAAAGTTATAGAACCGCTGAGACGATCGATTAGTTTTGAGGTTTTTGGCTTAAAAAGGGACATAAGATCTGTTCACTGAGTGTAAATTATTGTTATTAATCCTTTAAGTGGATTTTAAAGCAGACTTAATAATCTTATCTTCCTAGCTTACCAATTGTCCACAAATACTTTTCAACTAAGTACTTCAATTTGGCATTAAAGTATGTAGTAGCCACATTTCAATATAACATTTTATTAACTCAATGCCCAATTTATGATTGATATCTTGGCCCTTGTTTATATTAATCACCGAATCCTCCTTGGTCTCTGGTTAGCCACAACACAACTCAACAGAGCATACAAATGGAAACGTAACAAATTGTTGGGTTAACCTTCAGAAATAAATACGTTATGGATAATCCATCAAAAACGTAAACAGAAACAGATTTTCTATTAAATAGAAACCAAGCAACACCAGAGCCAACGCCACAACAATTCCAAACAAAACCAACAAGAAGAAACCAGAAACCGAACACCCCCGAGGCTGAAGTTCTTCAATGACCTTGGACATAGGCCAAACGGCAGCCACAGCAGCAGGATCTAGCCTTGGGACATGTCCTTGAGTGAGCCACTGTCCAAGGTCATTTGAGATGTGTAGAAGTGACAGGTTGATTATGAAACATAAGTCTTAAAGTCAACTGGTTTTTACAGGAAAAGTGTTAGAGAATAGATATCATCTCATCTCTGAGGCTATTCCCTTGGCCATTCCCTTGGGGGAGTTGCTTGTAGGAGTGTAGACAGCAGCAGCAGCAGCAGGACAAAGGAGCTAAAAGTGTAAAATCTCAGCTCATAATTGCAAATAATCGTTCAGGATGAAGCGCAACTAACTCGCTTCCTCGCAGTTGCTGACTTCTTCTCTAGGGGGCGTTGGTCACTGGTCTCTCTCTCTCTCTCTGTTTTAGCCAGGTATATGTATGTATGTAGCTCCTAATCGGTCACAATCGAAATTTATATGGTCTGCAATCATTTGGCATCATTTGCAACATGATGTGTGTCCCATTGCAGACGCAAAACATAGACAAAGTTGTCAACAAGAAGTCAAATTCGCCACGCTGTGTCCTGTCAGCGAGTCCTTTCCCTGCTGCTTGGTCCTTGCCTGACCGTTCCTCACAACATGACGTTTTCGGGTGTGAAAATTGCTTCCAAATAAAAATTTGCAACACTCGGTTGGCCTGGCCTGGCTTGGCTTCGTTCAGTTTGGGTTGGGTTGGGTTAGTTTGGGTTTCAGCTTGTTGTTCCTCGCTCTCCTCTTGGGCCTGGCCTATAATGTGCCATGCATAAAATGCTACGCTTCGATAGTCGAAACTTGGCCAACTGCTGGGAGCAACTGCAATCGCCGATCATTGCTGTGATCATGCCCAGCAATTCGCGATCACCTTCCTTCCCTTCCCCGCTCAGAGAGCGTGTCGGGTTTTTGTTTAGCACTTGCTGTGAGCCAGAAACAAACTGCTTGTTTTTTTCCTCCTCTCTTTTTATTTTATTGCACTCGATTTTACGCTTAAATCTAGACAGAGATCACAATAGTTGATTGATCTGCAGCATATATAGAGATGTAGATGGCAGCAGCTGATACAAAGACATTTACTTTTATAGGTCTTTTGGTTTTATAATGATAGGGAGCTAGGAAAATTAAATCGTTTGTGTTATCTCTTAGAACAAAGTCTAGTCGTGACTATGTTTTAATACCCTTAAGAATGTTAATACCTTTATGGCAATCAGATCATAGTTTGTTATGGATTCTAACTTGGCCTTTTCTGTAAACTTAAAACTTAAGAACTCGACCAAATGATAGATTTTCATTGCCCTAAGATGACATTTAACTTAGTTTTAATGAAATCAAGCTTTTAAGACGCTTAAGAAGTTAAGGATTGCTATATAGATCATTTTCTAATCTTATTGCCCGATTATTTGTTAATAGGTCTTTGATTTTGAAGGCCAAATTATCTCTTTCTACACTTTTTCTTTTAAGTTATGGTTAATGTTAGTAGGAATCGACTTAATATACGTACTTATTTGTTCACCTTTATCATACCACAATGTAAATTAAGCCATGAATCATTATTCACTGGAATCCTAAACAACTATTATTATGTGGGTTAACAAAATGGCTAAGGCCAGGGCCAAAAAGAAAATGGCTTTCATTTAGTTAGTGTTCAGTTAATTTGGTTCCCTTAGTTTTTGCCACTTTTATGGCTGTTGCTGCTGTTCGTTCGATCGCACTTCCGGTTAACAAACGGTCCTCGGACCACCGCCACCGTTGATGATAATGCATTATGCATTCTGGTCCAGATAAAATAGAAAAATAACTTTTTTTTTTCTTTTTAACACCAAGCCAAGCATGCCGAGAGAGATAAAACCTAACAACATACATTTCATAAGCACTTAGAGCCAAAAAACAAAATGGAAAAAATTAAATATAAAAATGCTCGCTCATAATCTTATGGCACGGGAAATATAAATTGTGTCGGAGGTAGACCCAAAAAAAAAAAAAAAAAAAGAAAGGAGAAGGGCATGGTGTAGGGGAAGGAGAGGAGAAGAGAATTCTACACTGTCATCAAAGCGTAACTAAACGCCCATTTTTCTCAACTCCAAAGCCAAAGTCGACCATTTTCGGTAGTTATTAGTGGCATATTTTGGCCTAAAGTGCGTGAACCATGTCGGTGAAAGAGATGCGGGGAGTGGTAGAAAAGGCAACGAAAATTTATTGTCCATAGAGAGACTGTGAGAGAGGGGGGCGAGTGTGTAGTAGTTGGAAGTTAACAACAAAAATGGACCTCCCCATGAGTAAAGGTTTAAGGTTTTCGTTTCTTTTTTTTTTTTTTGGGAACGAGAAAATATTAACGCCTCGGGGTCGTCGAGTGTTGGTAACTGTTGTTGGTTGTTTTGGAGTTGTTGGTAACAGAAGTAGAAGAGGAAAAGGAAGGCAAAAAGAAACCTCTTACCTCTTATTGGTTGTCGCTGTCTTGGTCTTGGTTGCAGTGGCCGTCGTCGTCGTCGTGCCTGGCCAGATCGACCACCATCATCGATGTTGATCGTCTCTTTTTCTCTTCGACTGGAGACTGGACCTGCTGCTGCTGCTGCTGCCTCCAATGATGATGATGAGGATGGCGTTGATTATGGCTTATTTTCAAATCTCTTTTCTCGCTCTCTTCTTGGAAGCAAGTCAAGCAAATTATTGTAGAGTCATCAATGGCAGATAGCCAGCCATCAGGCCATCAGAATTGAGGCAAAAGAACTTAGTACTCTCGACTTTGACTGTGGGAGGCGATTGGCACGCAAACTGCAGCTGTGAATGCTGAAATTATTACAAAATTCATTCCACAATCTACAGATGTAAAAAGCGAATATTTTTAAACAGATAAAAGAGAACTGGTTTAATCAAAACGATGATCCAATGATCAAAAGGCTATGTGTACATTGATTAAGTCTTAATTAATTCCTCAGTCTTGTAATCAAAAACAACTTTAAGAAGTTTCAAACTTTTAAAGGACATAGAATAGGATAAAAATGTTCCTTATGTCCTTGAAAATCGTGTTTAGAGTAGGTCGTTAAGGTCGGTTTATAGGTCAGAGAGAGAGAGAGGTGAGAAGGGGAGTTAAGTTTTTAGTTGCTGAATTCAAATCGATCATAAGCTAGAATAGAGTATACCAAAAACCTTTAACTAGATATTATGTCCGAAATACCATTAGAGTTCAATAACTGATTGGTTAAGGCCTCTTTTAACTAGGTTAAAGCCTTCTTTGTCATATCCTTTATTGAGTTTTAAGCCTTATTTGTATATATTTTCTTTTTTTGAGCATTTCTTTGCAATAGATACGACTTTCAATTGTTAAATCGGTTAAGATTCTTTCTCATATCAAATTGTTGAAATTGTAAACTTATTCGAGTTGAAATTGTTGACTCTTTTGGGCCAAGTTAAACCTAGTCAGTGGTAGCTCATTAATCAGTCACTTTAATGGCTTGGCCTTCTTTTCAAGACTTCTTCTTTGGCCCCCTCTTAGTAAAGGCACAGGGCGTGTCAGGTATGTCAAGTTTTTTGTCTGTTTTCTTTTTTTTTTTATTGGCGCCATTTTGAAGGCAATTAATTTGAATTTTTCTGCGCGTTAATTGCACAATGACCAAGCTGTCGCCGGTAGTCATCAGCAGTTTGTGTCTGCTTCTTTGTCGGGAGTGGAGAAGAGACCAGGTTCGAAGAGTCTACTAACTTGGCTTAAACACTACTTCATCTTTCATTATTTGCTGCTTAAACAAAAGTTGTTCAAGACGAAGCGGACAAGTTGCTTTTGGCTAGAGCTTGCTTGCTGGTAGCAGTTGCCAAAAACAACAACAACAACAACAACTATAGAAAAGAGTAGTAATATTAAATGGTAAACAAGAACAACTACAACAAAAACTAGTTGGTTTGACCAAAAAGGCACTCATCTATCTGTACGCTAAATGCGGTGAGAGAGAGGGAGGAAGCTTTAAGCGCGTCTTCTTCTGTTTGTCTATTTGTTTATGGCCTTAAGCTGCCGACTACCAACTTCCAACTGCCAAATGCCGACCTGTCAATAAGTGTGGGAAAAGCCAACAAAAACTTGTTAGCTTCTGAATATGCCAAATATGTATATATACAATATGTACATATATACATATATTTAAAGATATATATAACTGCCTAAACGATCGAGATCATTCAATCACTTAATAACTAAATATAGATTCATTGAAAATGGCTTTTACTCTTCAGAATTTTTGATTAAAGTTGTTTTGAACATAAGATCCAAAATTGTATCAAATTTTTTAATAGTTTTTTGGTAAGATAAGAAGAATGATTTACGCAAATCTATGAATCATTTGAAGTGTTCAATGAAATATAAATATATTTAACTTAACTTATAAAAGGAGAATATGATATTGCCCTTTTGAGTTGGTTTTTAGTACAAAAATATCATAAGATACTTCTTGGAGAATCTTTTATCTTCAAAAGGAGAAGAGTTATGTATGTATATTTCCAAAGTTTAAACAGTTTTCAATTACTGAAAATTAAAAAATGTTGGATTAAACTTTAATCGACTTAGCAGTTGACATTATTACTTTGTTCTTAAGGATATGGAAGAAGTATTTCCCTCACTTCCTACACTGTCTCAAGCCACACGCACTTGAGGATCAATGGAAAACAACATAAAACAACAAGAAAAAGAAAAAGAAAAAAACAGGCAGACATTAAATAACCAAAACATCAGCTTAGTATAGAGAGCCCTACTTAGAGACAGAGAGTTTGAGAAAGAGGGAGACAAATCCAATCGAAAAGTCAATGTCCTTGGAATTTCTAGGACTTAAGCCAGAGAAAAGGCACGTGTACTTGTTCGTGTACTTGAACCACTGTACAGGCGCGGCGGCCACTTAAGTGAAAAGAAATTTTCCTAAAAACAAAACTGGAAAAACATTGTCAAACGTCACTTGCATAAAATGTGGAAACTTTATTAACTGTTCAGCTGATCCATCCATAGAGGAAAAGGGGAAACATTTTTGGGAAAAAACGCAAATGTGTGAAGTAAAACAAATAGACAAACAACCAAAAACTCTCTAGAGGATTTGGCGAGACAAAACTAACAACAGCAACAACAACTCAAGGAATACCCAAAAATAGTCAAAAATTCATGAATGAGGCACTGAAATGCGTGTGTGCGGTGTGTGCGGCGTGTGTGTGTGTATTTTGTTTGTCATCTAATAATTTAAATGACTTAATTATTGCGTCAGACTATGGCGGCGCCACTTTGTACAACATTTCCCCCCTCCACCGCCCACTCCTTCTCTTCCTATGCCATCTCTCTATCGACTAGCTCTATGTCATTGCATTTCCTCTCTTATTAAACTAAAATGAAGTTGTTTGTGTGTGTTTTTTTAGAGGCAGAGTTAGGGGGTAACCATTAGATTATGCATTTTATGAAGTGCGAATATCCATTGAAGTTAATTTGATCTCTTTAGTGTTGTAGTTTTGGCGCCATTCCATGCCTTTCTACGGAGCGTCGCGTCGTGTTGACGCCGTCGCCGCCACCCGCCACTAGCAGCTGCCCTTTGACCTGGGCCGCCGCCACCACGTAGAAAAACGTTTAGTCTTCTTAAACAACAAATCGAGAGAATCACCAGAATCACGGCCCCACATTCGATATGCCTGTTTCTCCATGATCCTCCGATTCCTCGATTCCTCGATCGAGTGGCCAGCTGTGAGTTTGTCCCTTCCATGACTTGTGCCCAAACAAAAGGTCAGTCAAAAACACACACACACGCACACACAGAGACAAAAAACCGTGAAGAAATCTTGAATAATGCATCCTCAAACAATTTAATTATTTGTGTAATGTTATTCCTGGAAAACGATTCGATTCGGTAGCTTCCCTCCCCTCTCACCTATTATCCCACACTCTCTTTGTCTATTGTCGATTTGTGCCAAAAACTCGACCACATATTAATTACTCATTGAAAGTGTGAAGAAAAGTTTGTTTTCCTAGAAAATTGAGCAACATTTCGTGTTTTGGGTGGCCCATCAGTAATATGGAATACGGTTTAGATCGATTTGTAGAATAGTGTGAACCCAATAATGAAAGAAGAGATAGAAAACTATCAAACCGAGTATTAATTTACTAAATTTGATTAGTTAATTAGTTGGTAAACGAAGTGAACATCTCTTTATCACTCTAACTCTTAGTCGTTGTTCTAATGCATGAACTTTTCAGTATCCTCTGCTTTGAGTACAATCTACTTTACCCTATAGTCAGATCAGAGCCTTCTATTCCTTTACTTAAAATATCTATCTTTTGCTAGTTATTTTAAGTAAAAGGAATAGAAGGCTCTATCTATCTTTTGCTAGTTAGCTGTATTATACTTATCTGTTACTAAGATATCATTTAGTTTTCCTAGCAATAACTTTAAATTACAAATATTTTTCTTGGGACTTTAAGAATTTGGCATCTCGTCATAATATTTAGGTATGTAGTAGGCTACATATAAATCCCCTGGTCTAAGTATGTATATAATACTTATTTACTTACTTCAATAATAACGCTAATCCAATACATATATAAAAGAACCCTATTGTATAAGCGATAACCTGTATTATGTAGCGATTAAGTTATATCGATATCAATGTTGTGATATCGATGACCTTAAAAGAAGACAACGCTGATACGTTCTTCCTATCTGAAAAGCTTACAGCGACCAGACGTGCATTTGAGAAAAACATAAAAATATTAATCCATCCATTGTGAATTGATATTAAAGCTGAGAAAATAATAAACGATTATAACTCTTACAATCTCAGAAGTGGTTCTTACTCGCCATGAACGAAGTTAACTTTAATTTGTGTTCCGTAGTGTTTTTAAAACAGTGGTTACAGAGTCTCGGTCTGCCTACAACGGGCTCTAGAGCCGAAATTATGGCCCGTCTGCTTGAAATTCCACCAGAGCAGCGTGGAAGTCCACCGGAGTCTCAGCAAGCTGAAAACATTGAGCAGCAAGGAAACCGTGATCAGCCCCTAGCTCAACATGTGGATGCTGAGCTACCGCATGATGAGGAGATTGAAGCTGTCGAACAACAAATCAGCGCTCAGCCAGAGCAAATGGAAGCATTAAACGATGAAGCTGTAACATTGATACAGTTACGTGGAGAACTCAATGCTACCAGAGCCATGCTACAGAAGTTGTGTCTCGAGGTTTCAGATCGAGCACATGGCAATCTTACAGTCGATTGCCTTGACAGCATTAATGACGTCAACATCCACAGTGGCAACGCTCTAAAAGACACCAACTGCAGTGGCAACGCTGGAAATATCAACGACCACATTGGCACCGCCAAATATGGTAGTGTTGAACAGCGATCCAACCAAATGATAAACAAGTTATTGGATTCACCAGCAGCAGCTCTGTCGCTAGCAAAGGAAGTTGCTATGGATTATAATGGGGACACTTGTGCTCGCGCTTGGATTTCTCAGATGCAAAATATTTCGCAAATATATAACTTGGATGTTGTATGCATGCGGATGCTGTTTATCGCTAAGCTAAAGGGTAAAGCACAACAGTGGCTGCACAACAGTGCGACACGTATTCTCGAGCCGGTCGATCAGCTGTTTGATCAACTTTACTTGGCATTTGGAAATAAAACATCGAAAGCTGAGGCTAGAAGCAAATTTCAGAATCGCAAGTGGCTAGCCAGCGAGAATTTTGGTTCCTATTTCGATGAAAAGATGAGGCTGGCTGATGACATCAACATAGATATGGAGGAGCTGTTGGAGTGCATCATTGACGGGATATCATCAAAAAGTTTGCGCGATCAAGCACGTATCCAGTGTTTTTCGGATCCAAGGCAAATCCTTCAGGCGTTTTCATCAGTGCGTCTACCGGAGTTAAAGAAACATCCTATTCCAACACAATCGGGCAGAGAGTCTTATAACAGCGTCTATAAGGATGTGCGTTGCGTGAATTGCAATTCCAAGGGTCATCTAGCAATTGATTGTCATAAACCGAAAAGGGAGCGAGGATCTTGCTACGCTTGTGGTGTTTTTGGCCATTTTGTTGCCCAATGTCCGGAGAGGAAGAGTGCGACTGGCAACCAATATGTAAGAATATTCAATATATATTTTTGTCAAAAATCTAGATCTCCATTAATTGCAGCGTGCCTCCTAGACTCTGGAAGCTCTATTTCTTTTGTTAAAAAACGTCATATATCAAATCACCTAACACTGGAGCCAGTATTGAAAGAATATTTCGGTTTAAATCAAAGCCAATTAAACATATTTGGAAAAACCTTATGTTATGTATTGAAAGGATCAATAAAATGTTATTTTTATTTAAATGTAGTACCGAATGAGTCTATGAGTCACGATGTAGTTCTTGGAAGAGACTTTTTAGCGGCATGTAATTTGAAATTTAATCTAAGCGCACTGAAATTGGTTACAGTACAAAAAATGGAGATTGAAAACAGAGAAGATACAAATAATTCTAACTTAAAATATAGTAAACAGTTAGATGAAACAGTTAGTAAACAAGTAGATAAAATAGTAAGTAAACAGTTAGATGAAACAGTTAGTAAACAAGTAGATAAAATAGTAAGTAAACAGTTAGATGAAACAGTTAGTATAGAATTAAATAAAACAGATAACACAGAGTTAAAGGAAAAAGATAGGATACAGTCTGATAGGACGTTAAATGAACAGAGACACGAAATACTTACTATTCAATCAAATAACAAATTTATTGAGGAAGAATTAGAAAAAGTCGTCAATGACTTATCAAATATTAATTACACTGAAGACACAATTGAAGATTTTAATTGGGACGAAAAACTGAATTATGATACCAAATGTAAACTAAGACAAATAATTAAAATTTATTCTTTAAATGCGACAATCCCAGAAGAGCCAATGACTAGATGTGAAATCAAATTAAATTTAGAAAAATCGAAACCCTTTAGTTGTTCTCCCAGACGCCTTTCATATACAGAAAAAGATCAATTGCAAATATTATTAGATGATTATTTAAAAAAAGGAATTATACAGCCGAGTGAGTCGGAGTACGCGTCACCAATCGTGTTAGTAAAAAAGAAAACAGGAGATATTCGTTTGTGTATCGACTTTAGAAAACTAAATAAAGTTTTAATTAAAGATAATTATCCATTACCACTGATAGATGACCTACTTGACAAATTAGTAAATAAAACGGTGTTCACAAAATTGGATCTTAAAAATGGATACTTTCATGTGCATGTAAATGAGGAATCTATTAAGTACACCTCGTTTGTCACTCCATTAGGGCAATACGAATTTTTAAGAATGCCCATGGGATTAAAAAATTCGCCAGCTGTGTTTCAACGCTTTATAAATAAGATATTTTGTGATATGATTAAAGACAACAAGTTAGTTGTGTATATGGACGATATCATGGTCGCCAGCAAGGATATAAATGAACACTTAGAAACTCTAAAGGATGTTTTTATAAGATTAGCTAAGAATAAATTAGAGCTACGTTTGGACAAATGTGAATTTATGAAGTCCTGTGTCAAATATTTAGGTTATCAAATATCAGGTGAAGGTATAAAAACAGATGATAAAGGAATGGAAGCGATAAAAAATTTTCCAATACCTGAAAAGGCACAGGCTGTTCAAAGTTTTCTTGGGTTATGCTCGTACTTTCGTAGATTTATTAAAGATTTTTCTATTTTAGCGAAACCGTTATATGATCTTTTGAAAAAAGAAAATGAATTTGTGTTTCAAGAAAAAGAATTAAATTGTTTTTTACTGCTCAAAGAAAAACTTATAAATGCACCGGTGTTAGCAATTTACGATTACAAGGATGAGGTTGAATTGCATTGCGATGCCAGTGCTTTAGGATTCGGAGCAGTGTTACTTCAGAAAAAAATCAGACAAATTGTTGCATCCTATATCCTATTTTTCAAAACGAACAACCGGAGCAGAAGAAAAGTATCATAGCTTTGAGTTAGAAACTCTTGCAATCATTTATGCTTTACGCAGATTTCGTATTTACCTTCAAGGTAAACGCTTTAAGATTATGACAGATTGTAATTCTTTAACACTGACATTAAACAAAGTTGAACTTAACCCTAGAATTGCTAGATGGGCGTTAGAGCTTCAAAACTATGATTATGAATTGATTTATAGGCCCGGAAACAAAATGCAGCATGTAGATGCTTTGAGCAGATGTACAAATGTTATGGTAGTTGAAACAACAAGTTTTGAAGATAATCTAATAATTTGCCAATCAAAGGATCCTAAAATTCAAAACTTAAGGAAATTATTAGAGAAGGCTGAACACAAATTGTATGAGATGAGAAATGGAGTGATTTATAGAAAAGCAAATGATGGTAGACTTCTCTTTTATGTTCCAGAAAATATGGAAGATCATGTGTTGTATAGGTATCACAATGAAATAGGACATATAGGGAGAGACAAAATGATTAATTTAATTAATAAAAAGTTACTGGTTCGCAAACCTCAAAGACAAATGTACTAGTCATATTGAAAACTGTCTTAAATGTGTTGCCTATTCTCCAAGATCTGGAAAAGAACAAGGTTTCTTGCATTGTATACCTAAAGGCAATGGACCATTTGAATTGATTCACATTGATCATTATGGGCCAGTGAGTGCTGGTAGAGCAAAAAAAGCATATATTCGTGGTTGTAGATGGGTTTACGAAATTCGTACGATTATATACGACGAAAACAACCAGTACTAAAGAAGTTTTGTCAAGTCTTAAAGATTATTTTAGAACATACAGTAAACCAAAGTGTATTATTTCTGATAGAGGTAGTTGTTTTACTTCAAGTGAGTTCGAGGAGTTTATAGAAAACTATAACATTAAACATATTAAAATCGCGACCGGATCTCCCCAAGCAAACGGACAGGTAGAAAGAATTAACAGAAGTCTAGGCCCGATGATTGCAAAATTAGTTGAACCTGAGAAAGGATTGCATTGGGATTTAGTGGTAGAACAGGTGGAGTATGCAATGAACAATACACAGCATCGAAGTGTAAAACAATTGCCAAGTGTTATGTTGTTTGGAACGTCACAAAGGGGGCGAATAGTAGATGAATTAAAAGAGAAACTAGAAATGATAAATCAAGACACCAAGCAGAAGAGTTTAACAGAAATCAGGAATGAGGCAATTGAGGCTCAAAATAATGCTCAGTCCTACAACAAAACTTATTATGATAAAAGCAAACAAAAGCCAAAAGAATTTAAGCAAGGAGACTATGTTATGGTAAAAAATTTTGATAGCACAGTTGGTACGTCAAAGAAACTAATTCCAAAGAATAAAGGACCTTACCGAATAGAAAAAGTTTTAAAAAATGATAGATTTTTACTTAAAGATGTGGAAGGTTTTCAAGTATCTCGTAACCCATATCAGGGCGTGTGGAGCATTCAGAATATAAGACACTGGATCAAAAAATAAAGATCAAATTTAAGATGTGAAGAAAAATATAAAAATATTAAATGTATTACTATGTTACTTTATAATAAGAAAATATCCATATGTATCAATGTATAGAAATAACTTAAGATTACGTGATCAGGAGATCCAAATGTCAGAATGGCCGAGTTGTAGTAGGCTACATATAAATCCCCTGGTCTAAGTATGTATATAATACTTATTTACTTACTTCAATAATAACGCTAATCCAATACATATATAAAAGAACCCTATTGTATAAGCGATAACCTGTATTATGTAGCGATTAAGTTATATCGATATCAATGTTGTGATATCGATGACCTTAAAAGAAGACAACGCTGATACGTTCTTCCTATCTGAAAAGCTTACAGCGACCAGACGTGCATTTGAGAAAAACATAAAAATATTAATCCATCCATTGTGAATTGATATTAAAGCTGAGAAAATAATAAACGATTATAACTCTTACAGGTATAAGAACTTAATTCTAATACCAAAATGTGTTTGTTTTTTTAAGATTTTCACATCCTTGGAAAGAAGATAGCTGTTTGGAAAGGTGTGTCCAGGTGATCTTTCCCTTTTATTTCGTTCTCCTCAATGAAAGTTATGCATTATTGTCTTTGACTTTCTCTTCGGAGGCAGAAACTCAAAGGTTGTCGTCGATTCGATTTTGTTGTGGCCATCATCATAAAGATAAAATAAATATGGGTGGCATTTCCTATGAAATAGATAAAAGAGATAGAAAGAGGAGGAGAGATGGAGGGCAAAAACAGAAAAAGTAGAATCTAAAATTAAGACATAAAGCGTTACTAATCGAAAATTTCGAGTAGGGCAGCGCCGCTGCGACTCCGGAGGCTGAATAAGATTCACACCGACGATAAGCGGCCTAATATCTACTATGTATGTATATATAATATATACATATATATACATATATATACTCTGCACAGGTGATAATTATATAATTTGTGACGGATGGACAAGCACATAAAAATGTTTCACTACAGAGAATTTTATAGGTTTTCGTGCCCCTCCCTTGCCTTGGTATCTTTAGCGCTGCTTCTTCTTTGTGCTGATGTTGTCTTTGGACTTTGTTTCTTCTTTGTTTTTTTCACCTTTGCTGTGATAGGTGTGGCCCGGTGTGATGGTCCCATGATCTATGCGAAAAAAAAGAGTGGGAAATTGTAGCACTGGGTGGGCCGTGGGAGTTTCGCTTTTTACCTCTTTCGCTAAGAGCTTGAAGAAATTCCTTCGTGCTTAATTGTCGATGCGCTGAATTTTGTCTCTTGTGTGTTGTGCACTCTGGCGGATTCCGTAAATTTTGGATTCGTTCCAAAAACAAACCAAAAAACAAAAAGGAAAAGAGCAAAAAAAAAAAAAAAGGATCCCTTCTCAACTATGGCCTATTCGTCATTCGCTTGTCTTGTCTTGTTTTCGAAACCATCGTCATTATCGTTATTATCAACGTCATCATCGTCTTCATCATCATTATGAGGAAGTCTTTTTTTTGCGCTTGGGCAAAAATTACTTTTTTTGTTCTTCTCTTGGAGTCTGCGTTCTTTTCACAGCATTTCAACAGTTTTTGCTCCAAGTCCAATATTAATTTCGAAAACGTTTTTAAATGGCCAAAACGAAGAGGCCAAGAAGGCCCCAATAACTTTCCTGGCTTAGCACACACAAAAAATAAAAACCCAAAAAAGGAAATGTAAAAAGTGTGAGCTTTTTGATACCTCGGAAGGATTAAGGAATGTTTTTAAAGTGAATCGAAATTTGAATAGTTTCATCTAAGAAGAGTCCTTGTCAAATGTCCTATATCCAATATTATCGATACATTTAAACGAATCCGCGAAGGGATGAGCTCTTGTCCCTTTCTGATTACCTATATACCCCTCGCTTCTAGGGTATAAGAAATCCTTCCTCCTTTTGACAACCTCAGAAAAAAAATCTCGATTTAATTTCTTCTTCTTTTTTCTGTAGCTGCCTTTTTTTGCCACTCGCTGGCAAAAGCGTGCAATTCTCTGGAGACATTTTTTCCAGTTTTTTGGCGAGCAAAAAACTAGAACAATTCTGAGATTTATTTCTTTCGTTAAGGATTTTTGCTTTCTGCTGGGATTTTGCAATGCAGATCCTGCTGGCTGATCCCGTCCAGAGATTCGTCATTTGCCCCAAACTGTCAGTCAAGTCATGCCAAAGAGATCGAGAGGATCGAGCAGATCTCTCTCCTCCGTTCCGTCATGGGATCGACTGGTCGTGGCAAATGTTTAACATTATTTGTACGCCTGTTTTTATAAACAGTATTCCATCTTCTGTTTTTTTATTCGCTTCCCTTTGTTTCTCATTCATTTCGTCTGTGATTTTTTTTGTGCTATATAATAAAGAAATATTTTTAATAAGCTTTCATTCAATTTTTTAACGAGGGTAAAACATTTTGTGTAGCGACGACATTCTGGTTTTTTTTTTTCTTCTTATTTTTACTTTGCACTTTGATTCATCTAATGGATTTTTGGCCAGATCACAAAAAAATGCGTCAATTTCGTTCAAAAACTTCAATCAGATGAGATGAAATGACACGAAGTGGAAGTTTCAAGTTCGAAGTTGGAATGTGGTAAGAAAAAATATATACAATATTCTACAAAAGATTCACAAACATTTGTCAAAACAGACTTTCTTTTTGTGGAAGACTTTAGTTGTAATCGAAATCTTTGTGGTAATCAAAATGATGGACCTTTCTTTGAGACTAAAAAGAGTGCAACTGATTTTGAATAATATTATTAAGGGAGAGTATACAAGATAAACGGCTGGGCCATATATGTAAAGAAGTATATCATTGGAAAACTAGATTAATTGTGGAACTTTTTTGGAAAAGAAGCCTCAATATGCTTATCTTAAAAAACACAATAATTAACTCTTTGGCAGCATATAAAAAGGGGCCTCCTTGTGGGCCACGTTAAAAATAAGACAAAATCTATAAACATTTTAAAACTGTTCAAGTTACTTTCTTTCAATAACCTTTTCTTGCAAAATTGACTTAATTATAAGCCAATATGAGCTTAAAAAAGACACAGACGTTTTACGGTTTACAGTTTTCCAAATATCAAGAAGTTTGATTGGAGTTTACGTGTCAAGGACCAAACCACAGGATAAGATTAGGGCCATACCGTGGCCTGCCATAACAGATTTTTACCTAAGCTTCCAAATATCATTACGCTACTTATGCTATTGAAATTCTGCAACGATTCCAGCAAAAGCTTATAGTTAGAATTGTTGAAGCTGCTCCTTACTTGCGTAACTCAGTCATCCACAGAGACCTTAACATCCTGTCAATTAAGTAGGAGATCTGGAGGAATGGCATTCGATACTTCTCCAGGCTAGAAACCCATGATAATGCACTGTACTGATAACTGCTGGACAACATCATGCGGATTAGACACCTGAAAAGAAGTCACCCACTTGACCTGCCATTTAGACCAAAAACGGACTGGTGATTCCATCAGCATTTGATGATAACCTAGCTTATTATTTGCTTATTGTCCATTTAGGATAGATCGCACATAAAAAAAAAATATATAAAATAGATGTTAATGCAATAAATTATATTTTAGACCATTTTTTTTGGCATAATATTTCAAAATTAAATGCGGAAAAATTAACTTTTCTTTCTGAATAAGGTGGGATAGATATGCATGCAAACATTTGTATACAATATCTATTTGTATGTGAATGCTATTGATGAAAATAGTAGCCTTTGGGCCCTATTAGCCATTAAAGCAGGTCCAAAAGCTTGATTGAACCACTTGGATACTAGCCCTTTATATTAATAAGTACCTAAAATGTTATGAGGATAATATTTAAGTAAGTCTATAAAATAAACTGTGTACCTATGTTACTGTCCTTTCCGAAAGCTGGATGTCATTTTATTACCTATAAGAGGAATGGCAAGCAAAACTTACAACAAGTCAAATATGTTTTTTTTTTAGATTTTCAAAAAGGTTTTCAACGTTTTTAGGAAAAAAGTTCGAAGTTCGACACATGTTAAGAGTAGATTCAGTAGATTCTTAACTCATATATGCCAAAATTTGAATTGGATATCGGCTTACTATTAAAAAAGATCTCCTTTAATCTAAGCCAATTGATATTTTGAACTTCAATAGATACAGATTCGATGGGGGAACGAAATTGTGTGCCCCCAAGAGGCAATATTGCTGGGTCGAACCTTTGTCAAACCTTTGATGTCCTTTAGAACTAGGCTAAACAAGTGAAACATTCATTTGTATTTGTGTAAAAATAGTTGGCTCAGTTCTCTTGAATCCTAAATGCTTAAAGGCAAATAAATTTGAAAAGTATATTTCAATGTTTCCTATTTTCACACAAACCGTTTACCTTCCATAGAACGCACCGATTTTGCTTTGTTGAACTAATTATTTGTCCTTAATTTAGAACTAATTTTGTACCATTTCAGCCCTCCACTTTTGGGCCCTCCACTTGTTTTACTTTAGTTATTGCTTCTTCATTATGCATCCTTAACTTCTTCTTGAAAATACCTTAACCTCAATTTGTTGCCACATGTCACACACACGTAGCCACTCAAATGAATGGCTTTTGAGGCGCCACCAACGGCAACGGCAGCTGCTTTCCATATGGAACGAGACTAAGAGAGGGACTGGAGGAGGGTCGAAGGAGAAGTGAGGATACCCCAACAGCAAGAGTCAAATTTTCTGATGACATCTCCAACCGAAACGCCAGGCGTTTCATTTAATTGAGTTCACAGCCTGAGAGAACCAACGACAATAACAATAAAAATTAATTCAAAGGCAACAACAACAACAACACCGATGAAATGTTGAACCTTTTAACCTTTTTTCGTGTCAGGTTCAGGTTTTTTTTCCTGTTTTTTTTTTTTTTTTGGTGTTTAATGGTTTCGAACAGGATGGGGACGGGTACGGGGCCAGCGCCAGAACCAGCGAGTCGGACAGCTGCCGTTTTTCTGTCAATTCAATTAAAGCCTAGCCAGGGAAGCGACCTTCTTCCACCAACCTATGAATATAGGCCCGAGCCAAAACAGAAAACAGAAAACAAATTGTGAAACATTAAACAAAATTAACCAAAAATGTGAGTTATTAACATTCTTTCTTTGCTCCCTCTCTCTCTCTCTCTATCCTTCCTTCTATAACTCCATCTCTGTCTCTCTCTGTCCCTCTATCTAATGAAGCCAATCAACGCCCGCTGACTTGTTGATCTTTTGTGTTTGGTGTGCTACAATTAAGGCAACATGCCGATGCCCAATGGCCGATCACTGATGAACAGCAACAGTGATCGCTGTGTGATCGCACAATAAAGATATTTCCTTTCTCACACTTTCCAAAAAATGAAAAGAAAAACGAAAAGAAAGACCGAACGATCGATCCGTCGATTGAGGCGAACGGACGGCCTCATGAAAAAGCACAAAACAAAAAAACATGACACGATGGATGATGACAAGCAAAAAGAAGCGCCAGCCCCGTACAGATCAAGATCAAGGGGAGGGGGAGGGAAAGAGATCTTTGATCGGAGGGGATCAGAGCATTAAAACTGTGTGTTGAGATCGTGTGGAGTTAATGCGAGTATTAAAACCTTTTAATAAAAATCTTTAATGAATCAATGAAAGAGCCCAACTCTGAATGGAGAATGGAGAATCGAGAGCGAAGAGTAAAAGGAAGATGAGTTACCCCCACATAGAGGAGGGGGTCGGAATCGGTGTCTCAGAGCGGAGGGGGTGGGGATGTATGTAGATGCTTTGTACTGATTAGGAGCATTAATCGATTTAAGCCACAAGGCTTAAGGAATGTGGGAGCCTGTCTTTCCATCACTCCCTCTCCCTCTCCCTCTACCATTCATTCGATTTTTCTGGCTCTTATCAAAAGGCATTTTTTTCTTCTCCTTTTTTTTTTTGTTTTGTTTTTTTGAATAAAAATTAAATTAATTAAATTACAGGCCAGATCGGTCGACGAGAAGGAAGGGAGCTTGGGACCAAAAACTAAGAGCTGCCATAAAATTGTTTTTAATCTTATCAGGTTTGTTTTTTTTTCCGTTCGTTCGTTTGTTAGGGGCCAGGACTTGGTGGTGGCCCAGAGGAGGTCTGAGCCTTTTAGTCTGTCACACTAAAATTGGCTTTGCTCTGCCGCCAGAAACATAGTCAAAGCCAGCTGTTTCGTAATACTTAAATAGAGCATTTAATTTTTGTTTTAGTTTTCATTTTCACTTTTTTTTCTCTTCCACTTTTATGATACCAACGCTCTTATCTTTCTGGGTTTCGGCTGGGCTAGGGGCGCCGGAACTTGGGCCACAAACGGAAGCACTTGACGAGCAGCAGCAGCAGCAGCTGCCAATATGGTCGAGGAGAAAGAGATGGTTAGATGAATGGTCAGATGTATGGATCGATGGACGGATGGGATGGATAGTTGGCTTCGGATGGATAGATAATTTATCTAGTTGCTGGTCGACGACAGCTCAAAGAATGCCATACGCAACGGGCAGTCCGTTCCCATTGCCTCTTTCAGTTTCTTACATCACATCAGGTCCCAGTTTCAGTCCCAGGTTTGGGTGGTCGATCTCTCGGCCTGTTTGTTGTACTGTTGGGCTGCTGTGCGGTTGGTCGTCTTCATCGTCGACATCGACATTCAAAGCAATCGAGAGAAGATGATGCATATGTTGACGAGCTCAACGATCGCCCAGCTACTGCCACACGCGGCATGCGGTCGTACAGAGAGACCAGGGCACAGAGTGAAAGAGAGAGGCGATGAGGGGAAGAAGTGATGGTCAAACGGCAACATTCAAACGGCAGCAAATGAAGTGATAAAGTTATGCTCGCCAGGGGACACCCATCCAACCAAACAACCAACCATACAGTCAGCACAGTGGTCAAAAGTCAAAAGTTTCTTTAAGACGAACAATCTTTTCAAGCTCAAGGGATAAATCTATTTCATAGAACGGGTACTCAATCCTTACACAAACGAAATCGAATAAATGTATTTGAGTAACCTATTGAAACCCAGCGATTAATATTCATGCAGTCAGGTTAGTCTTCATACGGGTATTCATATCTTCTTGAATAAATGTAATAGAATGATTAAATCATTTAAAAACTCTGACTAATTGTTTGTTGAGTATTCTTGTACACACTTTTTACTAACTGTTTGGACCCTTTGTCGGGTACCTTTTGAGTGCAAAGATATGAATTTGGATTCAAATTGAATTAAAATTATCATTTTGTTTCTACTCATTCATAATACCCATTATGTGACTGAATATCTCAATTGCGGATTTGAAATGAAGAGAGAATATCCTAATTAGCCAAATGTATGATTTTTGCCAACTATTTTAAACCCTTTTCGACCCACTGTATGGTTGTTTGTGGTCTGTGGACCATCTTGTGCGACATTCCCACCAATGAATAAAACCAACAGCAACAACTGTGATCTGGTCTTCAGGTCTTTATTCCCAATGATAATGCAGTTTCATGATGGCATTTGAATAAGAATTGTGTCATGTTAAGCGACCGAACGAATAACCGACCCAAGCCCGATCCGATTGAGCCTTATCAGAGACTGGTCTGAATTGAGAGATACAATTGCGGCTCATTGATCGTTTTGTCGTTTTTCTGGATGTTTTTGTTGGTTTTTTTTTTCCTTTTTGGCCCACCTAGCTGGCCAATTTTCAACGCTGTCTTTCACCTTTCCCTTGCTCTACGGCCAAGTCTCCGGCTGCTGTTGCTGCTGCTGATGGCTAATATGTGTAAACCGTATTAGTTACGCTTCAACAATAATGAAGACATTATTAACTTGTATTTCTGTAGTTTGGAAACTCTTCTGTGTTTCGGTTGTTGTTGTTTCCTGCCGCAGCTGACAAGCATTTACTTTCACACACTGCCACAGAGAGAAAGAGAGAGAGAGAGAGAGAGAGAGAGAGAGGGAGCTGGTGAATTCTCTCTCCTCAACGACTTCTTATCGTCTCGGGGTTTTCTCTCAGGTCCAGGTTCCATTCTTTAGCTGTCAGTTGGCTGGCTGGCATACAAACGCCTCTTCTGTCGGCCTTTTCAGTCCTTCTTCATCTCATCTTCAACGTGTGCGATGAACAGTTAGTTTAGTTCCTTTGTCGGTGATTTGTGCGGCATATATCCTTTTTATCCTTCGACTATGAGGGTGGCCCAAGCAATTGCAACATACACACTCATACACACACACACACACACACACACACTTGCACAAGTGGCCCTCTCATCCCGTCGCCCAACGTCTCTGCATCAATTCTCAATTTCCCATTCAAGTTTCTTCATCATCATTTTCCCATTTTGCATGTCCATTAAAGCCAAATACAAATGGCATGAACGCATTACAGTGGTGGTGGTGCTGTTGGAAGGAGGAGTGGGGGGAGAGATTGAAATGATGGAAAGATGATATGAATGCCAGAGAGCTACATAGCTGGCCAGATGGCTCCAGCTACTTCTTTTAATTTTGTTGTTGCTGTTGTTGTTGTTGTTGTTGTTTATACTCCATTTCAATGTCATTTCAATTCACATTTGCGTTTTCATTATGGAAAAATGTTTTGCAAAATGTCTGGAAATGGAATCAATCGATTACCGAGTCAATCGGATGGGCCTAATGGCCCGTGTGTCTGCCATAATGTCTGGCAATCTTTATTAATGAAAACTGATATATATATATATATGTACCTCGAGTATATACGTTTGATATCTGTGGCAGATGCATAATTCACAGATGGAGTTCATTTTACTTACACGCTGAGAATAATTGAACTGCTTTTTTATCATAGTTCTATTGGTCGCATATGCCGATTCCGCGTTGGTCTTAAAAAATATTCAAAAATATTCGAAAAAGCCCAAATGCTTGTCCTAAGGAGGCCTGGATTTACTTGTTAGTTCTAACTTATTGTTCAAACAGAAGGAATACTAATTGGCTAAGATGGTATACACCTCCTGACTTATGTAGAAAGGATATTTTTGAAAAGAAAAGTTCAATCTGCTTTTTATTTCTTCTCCTTTTCGAAAAGTTTCCTTTTCATTGAAATAATGTTCAATTTTTTGTTTGGTTAATGAAACATTTATTCAGTCAGTCAACACCGTAATCATAATTTCGATTATCATTATCATCATCATCATCATGATCAGTTTAAGTGCTCCACTAGCATAACTCAATTCATGGCCCTGGGTCAACATCAGCAGCAGCAGCAGCAGCCACCAGCCACCAGGCACCTCCATCATACGTAGCAGGCGGCAAACCAAACCAATGCAAACCCAGCTAAACCAAACCAAACCAAACCAATCAAGCGATAAAACATCCAAAACTAAGCAAACAGAAAGAGACAGCAGGACAAGGCAAGAGATCACTTGGATGACTTGCCCCCGGGGCCCAGAGTTGAACGGGTAGTGGAGTGGAGGCGGCAAAGAGGGAGCGAGAGAAAGAGAGATGTTGCTGTTGTTGCTGTTGTTGTTCGGGCGATCGGTAAATTTGAAAGAAAATTAAATCCGTAAATGAGGAAATCAAATATCATAAAGTGCGCAGCGACTTGCTTGCTTGCTTGGTGGCAACCGGTGGAAGTGCTGGGATAAATCGAGGAGCACTTGCTGCCAGCCACACCACACCACACCATAGCACACCATGCCAGCCTTACCCTATCGCCCCCCCTACCCTTCATTTGCCATGCCACAGCCATATTCCCATGAAGCATGAGCAAACAGACATTGGGTTAAGACGGATTTTAACGTTTTGCCGCCTAGATCATACATTGAGATTCTTAGTCTCTCTCTCGCTCCTTTGGCTAGAGATGGATTTGTATTTGTTTGCCCAAAACATTTCTCAATTCGCTGATGCATTTTATGAACGCGTGCAAAGGCTAAATGCATTTTTAACCTTTTTTTTTTCGTTTTTGTCTTTCAGCCATCCTCTCTCCCTTATTTCTACCTGTATGGGAACCCTTTATGGTTGCAACGCAACGCGGCGACATTACGGGGCCGTGAGCGGGAACGGGAATGGGTTTTTGTGGCGCGTGAGTTCCTCAAATTGACACAAGAGAAGAGAAGAGAGAAAAACAAAATTTGGGAATTTATTAAAACAACAAATCGGTAAAATGGCTTAATTAGACAAGATGAAAAGTCGGGAAAAACTCTAAAGATGAAGAAAAGAGGAAACTGACAAAATATTTGCCCTCCTCTTTTGACAGCTGTCAAGTGGCTGGCCAAAGGGACCAGAGACAAAAACAACACAACCGAAACCCATACGAAACGTAGCATTTAATTTGGGGGTAAGTGGTAATGGTTTTTTTTTTTGCTTTTGGGGTGGGGGGTAGGGGTTGGAGTGGGGGGAAGGGGAAACTTTATCCAATGCAAATTTGTTTTTTGGTTGAATTTATCCAGGAAATACTTTTCCACTTTTCCATCTCATGCCTCGAAGCACTCAACAAATGAAATTTGCACTAATCTTACATACAAATAAGATACATGCATATGCATGTGTGTGTGTGTGTGTGTGTGTGAGTGTGTGTGCTGAGGGCATCATCTTGAGCAGGAAGTGATTTTCCAATGATTAACTTTGATGAAAGGAGAAAGAAAGATCTATTTGATAGATCCATGTACATATGTACATGGAGATCTTCTCTCTTTTCTCTATCTCTCTCTCTAACTTTATATCACTTTCTCTCTCCCTCTCTGGGTTATCATAAAGCAGCAATCACCGTCCTGCCAATGTGCCTTTCCGTGTTTCTTTTTTTTTTTGGTTCTCCCCGACTTTATCATTTCATTCATAAAGATTCTCACAGAAGGAAGGCAGAAAAAAAGGAAAAACGTTGACAATGTTATTCAATTTCTGTAGATCTATAAAGATAACTGAGATATTAGATTTAATGAGTTCAGTGCGGATCAGGCAATGAGATGGAGCAAACCGACGAACCAGTTCCAGTACTCAAGACTTTTCAAAGTATCGATTGCACTTGGCTTAGCTCAAACTAAATGCACAAAACTGGTAACCTGGCAAGATCATCGTGTTGTGAGGATGAGGATAAAGATGATCGAGAATGGGCAGTTGTTTCTTGATGTTTTTTTTTTTTTTTTTTTTTTTGCGCATTTTTCTCACACACGCACGAGAGCAGTTGAGTTACTAGAGATGACATCGTGTGAGCTATCCAAATGAGAACGAAAATTTGTCTACTATTAACCAAGTTTATGATTCATAGTGTAGTTTCTATCTGAACAATTAGGCAAAGTAATGCAAAGAATCGCTAAAATACTTAGTTTTTAAAGCTTAAAATAAAACTTATGAAGATTATTTACCAAACTAAATATAGACGAAATGATCTTTCATGTAAAATGAACTCGAAATGGCTTACAGCAACTTTTCAAACACTTCAAGGGTGGAAGTCCTCCCACAATAAGTGAAACATAACTGACCCCCCAATTGTCCTGGTTTTTGATTAGATTTTTTACTCAGAGTAGTGTGAGATTTTGAGTTAGCTCTCAGACTGTCTATCATGTTGACAACGATTCACAATGCGTGTCACGAACTGGTCTCATCCCTATGACAGGTAGCAGCAGGGAAAAAGCAGAAGCAGCGGCAGCAGCGGGCCAACAACTTTGGCGGTCCTTTTCCAGGAAGTTGCGCCTGGCGTGCGCTCAACGCGAACGCAGCTGCCAGATTCACAGAGCTCTCATTCACGCGAGTCTTGAGTCTTGGCTTGCTATCTGGAGTTTTATGCAAATTAAGCAGCAGCAGCAGCAGCAGCAGCCGCAGCATCGATGGCAGCGACGCGACGTCAGCGGCAGCATCCAAGTGCGTTTTAGCCTACTTTATGGGCATTGCTCAGCATCTCGGCACTTGTCGAGCTGTCCAACTGTCGAGTTTAGGTACTCGGTCGATTTTAAGCATTACCAGTTTCCCCCGTGTACTCTCAGACCCAGTTTCCCTTCCCATCATACCTCGGCCATCCATGATCAATCTGCTCTGCTGTGTATCTGTATCTCTCACATTGTCATGTACCTTTTTGTTGTCTATTAGCGTACGCACTTGGATTGCCATTCAATCTCCCCGTATGCTTGAGCGGATTTAGCTTAATTTAAATCCAAATCCGAATCTTTTCCTCTTGTGTTTTGTTTTGTTTAAATCAAGAGCAGGCCCTCAGAGTTTTCTAAAAGAGCCAAGTAAAATTGTATGAATTGGCCCATTTAAATCTATATCTGTGTAAGCCTTAGGGCTATTTCACCATTTGACATTCGCACAAATCTCCCAGAGTACAACAACAATTTGATAACTTGTTCCTGGCAAATACATAGTTGGCATAGCCTAAGCAAACACTCGACTACACAAAGAAAGGAACAATACAGGAAAACATACTTGATTAGTTCTCTCTATCTTGAAATGGCTTAACCAGAGTTCAATTATTCAAAACACTTGCCCAAAGGCCCAAAGCCTGTTCAGTCTTAGTTAATATTGGGTATAATTTGTTCAAACTTACATTGAGCAATTGTAGTTTTTATTGACATTGCAATCGATAAAAATAAATCTTTAGATTTTCACTGAATGGGAAGACCCATCAGAGTTTCAATTCGATTTGATAGATTGAATCATTTATATAACTTTGGCTTTGTTTAAGCAATCTTTAGTAGATGTTAATAAGTTCAGAAGTAGTCGTAGTCGTAGTCGTAGTCGTAGTCGTAGTCGTAGTCGTAGTCGTAGTCGTAGTCGTAGTCGTAGTCGTAGTCGTAGTCGTAGTCGTAGTCGTAGTCGTAGTCGTAGTCGTAGTCGTAGTCGTAGTCGTAGTCGTAGTCGTAGTCGTAGTCGTAGTCGTAGTCGTAGTCGTAGTCGTAGTCGTAGTCGTAGTCGTAGTCGTAGTCGTAGTCGTAGTCGTAGTCGTAGTCGTAGTCGTAGTCGTAGTCGTAGTCGTAGTCGTAGTCGTAGTCGTAGTCGTAGTCGTGGTCCTGATTCTATTCCATTCTATACTAGTTTAAAGCTAGGTCTATAAAATTCATTATGAAGGATCTTTTCTTTCTATTTAGTAACTAATTTTAAGTATTAATCAGGGTTTTCTTTGGCTATCTTAGTGTCATACAAATACTAGACGAATGAAAACATTTAATAAGGCTTATTGCTTGAAATTTGGTGCCGTCTCTATAAAAACTTTGGACAAAACAGTGTTAGAAAGATCTTTCGAACATCCAGGGTCAAAACTTGAGTGTTTATCAAAGTTAATAATATCTCAAATCACGCCAGTAACCTATATACGATATTTTATTTTATATTAATATTATATGAATTCAACAATAATCGAACTGAAGGTCATGTCAGTTCAGACAAGTTTTACTTTTCAGTTTGGTAACAGGAAATTAATCAGTCATTTTGTCACTATTTGTTTTTAAAGCACTCCCCAACACTCACTCATCCATTGAGCCCATTCAATGTTTCCAGTCATAAAACAGAACAATTGAAATCGGTCTATAATAACTGATATGTACATACATACGTATACCCACATATTGAATCAGTCTTTGTGTGCTCAAGCAATAATGGTTATTAATAAAGACATGTGTATTCGATCGTAAAACAGAATGGGAAAATGCAATAATGCCTCGACTTCAGTTCTTCAAATACATACGTACATATATATGGCAAACGATATATTCATAGATAGCTAGGCAAGGCGATATATATTTGTAGTATCTTTTTGGGTAAGAAAGATAACTTTGACGTCGTGTCCCAAGAATGAAGCTACAGCCACACCTACTTTCAAAACAAAGCCCCAACCGAGAACGAACCTCGAAGAGCCTCGAAGTCAGTCAGTCTCAGTTGGTATCACAATTCAATTAAGATTTATATTTTTGTTGTTTAACAATTTGTTGTTGTTGTTGTTTTCTCTCTTTCTGTAACGCTTCAATATTTATTTCTCATTTCTCACAACGAAAATATAAAAATAAAGGAACGAGGAAAAGTTGACTTTGATTTCATTTTTCCCACCTTAAGAGAGAATTTTTCCAGGAATTTTCATACATGTTATTTTGCGGCAAAGATCTTTTCATCATCCAATGCAGAGACGATGTTTAATGACAATATATCTTCATGTACTATATGTGTATATATACATATATAAAGCGTGGGAGAAATTTCTACCTTATCTGCTATTCCTCTTCCACTGTGTGTGTGTGTGTGTGGTGGGTGTATGGGAACTTGTTTTCAATATTCATCGTTGGGTGATTATTTAATTAGCTCATGCTAATTATAAATGTAAAAATTTCGTGCAAAAATTATTAATCGATATTGTTTTTACATTTATCGACAGAATCAAAGAAAGACAGAGATGGCAAGATGCAGATGCAGGAGTAAGAGGGAGGTAAAGATAAGATTTTTGCAATAAAAATTCATTTCAATTCGTTTACGTTTACGCGTAATGAAATGGAAGTCATATAATATGATGACCACGATGACCAGGACCACAAGACAAGCGACAAAGTTGTGTATATGGACCACAAAATCAGCGGCAGTGGGGGGTGGGGGGCAAGCTGGTATGTTGTCCTCATCAAATCACATTATTACGAGTGTCTTTCCAATTGCTGCTGGTTTTCTTTTCTCCCCCCCTTTTAACTCCCACTCCTTTGGTTGGCTCACGTTTTGTTTCTGTTTATCTCGTATAAAGCAAATATTGGGTCACCCCTCGCTGTTCCCCTGGATGGCTGACTGGCTGGCTGGCTGGCAGTTGGGTGTTGTGAAGAAGCTTTAATGGAATCTCGTCATAAATTCAAATTTTATTACTGCTCATATTACGGCAGAAAGACCAGACAATCGGACAGACAGACAGACAGACTGGCATATCGGACAGAAGGGACATACAAACTTATATGGGGGCCAATACAAAACGAATTCGCTTATATGAACAGATGTCGGGAGAGTGAGCAAAAAGAATGAGACACACAGCGAAAAAAAAGCGAGTAAGCGAGAGGGAGAGATAGAGGGAGAGAAAGTGTGAGTGAAAGAATATGAGCAAACCAAATAAATTGCACAGTGGATAAAATTGATTAAAATAAAGCTTCACAGCTAACAAAATCCAAAATCATACTAACTGGGCTAATAGCCTTTAAAATGTCACTAATTGCTTTCTATGGTTCTTTTGACAACCATTTAATTCACTTAAGCCAAAACTCCTTGAATAACGTCCATTTTTGAATTAAGAGTCAAATGTTTTTGAAGCAAATTTAGCCTTAGCTTTCGAGTTTGATAAATTATTGCTCAGTTTGTATTAATTTGGCTAAATACTTTTCAGAACTTTACCAATTTTTACTAGATTTTCAAAAGAAAGTCAAGGCTGCTGAGATAAGGTGTTGGGACAGTTTTGAGGTATAATTTAATACAGTTTAAATATAAAACCTTGGATTATCACCAAAAACAGTCTACATTGTTTATGTTTCTAAATTGAAATGAAATATTTATGTATATGGGTCAGATGTTTGTAGTGCTTAAAAGACATATTATCTTAATCGGAAGGCGGGGTCAATTCGATATAGCCATGTTCGTCTCTTCGTATCTCTGTCCGTCCGCCTGTTCCTACACGCACGCCAATTTAAAAGGTATTTGATTTAAAATTGTTATTTAAGCTGTTTATTTACCTGTTTGAGATAAAGTATATAAATCATCACTTAAAATAATCATTTAAGGGTATGATCTTTGGTATTGTAGACTTCGCCAATCTTTTTTGGCTTCATTTAGCTGCAATTCCCAACTAGTTTTATCGTTGAAGAGATGGTATGGCTATAGCAATTCTAGAGTTCTTAAGCAAAGTTTGCTGATGAGGTCCTTGAAATAGCTATACAAACAACCTGCCTTTGAAAAATCTTTTAGAGGATTGACCTCGAGCGGGCTTAAATGCAAAGGACATAATAAGTTAGCTTCTTTGAGAAATATTGGTATGAAACTGTTAATAAAGATAAGTTAATAGATACTTAATATCCGAAGCTTTAATTTCTTTAAATTCAAATTGTCATGGTCTTGAACGGAATCCACTTTATGCAAAGTGTAGATAATAATGCAGATTGCATTTTACATCAGATATTAATCGAATGAAATTACTGAGGAGGACCCAACTAATTTATCGTCCTTTAGATGCTTTTTTTTTTTTTGTTTTAAATTGTTTGGTTGAAATTTCCAATTAGCACTCCGACCACTGTCTGTATGGGATTGCTCTTCAATCACGGGCAATTAATCTGCTGACAAAAAAAAAAAAAAAAGTCCTTTTATAGATAATCATGCACAAAAGCAACTTGCTCAGAATCAGACACTCGGAGGTTCAGCTTTAGCTCTAACTTCAAGAGACGAAGAGAGACAGAGACAGAGACAGAGAGCGAGCGAGAAAAAAGGAGTGTGTATCCTGTGCAGTTTTACGACAATTGTTATTGTTATTGAGGCATTTTCGAAATGAACAATTTCAACGATGAGGATGACGACGACGTCGCAAACTGAATGACACAGCCATGGAATGAAGAAGAGAAGGTGCAGATGGAAATGGAGCTAAAGCTAAAGTTAAAGCTGTGGAAGGGAGTTGGAGAAGCATGTCAATGACGATGTCTCTGCATGCATCATAATAATAAAACACACAGAGACACACCAGAAGAGGCAGGGTAGGGGCAAGGAGGGGGTGAGGGGCGCCACAGGCGGTTCTAAAAGCGTCAACGCAAATTAGCAGCAAAGTGTAAATTGGAAATGCTTTTTTTGGTGCAACCCCACACAAAGTCTGAATGCAGCCAGCAGCATCAGGTAAGACTCTCTACCATGGAATGGGCTATTCAGACAGACAGGTATATATATACATACACACATACATTTATATGTATGTATATGTATAGGTGTGCCGATTGGAAGCTAAACTTTTAGGGCCTTTAATTAAGATGTTGATTAGAGGCAACATTTTTTCTCTCGTTCCCATTCCATTTTCGGGCGGATCGTTTTGCTGTGTTGCAGTTTCCTTCATTTCCATTTCAAAAAGGCTGTAAAACTGTCAAATTTGTATAAGTTATAGCGCGGTGCTTGGTGCCCCCATCTTGTTGTAACCAGATTTTATGATCTACAAATTGCTGAGGCACTTTTTTTTTGTCTCTCTAGACTCATCTCAGATGCATATGAGTGTGTGTGTGTGTGTATATCTATCTAAAAACCATTCACAACCTCGATAAATTTTCAACTTGCCAATAATAAATTAATTGCCCATAGCTCGAATGAACAAATACAAAAAAACAGAAACAAAAAGAAAAACAAAACAAACACAAAAACTTGCCCATCTGCTTAGGATCGAAACGATCGTATAGTCGTTGTGTGGTCCCCATTTGCCCCTCCCTCCCATCAGCCCCCCTCAAACCCCATCATCCGCATTTCCACATCTTTATATCGATATCTATGTATCTCTAGCTTCTGCCTTTATATGTTGGATCTGAAGTCTGAGTCGAAGTTTGGCCTCTGGGCCTGATCTTTTGCCTCTGGTTTTTAGCATTTTGCGTCGTCGTGTCTCAACGGCAACGGCAACGGCAACTATGACAAATTTATTTCAAGTTGTTTTCTATTTCTTCATTAAGTTTTCATCAGTGAAATTAATTATTCATGTCTTAATATCTTCATATCGTTTGTATTTATAATTCTTTAGTTTAGTTTGCTGTGCTTTTTGCTTTTGGCTTCGTTTTGCTTTTGCTTTTTTGTGGTGTTGATATTTCACGAGTTAATAACTTGATTAAACATATGCGAAGCGATTTTTCAATGTTGTCTGTGGATTATGCCTCATTGAGTGAGCGCTGTGTGTGGGAAATGCCAATAGACAAGAAGAAACCAAATTTCCATAAATTTAATTAACTCAATATGATTATACAGAGAAAAAGAGAGAGAGAGAGAGAAACACAGAGCCACCAAGAGAAATATATGGTATTAATGGCTAGAGATGAAAATATAGTACCAAAGTCAGTGTCACTGGATTAGAGTTCAGATCAAGAATGACGCAAGCAAAAGCATCTGAGACAGAGTAGGACAAAATGATTCTTTTTTCAAAAAACAAAATTTTCTGTTGAGAAATTTCGGGGTATTCTTTTTTACTTTACCCAAAAGTGTAACTAAAAACAAATTTAAAAAATATATTAAAAACTTTTAGATTTCATTTCTATAAAGGTTTTAACTTTATTGAACCAAAATCGTATTCAAAAATATGCAAATATGTATGCTACAGAAAAGTGTTAGATTCCATTATCTAAAATCCTGAAAAATGTTCCATTAATAGTGTGATAAAGTTGATTGCGTCTGTCTACTATCTCTATGGCAGAATATCGTTACAAAATCGATAATAAAGAAGAATCTGTAACTTAGACAACCTCCCTGGATCAGTGTCAGATTATTTGTTCAGAAAATTTTTGTAATATCTTCCATGTCCTCGATGGTCTCAATTTCACTAAATTTAACCAGTAACTAAATGAAGAGAGAGAGATAACGTTGTTTCGATTGTTATTACAGGAGCAAGAATTAAAGAATTCATAGTAAAAGATTTATTCAACCAAAATCATCTACTTAGATTAAGTTTTAAAGTGTGTTTTGGGTAGAATGGGTTAATTAAAACAAATAGTTTTAGCTCTTTTCATTATGTTATATTATTAGAACAGAAGCTTTCAATCTGTTTACTTGTAGTCTACCTAATTTGTTTACAGCACGCGCTATAGAGAAAGCCTCGAAGCTTATCAGAATCCTTTAGCCAATGATCTGGCCGTCAACACCTTCAGGCGTAGGCTAAAGCGTCTGCATCCTTTGGACAGACGGCCAACACCAATTGATCGATAAGATAGACTCAATTTATAAATCTCAAAGTCTTTGCAAAAGCTATCTGAAGCTGAGACAACACAAATAAAATATTAACATAAAAAAAAACTTAATTTGTTTAACTTTCAGTCAAAATAATAAAGAGATTAGTAGTAGTTATATTTCAATCTAAAGATTTTGTGAATCATGAACTCAAGACAGAGGATTACATAGGATTCATCTAAGTCCTATTGTTGCGTTTGTAGTTTAAACAAATTTTTCGATAATTTTGGAAACTTCATAAAACTAGAAACCGCTGGAATGTTTTATTTATTGTGAGAAACAGGAATATAGCCCAACTAATTGCCAAAATACTGAATGAATTTGGCTTCTGATGAATAAACTCTTACCAAGTAAAGATTACTCATCGTTTACCACCTTTCAAAATTTTTACAATTTCCTTGGGTCTAATTAAAAATCCATCATAAGCATAAAAATAACAATACAACTTCAATTCCATTCCCTCCACCCCTCAAAGCCGCAAAAACAACAAAAAACAGAAAAAAAATGAAGTCATAAAAAACGAGAGACAAAAATTGATTCATTCGGAAATCCCCTCCCTTTCCTTGGCTACCAACACAGAAGTTTGACTCAAAGTTCGTAATGAAATGCATACAACTTAATAATCAAAATCAAATAAAATGCCAAATGTTTTTATTTCAACAGCTACGCTCATTTTGTGACCATTTGAGGCCCAAAAACACAGATCTGCCAACCAAATGTACCTACAGACATACTTATAAGTAAAAATATATATATATAAATATATATGATCCCACACACAAATGCAAAAGCAAATCGACTTTATGCATATTCATAAGATGTAAATGTCAGAGAGGTGGGGGAGGGGGAAAAAATCAATAAAATAAGACAAACTTTTAGTCGCATTTATCGTTTAGTCGTTGTTGGGTGGCCCAAAGCATTTATTTTCATATTAATAAGCCATATATTTATCTGTGTGTGTGTGTGTGAGTGTGTGTGTTTTACAAATATGCTAAATAACTCAATTTATATTTATTCAGTATATTCGAATAAATACAAGAGTTTACGTTTCAGACTCATAATTTGACAAATGGACTTTCCAAATTTTTGTGGAAATTCCAAAAGAAATTCAAAATAATCATAAATCCCTTGAAATTGAATGCAAAATCAAATGCAGAATTAGAAATAGTTTTAGAAATATATCAACTAAAACTTTCCCTTTCGATATCATGATTCTTGAAATAAACCAAAAAACTAAACTAAAATGAGAAAATGGATTTATTGGCATTTAAATTTGGAATTTACCAGTTTCTTTATAATAAAGTTTTTTGTCTTTTTTGAATTCATTGGTCTGAGATTAAGCATGCATATTCTATTTTAATTGTACAAATTTTTCTTAAATTGGTTAAATTCCAAGTAAAAATTATAGATGTGCTTTAGAAGATGTTATAATACACTGATTTCTGGGGACAAAACTAAAGCCCTAGAGTTCTTAGTACCCACAGAGGATGGTTTTTTGAAGGACATCGTTCGTCTGTATATGCATATCCAAGGAGACCAAAAAAAAATGTTAAAAATGTAAAGAAAAACAGAAGAATTTCGCTCAGAGTCCGCATTTAGCTTCTGTACGCTCTTCAAGACAGAATATTATATTAGTTAGGATTTTACAAGTGCAAATAGGTCTTTAAAGTTTAAATAAACTATTTGTTTTATTTCATTTTGTTGCTTTTAACCGTGTACTTTTGAATTGCAAAGGTATATAAAAGACACCAAAATCTATGTAAAGGACAACAAGAAACGTTTTGGACTACGTACATGAACATACATCTAAATCTAAGTATTATATTTTATATATATTTGATCTAGTTACATATAGTTAAAGTTCTTATTTTTATCTACTCCATGTCTTTTAATATAAGCTATTAATTTACTTAAACATACACTCAGATAATACATAAATGAATTGTTGAGTTTCTTTATTAATATTTTAACATTTGATCGAGGTCTATCAGACCATCGTTGGGTCACACGCGGGACACAAACATCGAAGAACGACTTAAGAGTTTTATAGAATACAGAAATGGCAGAATCCATATCCGTGCAAGTATACAGATATGACCAATCATTAGCTAACAAAAGTTTTTAAAGTTTAGTAAAGTTTGTCCTGCGAAAACTTCGGGTTAGAGGCATCGAGTTATTTTATTGAGACAAAAACCCAAAAGGAAGGTCAATTCCGGGAAAGGGAATAAGGGATCAGTCCTGGAAACATCGCACTTGGATGAATCCAACACAAATACCAGATCTAGAGATCTGTCACGACTATTGCGGACATGATTTAATTGAGTTAGGGACAACTCTAGCAAACCATCTATGAAACAATGTGAGGAGGAGGGCAACAGTAATAAAGAATCAAATAAAAGGGTTCAGGCAATCTCAGGTAAACTAAAACAAACGATCAAAACACCACCACCAATACGGATAGTCCGATCATGTCTGTATGTTAAATATTTTGAGGTGAAAATTGAAGCATAATAATTTCAATTCAACAATATTTATTGATCAAATGGTTTCCTAAATCTTAAATTGAAATAAGTCAATGAATACATATATTTGTAATTCTATACTTAATTTTACTGATTTTAGTCCGCGTTCTTTCGAAAACTTCTCAAAACTCTTTACCATTCGTTGATTCAGAAACTCAAATATTTTTGATAATTTCCGAAAATGGGAATGCAGAAATAATTGTTTTGGGCTGCATGAACTCATTTTTATTGATACACTGAGATTCTTTTGTTATCTGCTAATGGAAACAATCTACAAATAAATTGTTCATCTTTTATCATTTCCACTGATTGCAATAGCAAATGAAAATGTTGTCTACGAAAATGTATACGAACCCCTCCACCCGCACCCCTTTTGATTAAACCAATTCAGCCTCGCCCCAGAAGACAATTTTCAGTTGAGTTTTTGTTTATATTTATTTCGATTTTTTTTTTTTTGCGTATTTTGTTGTTTTTTCTTTAAATTTATGAAATTTTTGGTTAAATTTTTTTGCTAATTAAAAAACGTTCGCTGACAGTTATGGTTATTTGGCCATATATCAGAGGCATTTCATTGGGAATTCCGTTTAGTGGCCCGAGGCCCACCACCAAATATCGAGCTTCGTTTTATTTCTCTTTATGCTTAATTGAGTTATTTAAATATTTTATTCGATCGGTAGTCGATCGATCGAACGATCGAATGATCGGGTCGGGTCCGGTCCACAGACCGCTCTGAATTAATATCGCTCGTTGTCACACAAAAGTCAAACGTCATTTAACAAATGTTGATATGTTAATATATACCTAAACGTATTTCCCCCACTCCTTTTAAATTGTCTTTTGTTGTTGGCTAACTGCAGTTTTTGGTTTTAGTTTCAGTTTCAATTTTAAAGCGATTATGTTAATGTTTTGTTTGGCTTCGAAAAACGAGTTTTCAATCAGTCGAGTGCATCTTCATTCCCCTACCGTCCATGCCTCCATTTCAATGGGTGAAGCGAAACACAAATTAATTTTCCGTTTTGTCAAAAAACTTAATTGGCAATATAGTGGCTTAAGGCGCATTTCACTTGCAGTTCCTATGCCAGGTGAAAAGTTTTTTTTTCCTCCACTCTTACCGATTCCTCTCAGTTCTGCAAGCCAACCCGTCGTATACGCAATGTAACAAAGTTGATTTTCCCATTTAGGCGAAACATCACGTAAACAATTGAGCAGCTTTCTATTCTAGCGTTGCAATTGGCATTGAAGAAGGGTGTTCTGGCATAGCTGAGGCGGGAAGTTACTTGCTTATTGAGCAAACAGAAAACAACAGAACTTCGGCCAGGGCATGGGCATCAGCAGGCAGCCATTTCATCAGTCCAATGGCCTTGGGGTAAACACACTCTCTACACATCCCAACCCCAATCTCAATCCCAATCCCATTCCATGCCAAAGTTCATGTTACAAAATGCACTCAAATGTAGGAACCAAAACCGAATCCCCCAGTCCAAACAGAAGAGAAATCGACTGTTGTCATACCCTTTTACAACAATGCTCCTTATCCAGAAAGATTTCCTACATTTTAATGTTAAACTTGATTAAGAATTCGCATTGGAAATCGATAAATGCATTGGACAATATTTAAAAATTCAAAACTTGTCTTAAAAATTTAAAGTATTATAGATCAAATAAAGTTTTTCCATTCCTAGTCTGAGATCGGATCCAAAATTCTCTAACAAATCTAATGATTTGTTTTTTAGATTGTTTTTCAATTTCATTTTTTAGGATTAAGCAATGAGTCAAAGGAAATACATTCTTCCATTTAACCAAGATATTGAAATGGTACTAGAAAATGCATTATTGAAGGATAATGTATTTTATCCTAAAAAAGAAAAAGTTATAAGTTAAGTTTTAAAATCTGTTTCAATGGCAATTTTAGCTCATTGATTTACCATTTGAATTTTTTTTAAATTTACGACTCTTTTCTTGTCGTCAAGCTTAATTAAAAATTGCAGTTACTTTTTTCTTTTCATATTTACCATTGAGGCAAATAAAAAAGCTAATTGTTTTGGTACCCCGAAAATCAACACGCAAGCTTTGGGGTCAGAGACGGCAGGAAGGGCAGAAGGGAAATGGTTGGAAAGTTGGGTGAACTTCTACCTCTCTCTCTCTCTCTCTTCTTCTCTCTCGGACTCCCAGACTCAATGTCTTCCCACGAGAGGCCACCAACCATTCATCCCTTTCCCCCGCTAATTCCACTGCCAGTCACCGTTCTGGCCTCGTTGAGCCATATGACGCGTGTTGCACGCCCTAGTCGAGGCATTGCAATGCATTGTGTGTGCCCTCTTTCCTCCCCTTTGGCAACTCTCTTGCCTCCTGCCCTCTGCTGGGGCCTGGGCATGGACCTGTGCCTCATTGAGCATGGTTATTGCCAAGCTTTTTGTGCTAATTAGCCACGCTGCTTCATGGTTATTAAGATTGCGTCAAGTGTACCCTGCTACGCTCCAACCCGTTGCAACATCATCAAATTGACTGCAGGGCATTTCGCATTTTGGAGCAGGCTCAACCAAGCCACAAGGACGCACCACACAACCCGCAATGGCAACAGCATCACATACTTACATACCAACAAATATGTGTATATAGATAGGTCTTATTATGGCTCACGCATCCTTCAACTTCAACGGCCGTCGTCATCATCGTCACTATCATCCACAACGTCACCAGCAGCAGCAGCAGCAGGAAAAGTGGACTTGAGCTCATCCATGATGCAGCATACACGAAAAAATATTGTTGAGAACAAAAAGTGCTGGAAAAATAGACAGAGTAGACAACAATTTCAATTGCATGCGAGAGAAACGCAGCATTTGCATTCAAATCAAATGAAACTGAGAACGAAAGTATTGTTCTCTAAGCCACCCCACCTTACACCACCTGTCCCCCTTTTACCCAAGAGAACTTTAACTTCAATGCAATGAATTTAAATGCCATTCTGAAATCTTCTAGAATTTGTAGCTTAAATTTGCCATTTCTCTAGATTATTATAGTATGTGAATCCCTTAAAGTTAAAATTTGTGCAGCATCCTTGAAGTAGGCAACACAAAATTTTAACTCAAGTTAATTTGACAAATGGAAAAAAAACCCAAATCCTTCTGTGATCAATTTGACATCCAATTCGACGGGTGTGAACATTGTGAGAATTCTTTTTGCATCAAAATAAAAACCGATTGCAGATACAAGTTCTTTGACTTTCAATTTCCAGTTCAACTTTCAGGATATGATTTGACCAGAGGACAGGAATTGCTTGTTAGAAACAGTACAAATTGTTTCATTCCAAGGGCTCAGCGGTCACTATATATGGGATACTTCTTCAAAAAGTCGATCGAAACGTATTTTTGCCAAATATTATCTTAAATGAATTTATTCAAAATGTTGAGCTAAGTTTTAAAGAAAAGTAAATAGATTTTTTTCGTCTTATTCACAAAGCAGCTTACATAAAAATGTTGTATATACATATACATACATATACATATATGTAATAAGCAAATGTATTTCAATTAATAAAGTTTAGAAAGAAAATGTCACTTTTTGTTGCAAAATGCTAAGAAGCTGAATGAAGTGAGCAAAATCACCCAAATAGATTCTAAACTAATTTAATCATTTAAAATAGGATAAACAAGAAAAATTTGTTTAAGTTTTGTCATGGCCATTGAGCAAGCAGTACAAATTGTAGCAAGCAGTGTGGCTTTGTTGTAAGTATTTATAAGGTGGATGAGATAAAGTCCAAACAATATTATGTTGATTCTTAAATAGTTTATTTTATATTAGTTTATGTTGGGTCAAGTCTATCTTTAACCTGGACTAACAAGATTAATCTATTCAATATCCAATTGTTGAATGATTTAAAACAGGCGCCAAAATATAAAGCAGTTCTCATCGACAACTTTTCTCGCCAGATGGCGCTTACATTTCCGAATGGGTAGATGTCGCCAGCAAGAATTCAAAAGCCTAAGATTATGCTACAAAAATTTGAAAGAAAAATTAAATTCTGTTGAACTAAAAATTTAGATTAGGTACTAAAGACTATCTCTTCAGCACAATCAGGATCTTCTGTTCGTCGACCAACATGATCAGGTTCTTCAATATGTCCGGATGAAAAGCATAAAAATATCACTCAATTTCTATGATGGGTTTATTACCAAACATCTTTGACTACTAAGGAGAGGTCATTGCATAAAACCTTTAAACAATTCAGCTGATAGTTTTTATGATTTTGTATATCTATACCTTTCTTAACGAAAGTTCAATTTAGAAGCCCATAATATTCTAGATTACTCAGTTTTAGAATCAAAGTGTACTACTGATTTAAAGACAAGGAAAACTTTATCTTATTGATCTATTATGTTTTAATATTAATTGCTAAATAAGACACATATATGTACATATGTACATATGTATACGCTCTGCAGTCCTCGGTAGATGAGTTGTCTAAGTGACCCAGACATTTGGGCAAATGAACAACGAGGACCCGGGTTCGAATACCAGGCTAGTGTATGGATATAGTTTTCGGCAAGCCGAAGGCCTTAGTTGCCAGTGCTTGTAAAATATAGTTTGGTTGATAGTTTACAACTATGTATATCCTATACTTATAATAATAATATAATAATGTATACGTTCTACTATTCTGAATATATTTATAAATTCAAAGTTGAACTTACTTTAAGCTTACTCAGATTCAGAAAATAGTAACAATGAACTTTAAGAATTTACTATTTCTTATTTTCTCTTTTAATATTAAAGTAACTTTTTATAGCTTAGGATTCTGAACACATTTTCAACAAATATTTAACATTAAATATTAAAATATTTCTGCTACTCATCTTAAGTTTTGAACACAATTATAATCTAATATTTGCATCAAATCTGATATTTAGTTACCCTCAATTACGAAATTGTACAAACCCTTTAAACAGTTTTTTTTTTTCAGTTATGTTTTTTTGAAAGTTCAGTGACATTTGTTAAATGTTAATGTTAACCAATGTCAAAGTTAAATGTAGCGTAAAATTGCTGCAAAATGAAAATCACACCCCCCAATTCGTAGAACAAAATGGGCCCAATCTAATGTGACAATGGCATGTCATGTGTGGCGACAGTTAAAACCTTTCTTTAAGCCTTTTGTACCCCCCTCTTTTTGGTTAATTGTCTTTGACCAGAAAAAATACAAAAAAAAAAAAAGAAGAAATTTTTGGCTTTTTAAATCTTTGTAGACCGTTTCCTGTGTTTTTTTAGCGGTAACAGAGAAAAAGAAGGAAAAATGGAAAAATGGATGGGGGAAAGGAAAACAGTTTCAGTTTTCTGAATGTTTATGAAAAACAATTCTCTTGTTTTTCGGGTGGCATGGCAAGATGATGATGTGTATGTCTGTGTGTGCGGACAGAGGGAGTGGTGAAAACAGGGGGGAGGGGAGGCACCGAGGCACACACAAATCAAACACTTGCCAAGACCAAGTCTAAACATTTTTACAGACACCTGCCACTAATGACGTCTTGTTATTTCCTATAGATTTGGCCTAGATCATTCAATCATCTGAAGTGGTCAACAGCGCTAAAAAGATATAGACAAAAGAATCTAGAGACACAAGAAGAGCAACTCGAAGGCGCCTACTAAATAAATTTTATATGAGGTTATTATGATTATGATTTTTATATAGACACACACACAAACACACACACACACGCACACTTCGAGATGAAACTTCAAAGAACTAGATAAAAAACTTCAAAAGATCCAAACTGGGGAGATACACAAAAATTAAAACTATTTCCCTTTCAGCTCTCAGGTAGACCGCCACACACATTGGCCCCTTATCTCTGCAATTTTTTCACCTCCTCATCCATCTCTCTGGCCATGCCATTGGCCTCTTTGGCCTTTTGCATTTCCCTTGCACGCGACATTAAATCCAGTTCCTGCCACTAACTGGCCTCAGTTCAAATGGGACTTTTCGTTGTAGTATTTCTATACCCTATTTGCGTATTCCCATGTGGGGTATATAGGGATATTATTAATGAAATAGTTTCAAACTATATTTCGTCTAAAATAGAGTATAGATTCTACTAATGTACTCCATATTCAAATCGTATAACTTTCAGAGTCATTTGCTAATGTATCCTTTCTTTTACAATCCTTTTTGGTAAGCCCAGAGGGTAGTTTATTAAGCACGAGGGTGTAGTCAGGTATGAGGAGAGGAAAGTAGCTGCTTGGACTCGGATGGATTTTTGCGTCAGCCACATCGATCTTATGATTTGGAAGAAGGACTTGTGCCAACATCCCAGTTCCTGGTGGGGAAATTCTAGAGCTTTCTAGATTAGATCTAGATCTAGAAGGGTATCACAACGTCGTCTCCATCGCCTATGATTAATCGTATGCTTTTTTTGTTCTACTAAAATTAATTTCATAGCCAATTGCCTTGTCATAAAATGTTCCTTTAATTTTTGTGTGCTGCTTCTTGTTTTCTTTTTTTATAGCCTTTCAATTGAAAGCCTGAAAGTAAAATTGGAATGAATACCAACTGCAATTAGTGTGACTCATTATGATTTGCAATTCAAGAACTATAAGGGAACCCGCATAATTTGGTCCTGTCAAAATTTATGACAAGTTATGAGCGACAGCAGCAGCAGCCGAAGCAGTAGACGAAACAAAAGCAATTTCATTTCAATGTGATCTCTGTTATAGTAAGAAAGAGAGAGAGAGAATGACAGAGAGGGGTGTAAAAGTACTTGAAGCACTTTGCCTGCTAAACAAGCGATAAGTTCGCTTTAAGCTGCTTTTAGGATAAGTCTAGAATTTATAGGCTTAAATTGAAATTGAATAAATCCGCACAACCCCCAAGTCTCTGCCCCCCAACGGATCCACCCACCTCTTGAAAGGTTGCCATGTTTATGCCTCAAATATCCATAAATAGTTTTATACACTTAAGGACCTCCGACTAAGGTAAGGTAGCCGCTTCTCCCCCATGAAACCGAAGCGAAACGAAGGGAAAACAACGTGAAAAGATGGCAAAGGGAAAGGAAAGAAAAGCTAGACACATTTGGCAGAAAACTTTTTGCCTGGTCTAAAAGGAACAAAGGCGTCGACAATATCGTCATCCTTAGACTCCCCCACGCCCCGGACTCACACACTCCCTCACTCCCCCACTCTCCGTTTTAGCCAACCTATATCGTCTGAAGTAGCTAGCAATTTAATCAGCTTCCATCCCCTCTCCTCATACCTCCTTTATCCATTTTCTGTGCTTAATGTGGCGCAAGAAAAAGCGACAAATTTTTGGTTATTTTTTGTTTTTGGTTGTTGTTATTTTGTTTGTTTGCCTCATTTGCTTTCGGTTTAAATGTTCTGCAGTTTTCTGTTGCCCCCTTTTCTATTCAATTAAAGCCTGATTTTCATTATTTGGCCTACGGTTAATTAGCACAAGTCAAGAACCAGCAACATGTTGCCCCAAACCCCTTGGAAAATAAAAAAAATGCAAAACCTACAAAATAAAAGAGGGTGAAATATTTATGGTAGAAAATGTGGCGCGAGAAGGAGATTTCTAAAGCTTTCATAGCTCGTGGAAAGGCTTCATAATTAGCCATCAAGTGGCAGAGGAAATATTGAAAAACCTAATTGTTCAACTGAATGAGTGATATGGAAATGTTGTATATGGAATTGAGAACTAATGAACCAAAACTTAACTTGCATCGTCAATGGCATTCTGGTGGAAAGCTTGAAGGTCACTTATCAAGCTGATTTTATTCATTTTCCAATTAGACATTTCATCTAGCTTTTATTTGATTTCTTACTTCAAGTTGAAAACAAATTGTTTGGGAATATGTTATAAAAAGCAACATGTAATCAAAAGACAAGTTTGCCAGGATTTTAAATAAAATTTCTTCTCTTAAGTGTCTTTATAAAGGATGTAATAAGGTCAAAAGTGTATATAACAAAAATATATTAAATATTTCGGAATTCAGAGATCTCTTTCATTTCTAAAATAGATAAATTTCCATTTCAATACAAAAAGTTCCTGAAAGTTTCGAAGATCTCCAAGGAAATCATCCTTGTGCTTTAAACAAGTTAAGCTATTGAATATTGATAGTCAATTTGAAGTGTTAAATTCAAAATTTAGGTCTTAAAAAGAGATTGAAATCAAAGAAACATACTTAAACTTGGATCTTTGCGGTTTTAATCTTTAGTTTATCAAATAAGAGCAATGGAATAAAATAAGAATATTAACTATAATATAAAAGCAACTAACTACTGTAATTTAATAATATAATATTGTTTAATATAAAAATATAATAGATTCTTTTACCATCTTGTAATAAAACTTTTGGTAAAAGAACTAAATACCAATCCCGAATTACATTAACCATCAAGTTTTGATGTCAGTCAGCAAGTTAGCATTCGGATTATTGATATTAATGAGCCACATATCTCAATCGATAAGCATTATGTCTTCGATTATCTCGCTCGAAAAGCAAATTATCACTTCGAAGAGCCCTTCCCCTGAACTGCGATCAACATGGCTTAAGTAGTTTATTAGAAATCATTTCAGATTACATGAGGCCACTTGAACAAGAACAACAAATCTACATTCAAGCACATCGAGAGATATACAAAGAGTGCGAGAGAGAGAGAGATTCTCAAGAGACATTGAGGGACACGGGCTTATTGTCAAGCCAATAAAACAGCCCGAAAAAGACTAGACTATTCCCAGTTCTCCCTGTTCTCATAAGGGGAGGCATGTGGTAGAAGGTTGGCGCTTGTAAAAGTAAATTAGATAAATGCACAATCATGACTACATATGTACATATAGGTAATAATGTGTTTTTTTTTCTTTTTTGGTTCTTCATAGCGTTAAAATGAATCTTAATTGAACCACAGAGAGTGGCAAGGCGAGGCGAACGAAAAGTAAAGGCGATTCCGGCGATCAAAAGCAATTGCCGCTGTGGTCGGTTGGTCGGTTGGTCGCTTGGTGGGTCGGATCGGTCAGAGAGCTCAATGAAATTGACAAAATGTTTGGACAAATAGACGACACATAACCGAAAAAAAAAATGATATTTCATTTCTTATGTCGTCGTCTTCCACTTCTTGTTGTTTCTGTAATTACCCAGATCAAATATTGAAAGAGACATGGGTCAAGAGTGAAGGAGAGAGATACTAGTAGTTGGAGGGGGTGGGGAGGGGTAACAAAAACTGCAATTTGCCACGACACTTGCTGGGATTGACTGTTAATGAAGTGCCTTGCCCTTTTGAGGAATGTCTCAAAAAAGCCTCGATGAGAGCGGAAGAAAGATGGAGAGTGAAAAAGGTGAAATAAGGTAAATAACAGCAAAAAGGTTCCACACAGACAGAAGACAGGTGAAGAAAAAGTAGTTAGGCTTGGACTACTCTGCCTAAAGTGAAAAGTGTGTAAAAGATTGAGTGACTGACTGATGGCTCGGTCAATGAGCGTCGAAAGGGGCTGAACCATACACTCGATAATCCCTCTCGTTGTCACATTTTGTCCCCTACACCTTTGGCCCATGCACAGACGACAAGAGGAAAAACAAACCCACCAACAAACAAACAAGCAAAGGAAAAACCTTAAAACCCTTAGAGACTAAGAGTTTTATCTATCTTCATGTTGTTATTACTTTTTTTTTTTGGGAAAATGTCAGCGCCAAGATAAAAAATCAAGTAGCTAAAAAAAAAAAAATTATCTGCCTTCTATTTCTGTTGGTTCTCCTGCCAGAAGATGACTAATTCTTTTCGAATTTGAATTTGCCTGAAAATCGTGAAACAATCAAATTAAAATTGATGATCGAATCCTTGAATCCTTGAGCTTCAAACATGTTGCATGTTGCACGACAAGCTGCACACTAAGACCACTTATGGACAGCATAGTGGTACAAGATACACTTTTCTGTGCTCATTTTTTAAGGATTTCACTTGATTGTTTTAGACCCTGAAAATATTTTCATATATGTTTTTTTGACATGTTACATTATGTTTTAAAAGAACGTCTTTTTTTGCTACACGTTTCGAAATTAGAATATAATTAAACGAATAAAACTAAATTCTTCATCAAAAATCATCATAATATTAGTGTTAGTCTCTAATAACACAGGCCGACATTTTGAGGTCATGAAAAAGTGTTTGAAGTTCAATAGGTCTCCTATAGTAATTGGGGGCTGCTAATCACGGCCCTGTACTTAGTTTTTCTCCATCACGTCAGGATTTCGAAAAAATGCGTTCAAATTATTCAAAATGACCTAATTTGCAATATATTTTTCCATGATATAAGCATAATATTGTACTAAAAAACATTATTATTTTATCCTATTAATATATTAGGCTTGATTAAAAAGGAATTTACAAAATATCAAAGAGGTATTTCTTTGTTATAATGGATAATATCTTACACTCCGGATATAGTTCTATAATGAGTAAATTTTGAACCAAAAAGTATGCTATAGCGATTCCAAGAATTGTCTGCTTTTAAATTTTAAAGAATTGTGGGAATTTGCTGCGTCTTACAAATTGTATATTAGTTATATGTGCAAACAAGAACTAATTTTCTTACACAAAATATTCTAAAATCCGTAAAAAAAGTTGAAAATTTTTGTTTCAAACTTTCTATAGTATACTTTTGGGTGCCTATTTTTCAACCCCAGATCTCCAGATTTCACAAAATCTAGACGTGATGGACAAAAACCAAGTATGCAGTTAGAATCAGCGTACCCGAATTAGTTAAGAACACCTCTCAAGTTAACGTCAGCAAAAATCATGTCGGCCTGTGTAATCGAAGAAACACGAAAATAAATTAGAGCAACAGTTTTACAAGTTCAAAAACATTAGTTAAACTGGGGAAAAATTTACAATACAACTTTTAATTCTAGCTCAATCTAAAAATATATATTAAATTCTCAAGGATTGAAATTTATTTATTCAAAAAAAAGTGTGAGTTTTATAGATATACGGCTCCATGTGATCATCAATCAATGTAAATCTTTTTTTAGCATACTTCTGAACCACTGTGCATTGGCTGCGCACGCAGACGACTTCAAGTTGTCCAACCAAAAACAGGCATCAGCCGATGCCGATGACGATGACGATGCCGAAATGCTCGACTCACCAAATCAGTCGAGTTCCGAACGTGCAGAGGAAAGCACATGAAAAGCGGGTGGAAATTTGAAAATTTTATGAAAACTGAATGAAAGAAACAAATCTCGGGAATCATAATCATCATCAGCGCATCGAACGTAGAATACGAAAACAGAAATCAAATAGAATTCCAAGTGTGTGCAAGTTCCGGCATTAAAAATTATCTTCATTCTGTGTTCCTGTGAGTGTGTGTGTGTGCGTGTGTGCCAAGTGTGTGCGTTTGATCACATTTATCGTATATGGTCGGTGGCCGGCCGGCCGGCCCACTAAAAAAGGCGGCGCCTTTTGAATTTCCATTGCATCGGAGTTCGACCAAAAGACCATTTAAGCCTTGTTAGATGGATATGGATGGGATTGGAATCGATGGAATCATCATCTGCTGCAGTGCTGTTGGTGTCGGTGTTTTGCGGTAGTGAAGACTGCGCTCAAACGGGTTTCGGTAGAGGGCCGCCGCCGTTGTTGTATTGCCGCCTGGCGGCCTTTTGATCTGGATCGTAACGAATTGACGGGAGATAGAGATCCCCCCTCCTTCACACTATCCACACCCCCCACCGCATTGAGGCCCATTAACAAATCACACACAACAGATTCACATAGACAAAACGTTTTCCAGGAATAATCCAAAAACAAAAAAAACAAAAAAGGAAAATGTAGATTCTAAATTGTGGAATGACAAACAAAAAAGTATTACAAGAAATCCAAAAAAGAAAAAATTTAGAAAAAAAAACTGCAAGCAAAAAACACAACAACAAGATAAAAAACAAAACAAAAATTTATTAAAATAATAAATAATCCTTAAGCATAATCTCAATTATAAGCCAGCATTTTTTGATATAAGAAATTAGTTTTATAACAACAACAACAACAACCACAACAAATTCAATTAGCTTTTAATAATTTATTAACACCCACACAAGAAGTACTTATCCAGCGCCAAAAAGTAGACTATAGCAAACAACAAAAACAAATTACAAAAATGCCATCACAAGTGAAAAGAATTTTTATCATATTGATCATCAGTCAATTGAGTTTGAGTTGGAGTCACAGTCAAGTGGATCAACAACAACAACAACAACAGCAGCAGCTCCAATTGGATTTAAGCAATCCTCAACTGATGCCATCACACAATAGCTCATTGCTCAATACTCTAATGTCAAGCATTGGCCAAGGAGGCGGAGCCGGATTAGGAGTAGGAGTTGCACCGGGAGTGGCAGCAGGTGGAAATCAAATGAATCAATTGCTTAGCAGCAGCACAGCCATAGCACCAGCAGCTGCAGCGGGAATAGCTCCAGCACAAGCACCACCAATGTCTGGAATAGGTGGAGCAGGAGCCGGAGGTGTGGCTGCTGGAGGAGTTGGCGGCTACGGTTTGGGTGTAATGACTGGCGGCACGCCGTGGCATTCGAGTGGTTCCTCCATAGCCCATCATAGCCCAAGCGGACATCATCCCGGACATGTGCTGACTGGATTGGCCAATTTGGGCATAATTGTGCCCAGAGGGAAGTCTATTCCCGGCATAGGTGGAGGTCTTGGTTACGGTGGAACCATGCTCAATCCGGGCGTAGGAGGAGGAGCTGGCATGGGTGGTGGCGAAGCGGTCAACAATGCCATGGATATGCAAAATCTATACAAGTAAGTCCCAAATGAATGAAAAGTGGGGGGTAGAACAAAGGGAATTTCTTTTTTAATTGAAAACCAGAAGGGAAAATTCTTATCAATTGATGGAAGACATCAAATTTGTGTCTGTAAGCGGTTTTCCCCTGCGTTTCTATGGTATTTTTTCTTCTGCAGCTTCAGCTCTGGGCCGATTGCCGATTGAGCAATCCTTAACAACAATTATTAAACATGACCTTTTATTATTTTGAATCGTCTCTGACTCTGACTCTGACTCCACTCCACTTCAGTCCACTCCAAGTTGAGTTAAATTTCACTGTCTTGCTGATTTTTCTTGTCTTGTCTTGCTTGAACTTTGGTCTCATCGTAAAAATCAAGATTTTATGGTTAATCAGACTGAGGCAAAGGCAAAGGCAAAGGCAGGCCAACAATGTCGATGATGTTGCTCAGGGCCTAATTAAGACACAAAACTTGCGAGAAGCAATCAAAATGAACAAATCTTTAAGGGCAAAACTCGAAATAAACACTCACAAATACATACACACATACACAAAATGGTTTTTACTATATTTATACAAGAAATTTTTTAAATGTTTCCATTTTCCAAAGGCAAAATAATTGTAGAGACTTAAGAAGAAAATCTTTAAAATGTTTCCTAATCCAGATTTTTCCTAAATATGTGAAAAAACTCTTTTTAACCATTCTCCAAAGTTGCTTTTGGGTTTTGATTTTAATGTTAATTTAAATTTTCAACTATATTTTCTATAACAATAAAAAAAAAAACTATTTAAATTCCTATTTTCTAAAAGAATTAATATCTTTATTCTATATATGTAAATATAGTTAATTCATCTGGATAAAATTTCAAGAAATATTAAAACATAAACTTCAATGAAAAATGAAGTTATTTATACGTTTTTATCTGCTGTTTTCTGTTTAAAAATAAAACCTGATGAAGTTTAAAACATAAGTTAAAAACATTAGTTATTAAAGTCTTTTTTAATACTTAATACCAAGAAATTATAGATTCAATGTTTTGAAATTGAAATTGGGTTTAAAATAGTTTTCGTTTAGAACTTCAGGGTAAAAATTTTCAAAACTATTACGATGAGAAGCTCCCAACCTTGGGACTGAAAACTGAAAAAGTTAGTAAAGTCCTTTAAATACTAAGCTTAGCTTAGTTTAGAATATGCAATTTCAAGATATCGAAATCAGAAATTGCAGCAGTTCTTAAGTCCTTTAAATACTTAAGACCCAATTGATATGATTTCAATATTTTGAAATTTCATTTGCTAAGTTAAGCTATTGGAAATAGTTTAAATAATAGTTTAGTTTTATAGTTTTATTTTGATGACAAGTTCAATTTTCCTTTTAATTTCTTTCTTTAAAAGTATAAATATATGTATTTAGGTCTTTAAGACCTGCTAAAAATATTTCTAAAAATTTGTGAATTCAAATTGAAATTTATATTTACATATTTAGCTGTTTTCTTAAAGTGAAATTTCATATTTTCAATATACAATTTTAAGAGCTGTGAGATCTTCGCTGTTTTCATAAAGAAAGTTTGTTTATTTTTATTAAATATATTAGATAATTTGAAATAAATTTAACAAAAATATTCAATGTGCTTTACTGAATTGCAGTTGTATTGCTTTTTATTCAGTTGTATGCGCTTTTCCTACACCTCCTCAAGTGGAAACACAATAAATAATTGTTGGGGGAAACAAAAAATAATCCTTGACTTGGAAATTTGTAGATCGAAATCTTTACAAAATTGTCAAAACTGTACGTAAATTTTGAAAAAAACGAGCAATATTAAAGTTAACATGTAAAAGTGCAAATAATTAAAAAAATTCAGCATCACCGGGAGAGCGACTCAAGGACTCGGGGTTGAAAATAATTGCCGTAATATGAACAATAGAATAGTTGGGATCATTGCTATGCTTCAGGAGAATTCCCTTGATTGAATCCAATTTGTCATTAGCTTCCCGATAGAGCTTACGCAGATGAAGCAATTGCAATTCGTGGCACTTAAAGCAGGCAGAGTCCTTTGGCTTGGAGTTATTCGGAGAAGGTCCCTTAAGGCATAGACTTGACTTAGCATAACGAGTTGAAATAAATTTTGGTAACGGGTGATCCTTGCAGTAACATGAATTACCTAATGATGAATTTAGACGAAATAAATTTTGGTAACGGGTGATCCTTGCAGTAACATGAATTACCTAATGATGAATTTAGACGGAAGGCTGGAATTTTTGCGGTTTTTTTAATCGATTTGTGCTTTCCGACACTTTCATCTTCCGAATCGGAAGCGGGGGGCAATTTAACATTTTTACTTTCTTCACAATAGTTCACTTCCGGATGCTTACAGGACAAATCGTCATTGTATGTTTTGGCTTTTGTTCGTGGTGCGATAATAGAGATACTGCCACCTAGACTTCTACCGCCAAGATTGCCGGGTCTATTGCACTCCAGTGCACCACGCATCTGCTGGAAGCTAATAGTCGAATGACTTCGTTGAAATTCCCTGAAGTTGCGATTCAGTCCAATTGCTGAATTCTGTCGCATCTCTTTGGCGTTGTATGGCCCCCCTTTGTCATTGGCCAGAGAGAATTGATAGAACCAATTGCAAAATTCATAATGCCCTGCGCCTTTCATTAAATTCTCCACGGGTACATCACGATTAATGCGCAATCTTACAAATGAGGCGATTAGCAGGCGAAAATTATATTCATATTCATTTGTCGAGTTCGAGAACAAGTGAACTTTGCTGAACATAATCGATTTTGGATATAAACGATGCAACAACTGGCAGTAGATGGCGCCAGTGCGCAATTCATTAAGATACATTACTTCGGTCTCCAAAACCTTGGATATCCAAGCGGTCAAGCCACGTTGCGATAGTGTATCCTTTTTGCATACGATCACATTCTTAGCACGTATGGGGTTGACCTTTATGTACTCCCGACGTCTTCCTGCCAGGTTCAACATCTTTAAAATCAGCTATGGTTCAATGGTGTCCGACCTGGCAAAAGATTATGTTCCGATTTGTTAACTTTCCTGCAATATATTACAAGATTACTATTTCTCTGTCTAGCTCTAGTCTTTCTTTACTAATAATATTTGTTTAGACTCTTTCATTGAGGCGAATGAAAGTTGTGTGATATCTAAAGCAAAGCAACTGGATCAGACGACTATATCATAACATTTTTCACATTGTATATGCCGAGCTGAATCTATTTATCTTCGACAAACCAAAGCTTTTCTTAGAATTTCAAAAATTTCTCTTTTGATTCATTTTTTGGTAGTTTATATTCAGTTTGGATTTTTATGGCTAATGATAAGTAAAAGTTTTCCTTTAAGATGTACTTTCCCCATAAATTGAGAGCATTTGGTGTGAAGAAAATTTTGATATATTTTCAGAATCTTAAATTAAATCTAATTGTTTCTCACCAACTCACCAACAAAAACTCTCTGATAGTTCGTGGAATTGAAGAGTTTATTTTTGTGTGTGGAACTTCACTTGAAATTTTATTTTATTTCTTAAGATAATTTGTCCTCTTCAAGAAGTGGAATAGAATTTGTTTACACTCCTCCAACCAAAGAGAATGCGATGAAGATCATCGTTTCGTTTGGGGCATCTGTTTCGAAGTGGCTTTGATCTGGTCGGCAAAGTTAATTGCCAAGTCAAATAAATAATCAAAATATGCAACAGTCTCAGAAGCAATAGCAATAGACAGATAGAGGGAGAGGGCAACAGAGTGGGGACCACCCCTTGGCTTGGGCTAATCAGTCTGCTGACAAATGCAACATAAATCTTTTTCTCTCTTTCAAATGCGAGGACTACTGTACCCCAGAGTAAGGTGGCGTTTTTTTTTTTTTTTTTTTGTCTGTTAAACAATAAAGTAAAATTATTTATATTTTTGTTTTTGGTTTTCGTGCGGCTGTCAGCCAAAAACCCAGATGCCAGCGAACAGCAGCAGGAAGGTAACTTTTGGGGCGAGAAGGATGGCAGTCAGGCTAGGTCTGGGCCTTTTTTATGATTATTAGCCGAAAGAGGCAGCGGTAAAGCGTAAATTTTACTTACACTTCACATTAATTTGCCCACACAACAGGAGCAACATCACCGACATCGCCAACATCGGCAACATGGGAACAACAGCAACAGCAGCAGGCAAAAGGGTGCCATGGGTTATTATTTGTCATTACAGCAGGCAAAAGCCGTAGAGAGGGGGAAGCGAAAGAGCCACAATCCTGGGGGAGTAGCCACACATTTTTTATTATAAACTCCAAGCGGTATTGGCATTGGAGTAGTCCGAGACCAGTTGAGGAAATGGGGTAGAAAGTGTTTCAGTTACTCAGTTCTCTCTGTCTATTTCTCTTCTATTTTTGTTTTTTGCTTGCTGTCCAGACAACAGAAATCGATAGACGAGCAGTTAGCAGAAGTAGGAGGACGTCAATTCCCTTCATTACCCATTACCATTGTCCATTTAGACCAAGCTTGATTACAATTAATCGGCTTATTTGCAAAAAAAACAAGTAACGTTTTGTTATTTTACCATTCGACTACTTGATGGTCGGTCATGTGCTGTTTCTCCTATGACATCTCAGGTTGCCTTTTTTTTTTGCCTGTTTTATTGATTCGGAAATGTCAGCAAATATCACGAGAAGTTGCATCAGGCAGACAAATCAATGTGAAGAAATTACCATGGATCATTAAGGTTTGGAGTTGATGCAATTATAGACCAGTACATTCATGTTTCCACTCCCAAAAGTATGCAATTCTATTGAAAATTTGCAAAGATTGTCTTATGGAGTCTGAAAAGAGGTTCTACGGCAACAAATCTAACTGTGGATTACCAAAAGTGTTTCCTAAGTTGTATAGAGAATTTCAATTTCTGATCCAGTGATTAATATGTGATCAATATGAACTGAACTACTCAACTTTTGATTAGCAATACATTTTGGGTTCGAATTGCAATGCAAATCCTTCAAAATTAACACCTGCTCAGCTTGTTCAATAATCATTCCCATCGACAAGATGCAATATGTAAATCAAGGACAATTCCCGACATACACACACACACACACACATACGCACAAAATCTGATTAGGGGATGTAATGAAAATTTAATAATTGCCAACTCAATGTACTCGATGAAATGATGAAATCTCCAGCCGAAAATCCAAACCAAACCCAAGCATCCTACTCAGAGGGTATCCTTTGGCCTTTTACACAATTAATCTCCTCTTCCTCTCTATGGCAAATGTAAGAAAACAAAAAACAGAACACAAAAATTAGTAATCAGGAAGCAAGAATCTGGAAATCTGAAGTTTCGCTTATATCAGGGTGGTTTGGTTTGGTTTTGGTTTCAATTTCATTGTCGACTGGGGAGGAGAAGAAGAAAAAAAAATACAGCAAAAGGCAAATAATGTTATAATGTCTTCTGTCTCCTCCCCTCTGGCTGCTCTTTGTCTCCATGTCTGTTTGTTAACAGACATTTATGACATTATACGTCGCAAAATTATGTTGTTACAGGGTAACACACACACACACACAACGAAAATTGAACCCTCCCCTTCACCCTTTGTCAGTCAGTCAGTTCGGGCATAAAATCTGTTTAATTGTGCGTAAGGCAAAACGACGAATCGAGCCCTTCTTCTTTCCCTTTTTTGGTGATTTTTTTTTTCTTCGCCAGTAAAGTTAAATATTTGTCAAGCAGTAATTAAAACTTACTTACCGTTTCTTTGGTTTTCCGCAAACTTCAAGGGGAAGTGAGTGAGGTAGATTGTGAGAGGGAGATACAGATACATATGTATCTGCAAAGATCTCTTTGCTTTTGTGTGTTCTCAGGACAAACAAAAGGACATTATCAACATCTCTACTCAACAACTATGGCAAAGTTTTTCCAGTTGGCTTTTCTTTCTTTTCTTTTCCTTTTCTTTTCTTTTCTTTCTGCTGTTGTTTGGTCTATAAAAATGTTAATTTGCCCTCGAGCAAAAGAAAAGCTTTTTGTTGTGTCGTTCCTCTCGAAATTGACGATAACGATTATGTGCAAAGTTCCAGCCACAAAATTAAAAAATATCGAGGGGGGAGGACAACATTTTTTCTCTCCTTTTCTCTCTCTTGGTTTTTGCTCCTGCTGTTGCAGTTGGCATTGGCCATGTGGCACAATCAACGAAACCCAAAAATTTATTTGTCTCAATACGACAATGAAGACAGGCATCAGCATCAGCATCAGCAGCTGCTGGACCTGCCCCTTTGTGTTTGTGTAGCTTCTTTGGCAAAAAAAAAAAAGAAGAAGGAAATTGCAAGGTATAAACTTATTTTCATTTATTTTTCTTTGCTTAATATTTTGTTAATACTCTTGCCAAAGAATAGAGCAACTCTTAGCATCAGTTTGTTACCAATTCTAGTATAGAAAAACATATTTTCCAACATCTGTTTGAATACTTTATAAGGTAGACTTTAATGCTTCATTAGTCAACACTTTTTAAACCATTCTAAAAGAAAAACAGAACATCTATGTATTTGCTATTCAGAAACATTACAAATCTATTTCAAAATATCTTATATTTCATTGGCCTATCAAAATTTTAAAGCTCTTTATTTAAATAAAATAACAATGTATTAGTTTTTAATTCTTTGCATTAAAAATTACTTTTCATAGACGTCTTAAGTCTAAAATACTTACTTCTTTATTATCTTGACATAATTTGAAGCCTGTAAAATCAAAACTTTCTTAAGTTTTTCGAATCTTGCATTAACATATGCTAAAGGTTACTTGCACGAGGTTAAAGCAGTTTGTATCTTAAGCAGACTTTGAAGAGCTTAAACCAGTTGAGAATTAGAGCTTTGGTCTTGGCTTGACTTGGGCGACTTCTTGTTAGAGCATTATACAATTCGTAGTCTCTTGAATTTATTAGAAGTTTTCTAGCAATTTGCCAGGCGTTTTGGCATTTGGCTTTTTTTTTTTTTTTTAATTTCGGTTGCTTTTGATGGCTGCGTTTTATGATGTCATTTGCCTGCTTTGCTGGACGACTTCTGCTTCATCTTCTTCTTTTTATATTCTTCGTTTCAGTGTTTGTTGTTTGTTTTGTTGAAAATTCATTTATCCTTTTGTAAGGAAAGCTGCTTGTACTGCTGCTGCTGCTGCTGTAATGGCCATAAAAGTTGAGTTGAATTGAGGTCTTCTTCTTATTTTTTTCTTTTTGTTTCGGTGTCATAAATTGAGCTCAATAAAATTCCCTTTTGAGACTGCATTTATTTATTTGGAGGGGTTGCATTAACATTAACAGGAACGAACGAACAATAGACCGAACGAAACGGCGTAAAGATGAATGGTTTTGGCTCTAGATCATTTTCCCATGGCAAGAAAGAAAATGCATTTTCATGTAATCAAACCAGGCAAATGACTTAAACAAATCAGGGAGAGAGGAAGAGCGAGTGCGAGAGAGAGAGAGAGGGAAAGGAATTCAAGCATAAAGCCGAAAATCAAACATTTTTCTACCTTTTTTTTTTCTTCATTTTTCTCGTGGTTGTTGTTCGTTAAAGGTGTAAAAATTTAAAACAAACTCTTTGGTTTTGATATTTGTAGGATGCAGTTGAATGGTTGCAAGTGGCAAGAAGATATTGCTACTGCTGCTGCTGCTGCTTTCATTTCTTGGATTTGTGTGTGGTTGTATCTTAAAAGTGTGATGGCTTTCGAGTTGCCTTTGATCTTTGGCTATATATGTATGTATGTGTGTGTGTATGTAAATTGTGGCATGAGGCAACGCTTGGACAAAGTTTTTCTTTTCTATTCCTATTCCTGTCTGTCGGCCGTTCGTTCATTCGGTTTGACTGTCTCTCTGTTTGTCTATTTCGTCTATTTGGCAGCGCATTGAGGAAGTTGCATCAAAGACAAACACAACACAAATTTCTACACAGTTTTCAGGGACCTTGAAGTTTGTCTATTTTCTTCTTATGGACCTTGAGGCACACTCACACACACACACAGACACTCACATCAAAAGACTATAGATCAAAGTTGGATTGGAAAAGGCAAAGAGATACAGAGTTTGCCTCTTTTGTGAGGCAGTTCCAGCAGTTGCAGTTGCATTCTACTTGAGCAGTTTGACCCCCAAGATTACAAAAGTTAAGAATATACTTTGTCATCAAGTTGAAGGCGAAACTTTTGACTTACTTATCTGAGCATATTAGATTGAATTTTAACTAACGCAAAGAAAATTCTAAACTCAATGCAATGGAGAAAATGTTAAAACGATTTGTCAACATTTATTTTCTACAATCCCAACAATCGCATCATTTGAGCTTCTCAAAAAGATTGTTGTCCTGTTGATGATGATTTTCTTAAGGAATGTCGAGCTTTCTTGACCAGTAGTCCGACCTCCCTGACTTGTCTTGTTCTTCTAGCTCGGAAAAACCTTCTCAACCTTTTAGAATTCCTCAAATATTTCAATCTCAAAGCACAGGTGCTTCAATTCCTAAGATTGCGAAATTAGAATGTTCCATTTCAATTGCAGGAATAGTTCCTTTTATTCACAGAGTTCACTTTCTGGCAGATAATCGCCACTTATGGGTATAGGTCTTTAGTCATACATTTCTTCTAAACCTGGGCTTGGCTTTCTTTCTCATACTTTTCTTCTGGCACTCTTTTTTCCCTGTCGGCAAAACTTCAAGAGAGGGAGTGAGGGAGGGATTGGGGGGAACAGGTGAGGTTGGGCTTTGATGTTGTGAAGGCTGCGACCGCCCAACCTGCCGCCTGTTGCTATTGCGGTGGCTGTTGACATAATTGGAGTTTTTGGATGGTTGGTTGACTTGGCGATGGGTTCCGTTCCATTCCGCTGGTGGTTCAGTTGGCTGGTTGGTTGGTTGGTTGGTTCGGTTGGTGGGCCATGTTCATGTTGTCACGGCTCGACACTCACTTTGCGGTACTTTAAGAGGCCCGGCACATAATTTGCGCAAATTAGCGACAACCAGAAGAGTCAAGCGGCAAACGGCATGCCGCTTGAGCTTCAGCTTCAGTTTCGAGCTTCAAGTTGGGGTCTTTAAGCCTAATTGATGTGATGCTCTCTCAGGCCTTTTTACCTTTTCTAATGGTTTAGTAAGTATTTGCTTTCATCTCTCTTTGCCTCCTCTTTGCTGATGCTTGAAAGGTGTGACCAAGATGATGATGATGATGCTAGAGATAATAATGTCGGTGATGATGCACTTGTTTGTCTCCCTCTCCCTCCCTCTCTCCCCTCTTTCTCCCTGAGGTGTTAACTCTTTAAGGGCATTGGGCGTGACTATTATTTGTCGTCTTATCGAAAAGATCGATATAAATTGCCAATTTGACCCTGAAAAGCCAGACAAAAGGCGGCGACATTCAAAAGGCATTTCTACAACCAGAATCAGTTATGGAAATGAGCAACAGAAGAAGAAGAAGAGAAGATGCCGCCGCAGTTACCCCAAAATGCTTGGCATTTTAATTCAATTTGTGGTGCTTGTAATTCTTGGCAAGGGATTTATTTATGGGATACAACATTCGAGGATGGAGTAAGTTTCAAAACAACAAAGCAAACAATTGGTTCAATCATCAAATCACATGAAAAGGAGACGTTAAAAGTAAAGTTGGCTAAGAAACTCTGAGGTTAAATAGCTTGAAATGACTTGAAAAAAAACTTTGGCTAATTTGGAGGACAATTGTCTCGATATTTTAATTTGAAAGACTTTAACGTTTATTTCCATTATATTATAATTTGAGTTATTTCTGGATGTGATTAGAATTGTTTGTCTCCATTTTGACAGATTCTTCTTTGAAAGCATAACATAGCCACTCGACTTTTATTTCCATGACCCCTTCTAAGTAGATCATTTCCACCACAAATATATCCACTTGACAGAGCGTTGGGTGATCTCTGAAGACAGACCAGACAGACAACACCATGAATCTTGCCCCCCATTTGGTTGGATCTTTCGTTTTCTCATCGCGAAATTCAAGAGCAAGAATGGATGGACCTTGGAGGCCTGCAGCATCAGTCTTCCATCCACCTCTCTACCCTCTCTACCATGGAACTGGGCGAACGGATCCACCGCTGATTGACAAATGCAGTCAGCGAGAAGTGAAGCGCCTGCGTCCCCCTCCTCCTTCTTTCTTTCCCCCTCTCTTTCTCTGTCGTTGCTGCTGTCTTGGAAGTAAAAGGCAGGCGCAGTGCGTGTTGATGGATGGGACATGAACGTGGGTCGGACCAAATGACTGACTGACGATTCACGCCCCAAATTAAATGAAATTAACACGCGTTTAATGTCAAACAAGAGACTCTAACTCACCTGCCACAATCCGTCCGCCCTGGTTACCCCCTTGGCTCTTGTTGGTGCTCCTGCTTTGATTTTCCCCCAGCCAATTTCCTCTGCCTGTTTACTTAATGACGTTTATATGTCTTCTCCTTTTCTCTCGCTCTCGCTCTCTTTCTCTGTCATTTGTCGGTATTTCTTCTACGCGGCTGTCATAAAACGATTTGATTAAAGCGAACACGCCGACCAAAAAGAGCAACAGGAAAAATAAAGAAGAAACTATCAGCTGGAACTGAAAATGGCTTTGGCTCTCTGTTTTCCAATTAAAAATGCAGTCCTGTCCTGTGCCTCAAGCAATGCCTGGCAAAACGTTTATTTTCGGAAATCGAAAAATATATATCGAGGGGAATCTCTCTCCCGATGTAGAGTCATCCAGAGCTCCGTAGCACAACTCAAAAAGTGAGAGTGAGAGCCCAGAGCAAACAGTGCACAAAAATGTGGGAAATGAATTCAAATAGTAATACGATTACAACGAATATGGTACATACACTACACTCAGTTTAAATGAAAAGCAATTTTCGGAATCCAGAAAGTTTTCCAATTATCCGAATCCAACACAGAAAATATCATGAAAAAGTTAAAGAATAATCTTACCTTTTAAATTTTTGTCTTTAAAATCTTCATTCCCTCCTTAAAAACTGAAACCAACAACTATAAGAAAACTTTGTAAAGATTGAAAAAATATTTCAAAAAATATAATAAAAGGTCAAAGAGATTTCCATATCGGTCTTAAAGTTAGAAGATCAGAGAATACCGAATACGAATGGTTAATGATTTCCAAAATATGTTTCATCAATGGAATTCAAGTCTATAATCGATTTGATTCTTAATAATCCCATATCCAAAAACAGGAACTTATGGGACCTTATGATAATATAACATTTTGCCTATTCTAAAGAACATTTTGCAATGTCTTCTCACCTTGCCAACATATCCTTAGCTAACTACAGGGTATAAATATTCGATTTACACGAAATGAGTGAAAAAAGGAGAAACCCGAAAGAACAAAAAAAGACAAAACAAGAAAAGAGAAAAAAAAGTAAAAGTGGCGGCAACGGCGGCACAAATTCTTTGTAATTAGTATTAAAATGTTTTCCGCTACATTTTCACTTGATTTTCCTCTCTGCTAGCTAGCTGGCAAGCTATCTGGCGAAGGGAAGACCCAGGCCCAGGCGAAGGCCTTCTCCTTTCTGCTCAGTCCGCCAGTCAACAGTCAGCCAGTCAGCAGTCAGCCAATTCAGTTCACTACAGTTCGGTTAGTCGTCAGTCAATTTGTCTATGTGCCCCGAGGGCGCTTTATTCTCTGGCTCCGATGCCGTTCCTGATGCTGCTTCTGCTGGTTCTGATGCTTCGCGCATGATTGAAGGCAACATGTGTTTCGGAAATTATGCAAAATTGCCTTCTGACTGCTTTTTGCTGTTCATGCTGGGGAGGAGGTATGTAAGAGAAAAGGGGGTAAAGAGAGAGAGAGAGTCTGTATGTGTGTGTGAATGTGCGGCATGCCAATGAATGCGACTGCAGTTTTCCTTCTTTCCGTTCTGTTTGTCAAGCCATCGACTTTTAGCTATTTTGCATTTGCTCATTATCATAGTTCATTTCATAAACAATTAATAATGCTTAAGCGCATCTTTGGCGTTGACAAGCCAACAGCCTCCCCTCTCCATCTACCCCCTTCTCCTCTTCCACCCAATATCTGTCATGGACTGCGGCGTGTGGCCAATATAAATGGGATTGCATTTTCGGTTGCCTCGTCTATTTGGTACGATTTTGGCCATTTGTTTGGCTTAAAACTCACAACGACTGAAAAAGAAAAACGGAAGTTGTTAACAGAAATTCGTGTTCATTTTTTCTCTTTCTTTTGGTGGAGTATCTGCATGTGAGCAACATGTGTGTCGAGGGAGCTTATCAGGATATATGTACATGCTTTATAATTAGATGTGGCTATACGCAAATAGAAATTCCTCGAACTTTCGCTAAGACATCGTGCATTATCTGTTAACAAGTGACCCTTTTCTTGTGCATAAATTTTCACCGAAGAGCAACTCTTTGTGCTATCTCCTGACTGCGAGTGTCTCGGCCATTTACATCGCTTTGACCGTAAAAGATGATGATAAACGACCTTTGTTAATTTCCTTTACATGTCCATGCTTAAATTCTCTAAACTAGGCACTACAAAACAGGAGGAATTATTGCATATTGGAAAGTGTGATTAATGTTGATGGCCATAACATAAACTATATTTAAAGTATAAATAATATTTACATATATGGAATAAAGTCTTAAATATATTTAATATAATATATAGAATAAAGTCTCCAAATGTCAAAATTGTTTTCCAAGTAATTGACCAAAGCGAATTGCGGTTAGGGTAAAATGGAATTGCAATTTCAGTTTTAATCTTGTATTTTCAAATTTAAAATATAAATATATTTCGTATTTAAGTCTTAGTTATGTATTTCCTGAGTCCACGACTAAATGAATTGATTAAAATCGATTGATTGATTCAAATTAAGGTTGGGTTGAAGATTTTTCAGACTCTTGTCAAACTTGTAGCAATATCGTCCTTGTCAATAATATTCTTGGCTCTGGAAATTTTCTAAAATTTTTGGTTATTCTTAGAGAACGTTTTCAAATCACGAACAGTGACTTTTCTCAATAACTTCGTTATTTTTAGAGCTATTTATTACACTTATAAACAACTGTGCCAAATTCGATCAAGATCGGGCGACTATAACATATAGTTCCCATAGGAACTCTGATCAAGAACATCGTTTTTTCTTATATAAGACATTCTTTCGCAAACATTAAGACCATATGTAAGGACAGAGTAACAAAAAACTTGCAAGGGTATACATATTTTGTCGCGGTCAAAGTTAGCCGCGGCCCTCTGGCTTAAATTTAGAATCGTTAATGCAATGTCTCTCAACTGATTCGTTGATAAGTTCTGGAACTGGTTTATGTAATCGTCTTTAGGCTTGTCAACTGACAAATGTAATGTACATCAACATTATAAAGCTCATTTGAAAGGAGTAAAAAAGGAGCAGAAATATAAGAAAAGTATAGGTTTTATGAAAATTAACCATTCACTTAAGAATTTCCAACTTCTATAATAGAAAAGGCAGCTAAAAATGAAGCAAAATTGTTGAGGGAATATGAATTTTTGTTCCTTTGAATTTCGAAGAGGTCTATTTACTTCCTTCAGGGTAAAACCCTTTGAACCTCTTTGAAATCTCTTAAAAAGTAGTAGGGAAGTCATAGTGTTTAGTTGCAAACGAAGTTTATAGGGAAAACTTATGTAGAAATGAAATCTTTGCTCTAATTTTTTCTGGCAGCTATAACTTTTAACCTTGAGTGATTTGAAATATAATCAGATATATTTCTTCTGATGCTCAAGGCAACTTCATATGTATTGCCGTAACTAATTGGTCAATAATTTGATTTGTAAACCCGACAGCAAAAACAAAACACAATCAGTCCGCTCGGTCCTGCACAGGTGAAGCGATTGTGGATGGCAAGAGCCGGTAGCAACATGGATTGGATTTATAGTATTTTATCACCTCATAACAGCAGCAGCAACAACAGCAACATCAGCAACACGAACTGATTGAATGCCTATTTGGCAGCATTTGATTTGTTTAGAGAATAAAGCACAAGAGGCAAACGCAATTCGGTGTTTTTTTTTTGTTTTTTGTTTTTGGGATGTTGTTGTTGTTGCTGTATGGTGTTGCTGGTGTTGGTTTTGTTGCCATGCCTCAATAGATACTTGAATGTATTCAATGGCGCCAACTTGGCCTCGTTTATAGAAAGGGGCGGGATTCTAATTTCTTTTTTTTTTTTTTTGCTTAATTAGCACTTGAAGAGCCAGAGAGAATTGTAAGAGAAGCGCTCTCCCTTTCTCCTATTCGCACTCTCTCTCACTGAGAGTCGCTTCGCCGGTCCTCTTTTCACTGAGCTGGACCCAACGAGGGTTGCTTGTAAAAATCTTATGTGTTAAACGTGACTCTCCATTAATACATCATTTTCCATGCCCTTGGTCAGAGTCGAAGCGTCAGAGCGTCAGAGACAGTCAGGGTCTGGATGCGATATCGGATATCATCATGGGGTGTAATAAAAACGCATTTTATGCCTAACGCACTTTTTATGGCAAACCAAATAAAAATAAGAATGAGAATGAAAATGTTAAGCTTTAATGTTGATTGCTTTTTCGTCAAGTTCTTATTTTTATGTGACTCGGAGAGAGAGAGAGATAGAGTGAGAGAGAGAAAAAAAAATTAATCATTAATAGCCCCAGCTTAGGCCAAAAGCAAAAGCTGATGCTTTCTTTTCGGTTGCCTTGTAAAATTAATTTAAATGGAATTTTCTTTATGACATTTCCTTTCCCCATCAACAGCAGCGAAAACAAATCCTAATAAATTAAATTACATGAACATTTTTGTTGTTGTTGTTGTTGTTGTTCTCTTCTACCTGAACAAAACAACAGCAAGGAAAAATCTTCATCTCTATACGAAGGGAGAAAAGCAAATGATGGGAAATTGTATGTAGCCTGTAGCAAAGAAATGCAGACAAATTGCTGGAATGCCGTTGAAGCATAACACAAAAACCACATCTAATATTAGCTGAAAAATAGTTTGGCAATCAGCGTGCAACAGCAACAGCAACAGCAACAACATCATCAACAATAGCAGCAGCAACAGCAACCAAAAGCGGAAGCAATGCGAATGAAACGCAAAAGATTGAGTGGAAGAAGTTCTAACTAATTGTGGATAATTTAAAGTTGATAAATTATGAAATTAAGTAGCAGAGGAATGGAAAATGAAATAACTGCATTTCATTACACTGGAAAAAGTGTATTTTTAGTTAGACAAATCTTTAGCAACATTCCCCTTAAATATTCAGACGGAAATATTTCCATCTTGTCCTTGTTACAAACAAGGTCCATCAAATAATTCACAGTCAGTTTTAGGCTATTAGAAAGTCTTTTGTTTTTAGAGGCGCAGAAACACATATACGGTCCTAAATGGGCGTGGCAACAAAACAAGATGAACAAAGTGGCCCTAGAAGCTTAAAGTTCCTCTCGTGTCATTATAGTTGCAGAAGTCGCTCATGTTGTTGGCGTGTCTGCAAATATGTTGCTGGTGTGTCTGCAAATGGACAAGCTCTTTACTGATAATGATTACTCTTTAGTAGGCGTGGCTATAAGCGCTTTAACGATTCTAAAGACCGTGAAAAACGTAAACAAGTATCTAATATCTAATGTTGCCAATGTTTCAGCAATTGCAATAACAACTGCTTAGAAAATTAACTAAAAATTCCAAAAATTGTTAACATTAATTGATTGCTTTTGTCATAAATCTTGAACTTAATGTTGCTGGCGATTAAGATGAAAAATTCAAACTTCTATTTACTCTAATTTTTCAAGTAAAGAACTCAATTGCAAACAAACAAAACGAAATTAATGAACAGCAACATCACCAACAACAACAACAACAAGAACAAAAGTTAAAGAGTTAATGATAGATAATTTAAAAAATGCATAAACAATCATCAATAGAGGAGAGTAAAAAAAATAAGAGAAACATGTCAATGTTGCTGCTGCTGTTAATGATGAGGCAATGAGATTGCTGCTGCTGCTGCCATTGGGACAACTGGCAATTGCCATACAATTTTTATGCCACACAATGAAGCTGTCAAATGCATAAAAAAAAAAAAAAGACGAAGCAGAAGAAGAGGAGCATTTAAAGACCAAGACAGACAGAAGGGGGCGGGGCGGAAAAGAATAGAATATAGTTAGGGAGGGGAAATGTGGAGGAGACTAAAGCGATAAGCAGAACTGTGGCTGATGACACAAGCAGCGGGTGGGCAGTAGCAGCAGCAGCAACAGCTGCAATCATGCCAGGTGGGCGTATTTGTAGGCGTGGCAAAGGTAATGGCTTAAACTGCAGTGAGGCAAATGTATAAAAATTGCTTGCCAGCAACAGCATCACCAACAACATTATTCTCGTAACGGTAGCAACATGGGGGCAGCAAAAGGAAGCAGCCCAAAAGGTGTGAAGTGTGGCCAAACGTAAAAGTAAATTCTTTCTAAGTATGTGTGTGTCTGTGTGTGTGAATGAGAATGAGGGTTGCAGGCGAAATGTGTCGTAAAGATTTTTATTGCATTTTTATGGCGCACACGCAGCAGCAGCAGCAGCAACAGCAGCAACATCTTGTGCTACGCCAGCAACTGCTACAGCAGCAGCCCCAGCCTGCTTAATGATAAACTTTAACGTTGCGTCTTTTGCATATTTTCTCTCTGATTTCAAATTTTTTCTAGTTTTTGTTTTCAATTTTCAATTTTTCCCCCGCACACACACACACAAACACGCACACATAGACGCACACACATTTTGAGTAAATAAAAACACAAGAACCGCAGCAACATTCTTGAAGAATAAAGTATTTAAACAACCCTCGCTAGAAGACGATGCCTGACTGTGTGTGGGCTTAAAAATTGATTGCTGGTTGGTTGCTACTGCGCAGTATACGCTTGTGTTGTTGTTGTTGCTGTTGCTGCTGATGTGTTTTAATCAGCAACTTTTATTAAAAAAAAAAAAAAAAGACTGAAAAAAAATCCCCAAAAATCCAAAACAAAAAGCAAAGAAGACGACGTCATTTTATTGTCTACTTACTGCACAAATTTTATGAGTCAAACCATAAAAATGCCTTTTACCGTTATTCTCTTGGGGCACATTTGTTGTCGCCGTTGCTGCTGCTGCTGCTGCTGCTCCTGCTGATGATGAGGGGGAGAGAAGTTTTGCTTGATGCCAAAATTGATGACCATAATCTTCAACACACAACGCACAGGGCAACAAGGATGCGCTTTTTATGATGAAGCGACGTTGCCGTTGCAGGCCAAAAACAACCACCGACCACCGAAGCCACCCAAAATAAACCACCCACTCTTGCCAGTGTCTCCCCACCGTGCCGCACTCCACACTGCTGCAACAACATTATTCATTTGTATGCGAGAGGTTGGAGGGGGGCGAGCAAAGCGGAAGCATATTTTATGTTTTAACGCTGTCGAAATTGGGCAACAGCAGCAACAACAACAACAACAATAACAACTCATACATCAGCATTTAGCCTCCTTTCCTCCCTCCCCTCCCACCATTGTATTTGTCTCTTCCGCTCCATCCCCCCAACCTCCTGTGTTTGCGGTTTTACGCTTGCAATTCTTTTTGGCCTGTCAGCAATTGTTGTTGCTGCTTGCAATTTAGCAGCTTAAGCGCATATTTACAACGCATTTTTGAAAACTGACTGTGAGTGAATGTTTCTGTGTGTTTGTGTGTGTCTCTCACCCCTCCCCTCCCCTTCCCGACCTACCCATCAGTTCTCACACCATCTTCGTCATAAAAAAATAAGCTGGCAGGTGCTGCACAAGGAAGCGACAAAAAGGTGAAAGAGCCAAGCAGATGAAACAGTCTCCATTTAAGCCTCTGAGCTTAACAAATGGCATCAAATGAAATATTTCACAAAATGAGTTCAAAATGAAAAACATTTCATTCAAATCTCAACACAAATTTTACTTTTTTTTTTGCTGCAGATGAATTTTTGCATTTCCCACTCATATGAATGCAGTTTTATTATAATCTAAAATAGTTAAAAAAAAAATCCAATTCCTAAAACTATTTTTAAATCACAAAAGCAGGGAGTTTAGATCAATAAAACCAAAAGAGGTAAAATTTCGAAAAATTTCAGAAATATTTGTTCTTTTGTAAAGATTCAAACCGATACAAATTACATAAGAATTTTTATATTTATTTTTTAGAACATTTTGTTAACAATAAATTCTTAAACGATCTATAAAGTTGCCAGAACTTTCGGCGTATTTACATGAATTATATATGATAACAATCACTCTAAGAAGTGATAGCGGACGTTGACGATACTATGCGCAGTACGTTCAAGTGGCCCCTATGACACCAGGACAAAGCCTGTTAGGTACGAGCCCAAGCAGATAACTGCCCACCTTCCACCCGACCGATCGAGGGGTGCAGCCGTATAACGCACGACACGAATCGCGTGGACAAATACATAATAGAAAAAACAGACAAACAAATAATACTATAGCTATTTATTTACTAAATGGGATAGGATAGATGTTTTAAGTATATTAATAGAAAACTTCGAGCCGATTACAGGGAACAGGGAAAAGGTTATAATCAGAGCAGAGGACCCTAAAAGGTTCATGCATGGCATAGTTAGAAGATCAACGACTAAGGGATAAAGGTATAAAAGGATGTCTACTCCTCCTGATCTGGCAAGTAGTATTGATTAGATTTGAAAACAATTTAAGATACATTTTGCTTAGCATTTTAGGAAATTAAAAATCGATTCAAATTTTGTATGCGAACCTTGTAAGAATGATCCACATATTCATTCTGTTAGTATTTTTGAGTTTTCCAATCTAAAGTAAAATTTTGGACATTTTTTAGAGACTTAGGATAAACGAAAGTAAGTATACCTAAACTTACAAGTTCAATTCATATTGTCATATTTGCCTTAAAAAAAAAGTTAAAATAGAAATGAATTGTTTATTTTCCATCATTATCTTTACTGTGTGACTGAATTTATGTCTATTTCGAGAATAAAGTTTGAAAATATCAGATTTCTTAGGCATTAGTTAAACTGATTTGAAGTGTGTGCAAAAAAGTATTCATTGTGATTTTAAAATTAACAATTGTGAATGCCAAAAACAATTAGATAAATAGTTCACAGGGCTTTTGGGTTGAGATCAAATGCTTGACCTTCTCCCAATCACCTGATTGATCATATAGACATATGTCTATTTATGTCTTTATCTGCTCATAGGCTTACATCTTAACATTCTTCACCCACAAGGAGAAAATGGAATAAAGGAGAGAAAAATCGACTAATCGGGTCTTCAATTACAGCTTAAAGCTGCATGTAAGTTGCCATGTAAGCCAGCTATTGTTATCGGTGGCAAAGCGCATTAAACCCCCACACTTTGCCTCACCTGAGCAGACCTCACCTTGCCCCTTACCCCTTTGTGTTATGACCATTTCAAGTTTGGGTAATGTATGTTGCCTTAATCATTCGAAACAAAGCTCAAAGAGACTGAGTGACGGAGGAGGGGAGGAAAAGTTAATCCGTTTGACAAAACGTTTACAACACACAAAATGGCCAAATGGACAATTATCTAACGTAGAGAGACTAACTCAAAAAGGGGAACAGAGAGAGAAAGAGTGTGAGAGAGAGACTTAATATGCACTTTAATTTCATAAAATTTCTGTAGCCTCGAGATACATTTGTATCTTTTACATACAACAAAGTAAGTTGAAAGCTATTAAAATGGCCACAAAAGCAAAATAAACTGTTTTTTATTTTGTTGTTCTTGCTGGTGCCGCTGCTTCTGTTGCTGCTGGTTTAGGCCAAACAACAAATTGATGTGTGCCAGCAAACATGGCCTCAAGTGCGAGTGGGAGAGGTATAACTCTATAAAACAAAAGTGTTGATGGATATTTTCCTCGTGCAATGATGACGAGTCGTTGAAGTTGTTCCTGCTGCTGATGTTGCCTTTTGAGTGCTTGCCTCTGTCTCTCTCACACTCTCTCACTCTCTTTCTCTCTTTCTTTTTGTGCATTTGTACAGATTCATCAAATTTTCAGAAACGTAAAATATTCAAAAACACTCACACACACAGAGAGAGAGAGAAAATCCCTTTGTGTGTGTTGTTGCGGCGAAAGCATTTTATGGACTTTACAGTTTTTAGAGTTTAAGTTTTAGAGTTTTGCCCCAAAGAGCATAACTAATGTGCCGCAAAGAGACGACTTGCTGCCAGGCAAATACACTGCAAGAAAATGAAAATACCTCAAAACAAAACCAAGAGATGAAATAAACATAAATATATATCCTAAGTGTTTTACTTCCTGCCAATTGTTATAGGAAGCCTTTTAACAACTTTCCTTATCATTAAAGGATATTTGAAATCAATTTGAGTACATGTTGTTTATACCTACATATATTACATTTACTTATATCTTATATAAAACTTCAATTTTCAATTTGGGATGATCAATTTTTAATCCAAATACCAGAGTTCATAAAAACTTCATTGCAATACTGATTCAACTTTTGTTCAAATTTTGAAAATTTTATTATCAAAAGTTATTTTATCTTAAGGCATAGATTTCATTTCAAAAGAGATTGGACTTAGTTTAAAAAATTGCAGAAAATTCTTAACTTTGTTTATATAAAGATACATTATCTATTTTTATTTTCACCTAAATTCTCAGCAAGTTTTTTCTATCTTCCTACATTCTTCATTGTAAGTCTTAAAAAGGTAACTAAGCACATTTTAGGTTATAGACTAGATCGTTTATGTTAGTAGTTTTGAGATTAATGCCTAAATTTTTTACAGTTTACATACTTTTTTTTTCTTTGAGTATAAAAGTCAAAGTCAAAATAGAAATTGAAACAGAAATACTTTCTCGTTCAGAAGGCAAACAAAATGAATAACAACAACAACAACCAAAGAGAGATATAAAATCTTAGTGGTTCAGATTTTAGTTTTTGTGTTTTTAAGGAGATGCATAAGTGCATATCGACCTGCTATAAGCAGCTACCAGGCATTTTTTATGGTCTCCTTTTTTACCATTTGCGTTTTATTGCCAAAAACCATAAATGCTATGGCCTCCCCCTCAGTCTCTCCAACTAGTCCCAGTGATTTATAAATAAAACCAAGTCATGATCATCATCATGATGATTATCGTCAGCATCGGCATGTCCATTAGCCGAGCTTCATTTCTCCTACACTGGGTGGCAAATTTGTTTATTTGCTTTTGCCGTAGCTGTCACATATTTTAACACCATGGCGAATAAGACAAAAGCAAATGAGTGGGAAGTAAAGAGACGAAGAAATCAAATCGATTCATTTGCAAAATCAAAAGATCAATTAAAACTGCAAGCGATGCATTTATGAAAATTGAAACCCATAATGAGGAAAACACCAGCAGAAAAAAGAAAGGAAAACAAAGAAAAGAAATTGCAGGAAGCTGGCGCAACGACTCGCATCGAATGATTTAATTGATGGATCCCCAACCCGACAACCGCACTGAGGAACCAAAGAACGGGGCCAATGAGGCGTGTCTATATAGAGTCGATTCCTCTACGGGCAATTTACTGCCTTAGTTTTAGGCAATTAAAATTAAAAGTTCTGGAAACTGTTTTCGTTATGCTCTAAAGCAAACTCTTCGTAAACAAATGGCAATTCCAGAAAGAAAGAACTTTTCAAATATTTATTAAGAGCAGATGCAAAACAATGCGCCATATTACATTTTAGATATCAAAATATTTCAAATGATTTTCTTCAGTTTTGTAAGAGTCAGAGAGTGACTAAAATAAGTGAGTTTTTTGAGTTTATTACTTGTCTAAATCTTATTAAATTTAGTTGAGATTACACCCCAAAACAAAACAGGAAATGTTTTTCTTGGGAGAAGTTGCTAAGAATAAGGATTGTTATAGACCTAGAAATTTGAATTTTTTATCATAGATCCAAAAAAACATATCCCTTTTCGTATCCTGTTTTAGCACAGTTCTTAGGCTCCTAAAGTTAACCCCTTTTAAAGTCGCTTTATTTAATATTATTATAATAATATGGCATAAAGGTTTAAAGATGATATTTGCATTAAACTGCTTAAGTCTTTTGAGGTAAGCAAACTTATAAGGGAGCTTTTCAAAGCTGTAGAGTATGCTTTCTTCTTTTCGCTTCATTTGGTTGTAATTCCCAACTAGTTTTAGTGTTGAAGTAACAGTATGTTGGAAGAAAATTCTAGCATTATAATTCTATGTTAATAGATTAGAAAAATTACCTCAAATTGGCCTTTAAAAAGAACCAGAAGCCTTTAAAGTTTAAACTAAACAAGTTTTAACAAATTTTAAGTTCTCTTCTTATTAAAAATCAATCAAGTTAACAGTTCTGAATTTGTTTTTTATCATTTTAATTTTAGAAATTATAACATTGCACAAGAAATGTGTCTAAAAATATATAAATAAGTTAAATAAGTTCTGCATTAAATTCTTAATTGAATTAAACAGTTTACCCCTCTTGACGAATCTCTGTTGAATAAATTTTCTCAAATTTCCGGCACACTTCTGCATTCCACAGATTCGATGCCTAAAGATTTATACAGATTTTCAAAATTCATTCAACAGATCGAAGGAAAATGATATAATTTAATCAAAAGCGGAAAAAAAAAACAACAAAAAGCCGACGCAAAAACTACGTCAAATAATGCAAATAAAACAGCGGGAGATAAATAGATAAAAATTTTAAACAAAAATCCAACTTAGTTAAACAAGTTGTAAACAAATTATCGGGACGGGGGAAAAGCATTCAATTAATTAATTAATTGCGAAAATGTGGCAAATTAATTTCACATTAAACAACAACCATCAATAGCAACAACAACAACAACAACAAAACCTGAAAAATTATTAACAGAGTGGCGAAAATTTAAATCAAAATGGACAGATCAACAAGGAGAAGGGGAAGAGCAGAGCCTGAGAGATCTGATCGTGATCATGATCGGTGTATAAAGCCTCAAGGCGGCGACGGAGACGGAAATAGGCAAAAGATACCACATTCAATGTGTGTGTGTGTGTGTGTGTGTGTGTGTGTGTGTGTGTGTGTGTGTGGTGATCTCGTTATTCATGCGCCAATTTATGATGCACTTAAATTTTATTTTATGAGAATTTAAGATTTCCTGCATATCAAATCCAAACAGCAACAACAACAAAAAAACCAAAAATGGCAGGGGAATTTTTTTTTAGGAAGTGGCAGGCGGTGAATTTTTTTATAAAGCCAAGTTAGATAAAGTTTGTATCTCTGTTTTCCACGAAGAAATTTCCTCCATTTCGTGGAAGCAGCCACAGGTGATAACAAAGTTTCCATTTAACGAAAACTATGGGAAACTCTTTTCATAATCAAATAAAAGGTTTGCCTTGTTGTTGTCGGTTGTAAAATAATTAAGTTCTACCTGCAATAAATATGTTATGTTTAAATGATGTAATAACCTTTTACAGTATTTTTTAAGAATTATGTCAATCGAAAGACCTGCGAGAGGTCAAATAGTCTCATGCAAATCTCTTATCTTAGATTTTACCAACAATTTAAGACCTCACTCAAATTCTGAACTTTGAACCCCTCAAAACGAGCAAGGCTGGCAAGAATTTAGAATACGCTGAAACTTGGCAAAAGCTGAGGACAAAAAAACAAACTTACAGAATATACCTAATCAAGCAATTGAATCGGATAAGAGAGAACGTTTTATATGTCTTGTATATTACCCAAAACTAATAACCTACTAAACAGATAAATTAGCTTGTTTGATAGATAAATTAACTAATAAGTAACCCAAAAATACCTCCCACAACTGAAGCACAAAATATTCAAAAAGTGTTCTTTTCATTCGGGTCGGGTAGGCGAACGTGTAAGTAGGAGTAGCAAATCCCCCAAAAAACTCTGTCAACTATGACTATTCTACCAATTAATATCATTTCATCTGCTTTCAACTATAATATGGATGTCGAGGTTCTTGAGGAGGCTCGATTATGTTGGCATGACTTCTGTCGTTGAGTTGACAGTCTGTAGTCATCACCTAATGCTAGATGATTTTGGATGCATCTGTCAAATCACTTTATCGAGTTGTCCAAATGGTTAAAGAACCATTCTTATATGTCCCATTTTGCGTTTCTTCTTTGGTAGAAAAGAACTTTTATAATATTTTGTGTATTCACTTAGGAAATTTGGTTACAGGGTAAAAAAAAAGAGTCCAGGTAAAAAATTAGTAAAAAATCCTGGTTAAAAGTATTTACATAAATACCAGAAAAAAGAAAGACATATCAAAGATGACCTGAATCAAATTGAATTCCTGAAAGGAAGGGTATTAATTATTATTGAATTATCATAAGGATACATAAACAGAAATGTATATTTTTATTTGGTGATTCCTACTCACAAATGTGGGCATCACAAGTAAATCAATAATGACATTTATTTTTATGTTTGACCTTTCTGACAAGATCGGAACGAATTTAAACTGTTAGCTTTCATACATTTATGTCGTTATTTATGCCATGTCATACCAAAAAATCTTTTTATAATTGGAAAGTTTCAGAAAGGATTCAATTAGCCTCAGAAAGCATTAGTAAAGAATAATTTCTTCCATTAACGCTGGCCTTACCTCAAGGTTTGTCCATTATCTATATAAAGATCGAGTAGAAAAGCTGTAAAAGTTTTATGAACTTTTATTACTTTAAAGGCTTTGAAATGAATTTAAAACTTTAACGACAAATTGTTAAGCCAATTAATTAATATTTAGAGTATCTTTATCTTTTTACTTCCAATTTGGGTAAGATTCATTTTCTCACCCTTTTATTGTGATTGATGTGACAGTGCTTTGACTTTTATGCCTGTTTCTGCCATATGCTTTTTTGTTTTTCCTGGCCATCTCAACGGTATTCAACCGTGTAATTCTAATGGTGAATCGCGGATAAACTCTCAGAATTTACTCGAACACCAAATTACAATATTTGGACATGCCAAACAAATCAGCAAACTCAAACGGCATCAACGCTGAGATGAGCTCAGTTCAATTGAACCGAGTTAGGCTGATGTGGTATATGTCACCATATAAAAACCATATGGAAATTGTTTGAAATTAATTACAATTAATTGTCTAAAAATCTACATTTATATATTATTATCTTTTATTGTTCAATCTCAATGTTTTAAGATTTTACTCCGGTTGTTTATTTATCCAGAGTACATTTTTAAATGTGCCCGCCCAGCCAAAACGAGCACTTGCTCACTTTTTACTCATTCCTTAGCACTTCCTGCTCACTTTTAAATTAGACCTTAGGACTTCCCGCTCATTTGCTCATTGGAGCGAGTGCGAGTAATAGTCCTAAGGGTGAGAGTAACAGCGGGTATCAGACTGCCTATCGATAACTCCAGCTAATATTATCGATACAAGAAATAATTAAATTGCTATTGCAACTTGCAAGTACAATGTAGTTTCATTGCAAACTTATGATAAATTGAACGAAGTTTAGATACCAAATATATATATATTAAATTGTTAATAATAATTCATTGTATCTATTTTATACATTAACCAAGAGTCAGTCTTTTATTTGGCTTTGGCTGACTATTTTCATTTAAATTTTTCCTTCCCCCCTTATTTAAATATAATTTAATTAATAATTATTAATTTCGACATCCGCTTCACTCATTTCTTCTTCGGAAGTATCTGAAAAAACTACTTGTTCATGATTTTTGACGAACATTATGGTTTCACCCAACCGACGAGATTCGGCACACGCAGTTGTAATCTTAATCAAATCCTTTCGATTATTCGAGTCGGCTATGGCTGGAAAACATTTGATCTCAAAATAGAGACCACGTCGTACGCCCACCTGATACGCTTTCCGGATCACCAGCAAACGGAAGCCAACCTAAGAATCGAAGGTGGCAATATCACCATCAAAAGTAGTGCAACAATGCTGAGAAGATTTTTACCAATTAGCAGAGACTTACCGCTTTTATTTTTGCCTTGGCTGGATTTTTTCAATTTATGCCTAAGTTTAGGACTTTTTAGACTATCCTATAAAATTTTAGTTGAAATTAATTAATTTTGGATCGCTTATCACCCATTTAATGCATCGGAATTGAAATGGTAAAACTAAATGACTTGTCGAAAAATTAAAAATGTAAAGCCTAAAAGTATGCAATTTGGTCAAATTTTACATTATGCTACGAATTCCAAAAAAGAAATGGTCAGATGGCTAAAAGAAAAAAATCAAAATTATATTTTAGTCTTACAAAGCTGCCTGTGAAATTTGATAGATGATTTCATTCAATAGATTGAATGAATACACTTATCCTTTATAACCGTTTACTACTTTTCACTTAAGTCTAATTGTCTTGCTACATTCTTTTTTCTATTTTTAGCGAACACTTTATATCGGAGCACACAGTTATGGCCGTGTTTACTTCCCAGGGTCATGTGGGTGGACCCTGTCGGTATATGCCTGCCACCCGACGGCAGAACCATCAATGCCGCAAGGAGACGGGTCTGCCGAGCACCCTGAGTGAGGCTCGTCGCCTGGCCACCCTTCATTGTGAGGATCAGTTTCGGTATGATCGTTGGAATTGCTCGATCGAGATACGCGGCAAGCGGAATATATTCAAGAAACTTTACAAGGAAACGGCCTTTGTTCATGCATTAACTGCCGCCGCCATGACCCATTCCATTGCGCGGGCCTGCGCCGAGGGACGGATGACCAAATGTGGTTGTGGACCACGTAAACAGAATCGTGCCGATCAGGACTTCCAGTGGGGCGGATGTAATGATAATTTGAAACATGGCAAACGGGTGACTCGCAGCTTTTTGGACTTGCGCGGCGGCGATGGAGACGAAGTCAGCGAGATATTGCGACATGACTCTGAGGTATGTTGAGAAATCACTTTTCTAGTCAATTTCGAAATAAATTTAAATAGAATTTTTGTTCATTCGTTTTTTGTAGGTTGGCATTGAGGCCGTCTCCGCGATGATGAAGGATAAATGCAAGTGCCATGGCGTTTCTGGATCCTGTTCGATGAAGACCTGCTGGAAGAAAATGGCCGATTTCAATGCCACAGCCACTTTGCTGAGGCAGAAATACAACCAGGCCATACGAAAGGCTCCCAATCAAAGGACCATGAGGCAAGCGCCCTCAAGTCGCATGAAAAAGGCCAAACAGCGACGCAAGAAAGTGAGTCAATCATGGGAGATGGTAAATTTCATTCTCGACTTTACTCCCCAAAATATATATAAATTGATCAATAATCGAAATTCTTTATCCCTCTCAATTGCAGCCGCAGCAATCACAGTACACGACACTGTATTATCTAGAGACATCGCCCACTTATTGCTCGGTCACCAAGGATCGCCAGTGTCTGCATCCAGATAATTGCTCGTATTTGTGTTGTGGGCGTGGCTATACCACACAGGTCTTCAAGCAGGTGGAGAAATGTCGTTGTCGTTTCAATAATGGACGATGTTGCCACTTAATCTGTGACTATTGTCAACGCTATGAGGATAAATACTTTTGTAAATAGATGGCTCTATCTCTCACTCGCTCGGTCTCTCCTTCTCTCTCTTTCTCTCTCCGTCTGACTTTCACTCACTGGTTACCATCTAAAACTATCTCACTCTTACATCTACTATCGATCTGTCTGCCACTTTCTATTTCTATCATCCATATAGGAAAAACTCCATTTCTTTAAGCTCGACAAGAAAATGAAAAATGCAAAAACGAAAAACAAAAAAGAAAAAAAGTATATAAGAAAAAAATGTCATACATGTAAAGTTTTTTCAATTATTGCTTGTATTTTTTCCATTCCTAAAACATAAACAAAACAAACAAAAATATTTAAAAAATAATAGCAACACACTCACACACACATATATACACTCTTACACACACACACACACAAACAAAATTCTATACTATATAGTAAAACTTAGCCCAGAACAAGAAGAAAACAAAACCAATAAGAAGAAAAAAAAATCTCACAAAAAAATGGCAAAATCTTCAATTTAGCAAAGAAACAAAAAAAAAAAACACAAAAAAAAAAAAACAAAAACCAAACAAAAAATACAACAACAAACCAGAAGCTAACCACCACAACAACACAACAAGAAAAACAACAAAACAAAAATTATGAAAAAAACAAAAAAAAAACAACATTTTAATAAGTATTTAAACATAAAAACAAACCAAAAAAAAAAAAAAAAAAAAAAAAAAAAAAATAAAATGAAATGAAATAAAAAGTTTCAAATAAACACAAAAAACTTTATTAATTAATAATTTATTTAATTTTGTTTATTTTTTTGCTAATTTTTCCCCTTTATTGATAAGAGCTCAAAAAAAGTCTTTTGTTTTTGGTGATTTTGAAAATATTTAATATATTTCAAGGTAAACAACAAAAGTTTTCTTCGTCCTTGCCAATCTACTTAGAGAAAAGAGCACAAATGAAATGTTTTATGTGGATTTTTAATCCCATGAGTTAAAACTCGAAACTTATCGAAGCTTTTGCCGAAGTCAATAGTTCTTGAAAAATATTAAATGATTCTTTATCGGGTTTCTGGACATTGGGACCACTCGACGATTTTGGCATGAAATCTAGCTTATGAGATACTGAACGGAAAGTTGGTTTTTATTAATAATAACTTATTGTAAGAGTCAAGAACAAAGAGAAAATTGTCAGCATTTTCGGCACGCCTACCCTTACCACCCAAATAAGATGACATTGCGTATACGTAATAAGAAAGTTGCATTTCAGCACTTATCTACATTTTCAAGCCAGACATAAACTAATTAGCATACATTTGGACTAGAGAGCAGCATGAATGATACAAAAATCAATTCGTATTTAAAACAAACCAAAACCAAATGAATAAATTGAATGACTTTGAAAACCGACTTCAAGTGAATGAGTGTGCTGACGTAGAACTCACAATCAGTCGCACAACATTCAAACGAAACCAAAACGAATTGAATGAGTTAGAAAGTAAGATAATGAGTTGCTATGATTCGAATGCATTCGAACCCCCAATTTTAGTATTTAGTGATTACTATAAGACTAAACTAGTGTGGTCGGTGGCTCAGTGGGGACCTGTTGTTATCTGGTTCAAACCTTCTACAGAAATGAAATTTATTTCCCCACTAGTGAAGTACTTAATATTAAAAGGTAGATCCATCGTGTATATAATGAATGGCTTAGCGAATATTATATTTTATTATATATAAGGATAGCCTTATTTATGTTTCTATTTATCCTTCTTAATTAGATTTTCAACGATTTGTCTTATAATATTCAATCCAAAACTGTGAACTGAAGTTTTTCGTGTATAGAATATTTAAATTTTAATAGCCCTCATTTCGCCATTATTATCCCTACATTTTTGATGAAATAATTAGTTGTTTTGCTTTGAAACCTCCCAATAAAAATAAAACAATTCGAATAACTCGAATGATTCGAGTGCCTTAGTACATTTCGATGCTCAATTCATTGCCTTTCATTAAACAGAGTTACGTATTTTTTGAGATTAGGCAAGTACCAACATTCACACTGGACACATGGATGACTTGCAAAAAAAGCATTCGAATATACACCACTCGAAATGATTTGAGAATTGAGTGAGAAATACAAATGAGTATGAGTGAGTGAGTTAGCTCGGGCAACCGAAATGAATAAGTCGAATGAGTTTACAGGTGTCGAATGCATTCGAATGACAAAGCGTTTGTTATTGTTATTTTTTGGATTTTTTCCACATCCAGAAAGGCTTTTATCATATTTGACCCACGATCAGTGACGATTATGGGATTGTCCACTATGAGATTTCATTCAAAGATTTTCAAGATTGCCTCTATTTTTGCCCGAACATTTGCACCTAGTTTTTTAAAGTTTAGTTGAGTCGGAGTACCTGGACAGGACGTTTCCTTTTTTCTAGATTTGGATATTTTTTTATCCTTCCATTTTTGCGACTGCTTCGTTTCGACGATAGAAGAAAAGAAATTAAGTTCGAGTTCGAGTTATCCGAATGCTTTCAATTTTGATTAAATTCTCATTTCGTTCTAAGCAGTATTCATTCTTACTCAATTTGCTTTGGATACACACACACTCAGTATGAGCCTCTCACTCACTCACTTCAATTCAATTCAAGTGTACTCATTTTATTTAATGTGTGAATGAAACCATGCAGATGTCTAATTCACACTTATTCATTGCATTGTGTAGTTGTCACGCATTCATTTGAAATTAATTCGAATGGATTCATTCAACTATCGTTTTTCTCTCATTCATTCATCTGTTTAATTTGTACATCATTTCTATTATAGTTTAACATTCATTACAAGTGCAATTTTAAACTAAATCATTTAGGGACCACAAAGAATCGAGACTTTGTTTGAAGTTTTAAAAAAAAACACTTAATCTACATTCCATTTGTTTCATTACAAAATAATTGAATTTGAAGTTGGAAACAAATTTATTTCTTACAAACATATCCGTAACATCAAAAATGAAGAAAAAGTTTATAATATTTTGGATTTTGACCAATAAAACGACGATTGGTCCCATTGTGCATAGAGGAAATTATACATACATATAGATATTAAAGTCGCATAAATGTATTTGATATGCGAATTAAGGTTTTTATACTTGATCGGAATGTCTATCTCTCCGTCGGTTTATGTTTATAGAATCTAGATTACAAAGTATATAAGAGCTAAAGATGTTTTCTTAGTGACTCATGAGTATATTCAATATAAAGTAAAAGTTATTATCGATTTACTTCCCTTCTTACTCACTTCGCTCAACTGAATAAAAGCAAAACTGCTCAAGTGACTTGGGGAATTTTAGATTGATTATTTATACAGAAAATTTTAATGACTTGCATTTGAATCTCATTACATTAAATTTAAATGAATTTTAAGAACACTTTCAAAGAGTTTTCAGAATGTTGGCTACAATGTAAAGTTCGTATGTACAATCTGGTAGACCAAAGAGACATTGTCTTTTGATTTTGGCCTGCAATGTTGAATTGGACTTTATGTGTTTTTGTTTTTCATTTCATTAGCTTTAATTAGTAATGACACAAAATAAACAAAAACAACAACAGAAAAATTGGTAAAGTCTTATCATTTTTTTTTTTACATGCAGTCCCCGCAGAGACATTGATTGAAAGTTATCAAGTGGCTTACTGATAATCAGTTAAAACCGCTTCAAACCTGTCAGCACCGACGGAAGTCTGAATGAAGTCAGCTAGAAGGTTCGCCAACAGGTTTTCTGGTCTTCTGTTTGTGTTCTTATTCAGTTGTTTAATTGACAACTCACGTTATACGTTATACTCCACGCGACATTGCTTAACATGCTAACCTCCTTGATAAGGTTATAAACATTACCCAGAATAAACCAAACAAAAGCTGAATATCTCATTTCTTTGCCAGTGTCAAAGTTTGTTATCCTACAAGCACACAAAGGTGTACGCAAAAAACTATACATTTTTTAAGACACCAGACTTGGTGCCTATGAAATTTAGGCTCTTTAGGTCCTTGAAAATATGTTTTTACTCTTACATTGAGTTTTATGAATATGATTTTGAAAGATGAAGAATAACTTCCAAAATTAACAATAACTCTTAGGGCGCCATATTACAGACTATTGGGTTGTATTTATTAAAACTAATCTCTAACACATTTGTTTTAAAATATATTTTAAAATATTTTTTAATATTCTATTTTGATAACATAACATAACTGTTATTTACTTAAAGTCGATGAGTTGGGACATAGGGCTGTAATATAGGGAAATATTGCCCCTTGAAGTATGCAATATGCTGTTACAATATTCAGTGTTTTAACCTTATAACTTTACGTTCATAGGATATTAAGGATATTATTTCAAGAACATTCACAAATGTCTTTTTTTGAGTTCTAGGATTGCTTATTGCATACTTTAGGGGACAAAGTTCATTTTACCCCATATCAGAGATTCGTTGAGGGACCCCGAATAAAGTCAAACCTGGTCAATTGAAAAAACAAAATAATTCTGTTCGTTCTTTTAATGCAAAGTTAAAGAAAATTGGTCATAACAAATTCGCGAATTTGATGTTTTTTTTTTTTTTTAATTTTTTAATCATTAATTTTTGATAAATCTGTCCAAAATTTGGTCTTCAAGATTTCAATGCTAATTGGAAGAATCCTTCCAACTTGAGAATAAAGAGATACATTTTTCAAATACTTCACGGATCGACTAAATTGGAAGCTTTTGTCTTTCTTTAACAAATTTTAACCTAATAATATTCGCGACTCATATTCCAATATTATTATTGTATATTAAAATTGTATTCAAAAGCATTTAAAATAAAAATAACTTTGGAAAAATGGTTAAAATATAGTTACATTTTCGCAGAGCTAAGTAAATATTCATTTGAATTCTTCAAAATTGTTTAAACTATCCTCTTTTGCGGGAATTGTGGTATCTTATCCTGCCATTAAAAAGTTTCACTTCTTTTATGATCAATATATATAAAATATTGCTTACTTGGTACTAGGAAAAAGTAATAAGTAAAAAACGCCATAAATGAGAACCATCAGCTCAAATCTAGTCCTTCTTTATTCCTTAAATTTATGTTTCAAATTTGATTTTGAATTCCTACGTGATTTTAACCTATTAATCTTGTATTAATCTTTCATAGTTTGTTAAATATTTTGTTTCTAAAGAGAATTTTTTCTTGCTTTAGTTTTCCTTTAGCTATTACAAATTTTTCAGGCAGATGTACCATCTTACAACATCATAAGCCCCCCCTGGAAAAAAACTAACCACCACGCCCATGTCTCTTGTTATCTTCCTGAGGTATTAGTACCTTGACATTGATATGCTTTGTCAACAATGTTTGGTGAGTGGGTTTCGTGTTACAACTTCAACTGTTGCTTTTTGAGTCCGTTTTTTCTGTCTTTTTTTTGGGGTTTTGTGTTCGAGTGGCCTATAGATGTGTGGGTGGTTTATGTTGTTGTAACATTTCTGGTTTGATTTTGGTTTTTATTATTAAATACATTTATTTACAATCGTAACATAATATTTGCCATGTAAACTTGACGGTTTCTTTTGGTAAACGTCTTCTTGAGTCGGTTTGATTGGAAAATGTTTGGCCTAGAGCAATATTTACAGCATATTGAATTGTTCGCAAAGAGACATTTAAGTTATTTTATTTGTTTTACATGTCAAGTTCAACCTCGCCCTGGGCCTTAAATTTTCCCACTCTCTGGCCCGACTCCTCTGGATTTTTCTTTGGCCCCCCACTGACAGCTGAGAATGTGACAGTTCAACAGCTAAATTTTTCATTTCCTAAGTGAAGAAAAAAACATTTTAAATTCAAAGTGCCAAATGGCATACAACAATTCCCCATTCAAGTCAAAGAAATTTATATTAAAAATGAAGCAAGTAAGTCGACTCGTCGACTTGGGTATACCATACACCTGGTGAAACAAATATTTCTTATTTCGAAGACCAAATGTATGTCTATTAAATTGTTTTTACATGTCTTATACTATGTGCTATCTCGCTCACTCTACAAACACACGAGCACTCTAGCGCCGCTACTAGCCAACGTCCAATTCTGGCCTTGTGGACCGCGTAGTAAAATACGTTCATACGCATATTTTACATGTTTCTAGTCCGATTTCAATAAAATTTGGTAGTTTGGTAGAAATAGATAAGATAAATTAGTCTGCCAAATTTAAATGCGATAGTCAAAAAACTAAAGGAGGAAATAGTTTTTTTCTAAATTATGGAGGCGGAAGTGGGCGTGGCAAAATGTGAAAATATCTAAATTCTCCGCGCATACTATGCCAGTATACATACTAAATTTGGTGACTTTAGCTTTGTTAGTTTTTGATAAAATCAGTTTTGTTTAATTTGCGGGGGCGGAAGTGGGCGTGGCAAAATGTTTAAATAGCCAATATCTGCGCGTCTATTAAACTAGTCTACATACTAAATTTGATGTCGGTAGCTATCATAGTTTTGAAGGAAATCACTTTTATGTAAATTCCGGGGGCGGAAGGGGGCGTGGCAAAAAGTTTAAACAATTAGTTTCTGCGCGCTAACTAAACGAGCATATAAACCAAATTTGATGTCTCTAGCTATTATACTTTTTGAGAAAAACAGTTTTGTGTGATTCCTGGGGGCGTAAGGGGGCGTGGCAAAAAGTTTGAACAGTTAATTTCTGCGCACTAACTAATCGGGTATACAAACTAAATTTGATGTCTCTAGCTGTCATACTTTTTAAGAAAAACAGTTTTATGTGATTCCTGGGGGCGTAAGGGGGCGTGGCCGAAATTCCAAATTACTCTGAACATGTGCATACTACACGAGTATACATACCAAATTTGGTGGCTCTAGCTCTTATAGTCTCCGAGATCTGCGTGTTCATACGGACGGACGGACGGACGGACGGACGGACGGACGGACAGACGGACATGGCTAGATCGACTCGGCTGCTGATCCTGATCAAGAATATATATACTTTATAGGGTCGGAGAAGCTTCCTTCTGCCTGTTACATACATTTTGGCGACTTTAATATACCATTTCACCCTATGGGTGTATGGTATAATTAATAAGCTCAGGAAAAACCGCAAAATCTTAGTTCTGCTGTGTTTCATAGGATACAAAAGGTGACAAAATGATAGAAATATTTGATCTATATGATGTTTCATTCCTTTAGCCTTAAATACTTTATTTCCGCCTTTGAATATACTCAGAAAGAGAAGACAGAAGCAGTCAATGAAAGAACTTGCAGTAGATTAATAAATCTGCATTCATTTCCTATTTGTTATCTATTTCGTTGACTTTTCCATCCATTAGTGAAAGTAAAAGTCTGTCTATATTCAAGTTACTTTCCACATAGCCACGAACGAACGAAAAAGTTAACCTGAGAACCTACAACAATTAGAACTTAGTCATCAGACACCAAAATCCATACAGCAAAACTCCCTCCCTTCCCACTCTTTAAGACGAACCCACGAACTGAACAGATGTTTCCCCAGAATGTGACAAAATAAACAATACACAAAAAAAAACAAAAAAAAAAAACACCTAACAAGCAGTAACAACAAACAGAAAATGGTATTAATTACTTTAGACAGAGCGGAACACTTGCAATACAATACAATATATACATATATATATTAATGTATATATACACAAAGTATTATAGAGGCAAAGTGTGATAGAGATAGCAAGATATGGAATAGAAAAAGAAATCCTAACTCTCACATAGATGATAAATGTAATTAACATAAAAATGAAACAAGAACAGAACGAGATGTCACATCAAATACTAATAACAATAAAAATATAACAATTAACAAGTAATTATATGGAAAAGTCGACCCAGAGATGACCTGGAAAAGTAGTTTTTGCGAAAACCAGAGTGTTGTTTCAGGTGAGAAATACGATATTTGCTTTCAACATTCCCAAGACAAGTGTTGGCCTTGCCGCGTACGAGAAATAATTGAAAACATTAGAACTTGAAAAATGATTCAGTACCTTAAATATATTTCTTCTTAGTCATGAAATTGGTTTTTGCCTTGTCCTTAAAGGCAATTAGTTGTATATTTGCTCCTTGATGCACAAACTCTCAAAGATGTTTCTTGTTTTGGGTCGAAACAATCTCCAAACCATTATGCCCAGTTCTAGGGCATTGGCCAGACAAGACCACCCACAGCTAAAAAAAAAAATGAACATAAAGTTTGCAAGTGTCAGACAAGCAAAAACAACAAAAAAAAAATGATCAATCTCAACTCTCAACTTGGGTCACGTAGACAAAAACGAAAGTGGAAAATTAACAAAACATATATGAAATCCAAAAATACACCGGACAGACAGACGACATCAGTCAGACAAAAGTTAGAATTAAAATTAAAGATATAATTTGTGTAATGAGAAAGCTATATAGCTATATACATATGTATATACGAATCAAAACCGAACAAAACACTATGGCAAATATCGTCTTTTGAGCTGTGCTTCTTTTGGGGGTTTCTTCTTTCGATGTTCTTTATTTTTATTTTTTGACTTGCGGGTGCCAAAAGAGAAACGTGAGCCATTTTCATGAGATTTAACAAAAAGCCAAGTTGCAATCGTGTTGTAGTAACATTTCCATGGAAACCATTAAGCTAACAACAACTCCAACAGCTGTCATAAAGAAGATGCAATTGTTGCTAATATTATTTTTGCCAATAATTGGCAAAATTTTGAGGTAAGTTATGAAATCTTTGAGAAACTAAATACAGAACCTGTAAGAGTTACGAAATACAGTTCACCGTTGGATAAAGGCGACATGGAATTATTGGATTTGGTATTTAGGGATGGGGATGAGAGTGATATATCGAGATCCCAAAGAGATATCACTGGCTCTTCTGTAGCCTGTGATGATAATTCATCGGAAGAGGACTATAATCCTTTATTTAATGATGAAGAAAGTGAAGAAGATTGCCTTGATTTTTTGCCACCAATCGAACATCCTTGTTTTATGCGTTTGATATTGCTAAGAAGTCCATTGCTAAAGCAAGATCCTTGTGCCAACTTTTCAATTGTCCAAGATCCCAAGCTAAAGGCAACTAAATCAAGGAAATGTGTAAAGAGAACCAAGGCGGAAATGGAAATTTCGCCAATTCTGGGGAAACAGAATATTGTAACGAATAGCAGCACTAACAACACAACAGAAGCAATCACAACAACATCAGAGGTATCAGTTTTATTAGCAAAGAGCCCACCGAATGTATCAAAGAAATTGGCAATAGTTCCAATTAGCCAAGAAGTGACAATCACCACTGAGGAGGGCACAACATCAACTGATGATAACTCAACAACTACCTTTGCCAGCACGATCACTGAAGAGGATTTAACAACCACAACAATTAGCCCCACAACCATTATCACCACCACAGCCATTCCAATCACCTTGAGCACCACCGGCAGTCCCAATCACCTGAAATCTTTAAGAAGTAAAATTCGTAATCGTTTGGGTAAATTCAAAGGTAAGAAGGGTAAAAAACCACGAGTTCCAGATCCACCCAAAATCAAATTAGATGCCGCCACTCAGCCCAGTGAGGTAATACAGGTTATTTTCACCACCGAAGTGGGTGAACTGAAGCTGCAACCGAATGATACAACCACAGTAAGTACTACCGATGTCGATGCGGAAACAACGACCGAGATCAACTTGATCGAAGAGACAACCAATGAAGTTGAAACAACAACTCAAGAAACGGAACTTGAGGAGGAAATGGAAACAACGGAAACTGAAGAAGCGCCAACTGAAGGTGGGTAAGAAAGAAATAAGAAAACAAGTAAATGTCTTAAAGAAATTTGACAAAGTCAGATAGAGAAACAGTAAAATATGTGACCACTGTTTGATTTGTCTTTTAAGCCCAAAATTAGTGTTGAAAAGTTCACTTTAAATAAACTGTAAGTAAAAAGTAAGAAAAGAAAACTATTTTTTAAAAAAATAAGAAAAGTCATTAAAAAAGAGAAGAGAACAAAAATGTGAACGACCAGTGTTCAATTCGTCGAAGTTAACAAAGAAACAGTATTGGAAAAGTACTTTGAATGAATGTTTATTCATTTCTAGAGCCACTAGGATATAATAATTGGTTAAATAAGTAAGGTGCTAATCAGTAATTCCAAATTTAAGACGATTGGTTTATATTTGCAGATCCTTTTTCATCCACCGAAGAACCTTGCAATGATACCGATGAGCAGGATACAAATCTATGTCCGCAATTTTTGACACCTCCCGAAGAAAATGGTAAGTTTTCCTTTTTGTTTATTATTCTAAACTAATTCATTTAATTTTATAACTAAGAAGGAAATCTGCGATCATCGCAATTATCGTCAGTAGGACCAGCTCAACGGCAACGAAAGGTTAAGAACTACGTTGAGCCCATACTTTATGAAGGTAACTTTATCAAGCCCAGACAACGCATCGGCTTACTTGCCCAAACAGTGCCGCAGCGAAGGGATTATTATGTCACCAATAAGCAGATAATGCCTAGACCAAAGCCCAAGTATAGAAAACGTTTGCCGCACTCCATTTACATGAACAACATTGTGAGGGGACTAAAATGTGTTGATGCACCAAGACCGCTGCGACCCTATTGGGGAGTAAAGCGATTAACATCGAGGCCATATGCTCCTCTGACCTATAATCCACAGCGTTACGGAGTGCCAGGAACACCATCGCCGCCTCCTTCACAATCGCCAGCTCCGTTTTCTGTTCCAGTTTCTATATATCATCAAAATCCCAATGAATCTGAGGAGGACTTTGATCAAGAGAAGGAACTAGTGGGATCAAAATCCAATTACTTTGACACGTCCAGCTCAGAATTATGGCAAGGATTCGGTGCATCCAATAGCAATGTAGATCCCTGTCAACTAGAACACGAGCATCTTCAACGTAGACAGCAACATATACATAAGCCATCTTATCAGAAGGTTCCAAAAGAAGATCAACAGTCGATGGATTACGCCCATCAACAGCAGCAAATGCCTGAAAATTTCTTTACCTAAGCCTTAAGACATTCATATTCAAATCATCTAACAAAAATTAGTAGCTTAAGTACTATATCCAGTTATACTTAACATCTACTTATACACATAAATAAATATTTGTTTTGGCACCGTAACCATCAATCAGCCACATGACTGCCTCGGCCGGTAATTATGGGGGAACCTCTTTGATCCATCCAAATGGAGTCAACGTCAGCAGTTGAATTGCTTTATAAGAAGTAACATTATTTACCATACAATGACCCAAGACACGCGCCTATAATAATGCCACCTGATTATAAGTACATAATTTGTAATTCGAAAATAAGCAGCGAAAGTGAAATTTTTCACAACTGAAATCAAAAATTATCTGAACATTTGAGAGAAAGAGGAAGAGAAATAGAGAAGGGTAGATAGATGAAGGGTTACAGTCATAAAATAGTGATAAACTAATAAAATGTTTAAAATCTTTAAGTTCTTAGAAATTTTAAAGCTTTTAGTAACAAACAAGTGAGTTTTCAGCAAGGAAATACTTTAGTAATATAAAATTGAAAGCTTTTTTATAAGAACTGTCCAACACTGTAAATGCTTAAATAATATGCCATCTCTTGAAATTTTGGCATAAGCATTTCGTGACTGATAAGAATCTCAACTTTCTAAATTCCTGTCTTCATGCCAGTTTCCCCCTTTATCCTGTACCCCATATACTTACATATATGTATATAACTCACACTGCCGAAACAGATGATTACAAAATAGCTCAACAATATAGAAGCCGCACTACAAAATCAAAAGAGAATGCCCCCAAGGAGTTGCCACACAGAAAAAGAGGCAGAAAAAGGCCCCAAAACAAATTGGTTTGTCCCAGTCTCCCGCTCTCTCTCTCGGTGTTTCTCAGTCTCTTCTCGTGGCTCTCAATCTCTGACATTTACAATGTCAACTAAATGAAAAAGGACCGTTAAGCAGCGACGGCGCACTCAAGAGACGGCGACAGAGAGAGAGAGAGAGACTGCTCCCCGTTCAGAAGCCGAAAGAGAGAGCAACAGCAAGAGTGAGAGAGCGTGTGTGGCGCTCGCGGGGGTGTTTGCTCCGCTTCAACAAAATGTGTACTGATTTTCAGGTTCTCCTGGCTCGTGGCACAGTACGGACGTGTTTTTTATTTTTACTGAATTTTTTGCGTACGGGAAAAGTGCAAGAAACCAATCAACCGAAAAAAAATATTTAAAAATATAATACACATAACTTAAATAAATATTTATTAATCAATTGTTAACTAGCAAATAATAATAGTAAAAGAAAAGAAAACATAGATACCAAACTAAGTTAATGTTTAAAGTGCATTTAAGTAAGATTTTCTAGCTAAATATAGATGAATGTTGTTTATTGTGTGTATTAGTAAAATGTTAATCAGCAAAGTCAAGCTGTCGAAGGTGTGAAACAGAAGTTTGAAAAGAAAAAAAAAAAATATATCTAATCAATCCAAAGAACCACTGCCAAAGTGAGCGAAAGTAACACAGACCACCGCAGATACACATAAGTATATCCTTAAACGAGCATTTAGACGGCCTGTTAGCCAGAGAAACTACCGACTAACTGGGTCAGTAGGCAATCAGCAGTAAACCTTGCCAAAAGGTCTTTATTGCCCCTCCCACACCCCACAGCCAGAGTTGCGGTAAGTACTTTACTTGGCTTTACTTTGTTATAAATAAATTTCAAAAATTGTGATTAGTTAGTCTAAGCCCTATCCTAAGCCTTAACTAGGCTGACTTTTGTGTGCTTGGCATTTGACTAATCAGCATAACTTTTTCCATTTCTTTGCCTATGCTTTGCTTTCATGTTTGTTTTTTTTTTTTTTTTGCTCCCCTACCCCCACCACCACGCCCCTTCACTCGGTCTGTGGTAAAAATAAAAGCCTAGAAAGCGGGTCAATGGAGCTTAAGGGCATTGTTGACACTTTTCTTGGTCAGGAGCCAAGTTTGCATTAGAAAGGATTAAAAACCATAGAGAATGCCACAAAGATATATATTTTGTAATTACAAAAATTTAATTTGAATTCTTTGAAGTTTTTTGACATATTTTTAAAATGCAAAGTATTATTAAACAAAGAACAATCTATGCCTTTAGAAGTAGACTAGACTAGTTAAGCAGAGTTTTGAATAATATTCAAATTTCTATTTTATTTTCACTTATTATAAACAAATTTAAGAATTGATCAAATTTAACTAAACAAATGAATATTTAAGCTCTTAATGAATTTTATGGCAATTATTTTGAACTAAACATTTACATTTAGATTAACTAGAACTGAGGATTAACAAATTTGTTGACAACTTTTTTAAACAAACAAACAGAAACAAATATTTTTTTCTCATCAGCAAATGTAATTCATTTTTATTTGTTTCTATTTTAGAATAACAACAAACACTTAAACCAAATATATTTAGGTTCCATAAATCATCAAACAGATTAAAATTAAATATATTTTATTTTGAGTTTTCTAATTGGCCGAAATAAACGGATTGTCACTTTCTGAAATTGGCTTTTCAATTAGCTTCTGTCATTATTATGACCACTTATAAATCAAGTTTCGGTATTTAGCCTTACACAACCAGATAAATGGGGCAAAATTTCAATCAAAACCTCCTTAATTGCCACCTTTGAATACAAATACAAAATTGTCAGTTTATGACAAAAGGCAAATTTATATAAGGCCGCCCAAAACGGACCTACAAATCGTTAAACATCGTCCACAACGTAGACAACAACAACAACAACAAATGTTGGGGGCATAATCAATGGTTATTTTTATGACCTGCACTCCTCCCCCCTATATTTCAGATATATTGTGATGTAATTGGAATGTGTGTATCTTATGCAAAGTATTCCAAGGAATGCCAGGTTAATCGAAAAAGTTGTATTGGCATCAATGTCGTAGACGGAGTGGAGTCAAGCTTCTTTCCATACAATTAGCCTGGCCCCCACAAGAAGTTAGTATAATTAGCCTCAAATGGAGGCCCAAATCCTAATGTCAAATGACAGAAGACCCATTTAGATTATGGGGGTGTGTCAAAAGCCTTGATATACAGTGGGGAAATAAACTTTACCCTATATTTGAGTACATACGATATGTAATATGAGCTCAAACTGAAATTAACTTTCATGTAAGGTCCTTCAGTTAGCCATCCTTGTTTCATTTGCATACTTCGAGTTCAAAATGTATTCACTTTTTACTTTAAATGAAATAAATTTGATTAGCTTACACAAAAGGAAAATTGTATTTACGGTGAATGGAAATTGTTGCTTACCTTTTGTTTCTTTGCCTTTATTTACATTGTTTGCTCATTCTCAAACAAAAGGCCAATGTGAAACACTGAAATGATGATGAGCCATAAGAAAGAATTGGATCAATACATGGTATTAAATTACAGCAACAACAAATTGAACAAGAAAGTAAATGAAACTTGTAAAAGATGAGATGAGACGGCCAGTGTTGAGTAATAACAAATGAATAAATAATGCCAGAATGCCAGTACATAATTTATTTCAAATTCCATGGCAAAATTATTATTCAAATTATCTACAAAAAAAATTCGTATCTAAAATTTTCAAGTCAAGAGAAACTATTTTCGTAGTAAATTATTATACTGCCAGTGTTGTGTAAGGTCGAATTAATAAATTTTACAAGGTAATCCTTTCATAAAAAGCTTTAAGGATTTCTAATCGAACTGTAAATTATAAAATAAATTATAAATAAAATTTCTTAACACTTAAAAAAGAGACAAAAGTCATTAAACAACACTTAGAATCGTTTAGTTCCTATCAGTTATTTGTTCCCTGTATCATCTTAACTATTAAAATATAAGTTGCTTTAAATAAAGACCAATTTAGCCAAATATTATATCAGAATGATGCTCTTATTGTTCCAGAGATCGAAGCTAATGCTTAATATCTCAATTAATGAATGGAATTTTTATAGCCCTTGCATTTTATGACCCAGTTCGCACAGTTTCGTCCTTTAACCAATTTTCCATGACTGTCAGTGTGTTTTGGTGTTTGTGGCTGAGACGCATAGCAATCCTTGTCTATATTTAACCGAAAAACGTCAATTTTAATGGCCCACTGACGCCTGAGTGCTCCTTGAGAAGTCATCCTCAAACATAGCCCCTTCCCGCAGGTCTGTAGTCATTCTACTCTTATCTATTTCGTAACACTTTTAACGCGACCTTACCCACAAATCTTACTATTTAAGCACAGAAGCGGGTTACAAATGGACGGCATACGACAGAGGGGGGTCTAAAAAATCAATATATATGTATGTATATACATATGTAGAAGCAAACACTTTCCCTTCGTTCCCAATTTCCCCCCCGTCTTGCCGCTGATTTTTTTGTCCACATGGCAAAATTGAAAATTTCATTTACACTTGACACTCAAGCGGTGGAGGGCCAACTGAGGAGAGAGGGAAAGTGCAACATGTTACAGTAGAGTCTTCTCCCCACAATCTTCTCCCCCATGTCTTCTCATGTTTCTTACTATTTAGTTCTGTTTTGTGTTGCTGTTGTTATTCTATAAGCCATTGCACGTGCTCGGTTGCAAAACGGTTCGTCTACAGTTCCCGCTTCTCAGAGTGCCATCGATGGCGGGTGCTGGGTGGTGTGTGGTGGGAGGGGAGGTAATAGTGAAGAAAAACTGTCAACCCAAAAACCAAATTGAATGGAATGTGTGTGTGTGTCTAAACAGGAAAAGGAAAACTGCATACGACAGAGATAAGTGAGAAGGAAATTGTGAAGAGCAGCAACAACAAAAACAGAAACGAGAGGCAAACATAAACACACTTCAGGACATTTCCGAGTGAACTTTGACAGCAAACGGTTTGGAATTACTTTCAAGTATTTTTCCAAGATTCTCAAAAGTAACTTAAACCATTCAAGATTAAATGCGAACTAAAACTAAATCGGTAATACAAACTTATCTACTTTTTGTTGAGAAATCTCTGGATCCTAACTATCTTTCCATATACAAATTTGTCGCTCTTTCTTGATCGAAGCTATATTATTAAAATTAATTCTTCTAATGCTAAATTTTGAAGATCGCAGAGAAAAGTTAACAGTTGATAACAAATTGTGTTTATTTGAAAATAGATTGGAAAAGGAACTGAAATTTGGGAAATTTATTTAAAAGTTAAATTCAAATCGATTTTAATCGTAAACGGATCTAGGATTATAATAATTTTGCACCCCTTTTTGGTTCTTTATAACCTCAACTAGAGTCTTCGAAGTGATCGAACAGTCTTAAATGTGGTTCTTAGCTGATCTCAGTCGAAAGTCCTTGCAGAATCAGAAGATTAAAGAGTTATTTCAATTTGTGGTATTCAAAATATCTGAGGTTATGGGTTTTTTTCAACCTCAGAATCATATTTTATATTTGAATAAAAGTTCGATATTCAAGTTTTTGAAAAATTGTTTTAATTTAAGCAAACATCTGGTAAGATGCAGCCCCATATAAATGTATCATTGATCAATCACATTTCATTTAAGTGCTGATATAAAGATGTATGTCTTTCTTCTTTATAGTTGGAAAAAGTGGATATGAAAGTGGAATGATTGTTTCGAATCTTATTAGAAAAACCATTCCAATATACCCTTTGGCTGCTTTTTGGTGACAGGGTATAAAAATAAATTTGTATTTCCTTTATTTTTGACATAATTCAAAGTTAATTAAATTGAACACGTTTGTCCCTAGACCAATTTAACACCCGGAATCCTTCAGTACACACACGTACACGTACACACATACACACACACATACAACCACAGAATTTCCCTTGAATTAAAATGCATCTTTTCACTTCGTACCCGCCCCCAAAGACCCCGCCTGCATTATTTATGCAATGTGCTTATAATAGTATAATTATATGTCACAAATGTGAACGTGTTAACGGGAAGATAGAGCAAGAGAGTTCTTTCTCTCACTGTTTCTCTCTCTCTCTTTTAGACTCTCTCTTTGCCCAAGTGCAGCCACAGAGAGTCTCTCCAAACAGCTGAGTGCAATTGCATCTTCTCTGCAGGAGGAAAAACTCTCATTTCTTAGCTCTGAACTTCCCAAAGGCCCCACCGGCCGCATTAGTCTGCTGCGCGACTCCAAGCCAAACGCACAACAAACTCGGAAAACATTAGTGGAAAAACTCGGAAAAACAAAAAGTGTAAAACAACAAATCTAAAGAAAGAAAATTTGTAAATTGTAACCATTAAGCATGTTTAATTTGTATCTGAACTTACTTTTACTATGTGCGACTATGTGACTTTGTGATAGACAGTAATCAGTGCGGAAGTTTCTAGCTTTTCGTTAAGCATATCCTTTGTCCTGGCCAGACGCGGTCATTAACCCGCCAACAGTGGCAAACAGTGACTCGAATTAGTTGTCTTTGTTAACCAAGTTTTTTGGTGCATCCTTTGACGAATGCCACAAAATGCCGCAACAGTCGCAATTGAAACACATCCATGGACATGGACGATTGCCCAGAGTCATCAATTCGGATAGTAGCAGGTAAAATTTGGTTATTTACACATGGATGAGTTTGAAATCCTTATCCAAATCTTCTTTATTTTGAACTACACTTGAAAGGTTTCAATAGTTTTAGCCACACAAGGGGTAACAAAGTAATTGTTGATGCTTAAACATAAAAAATATCTACTTGGAAAAATTTCCTATATCCGATAATACTTATTATTAAGATATTGTAAAAGCAGATACATATATAACTCACAGATAGATAAGCAATTTAATTTATTTCATCATAGGAAATTATATTTTAAAAGAATTTTAGTTTAATTTCTAAACTTCTTTGAAGTACTCTTACAAATAGTTTTGACATTTTTATCTTTTACAACCGAAACACAATATAAACAGACTCTGTCAGCAGAATGTTTATACTTAATCAATTAATTAACCCAATTGACAAAAATTAACAGTGAAACTGTGAAAGTTAATGTACTTATTCAGTTTTTGACACCTTTAGCTTGGAAAATAAATTTTTAGTATTTTTGACTTCCCAAAATTTAAAAACATTTGTTTCTTGGAAACAGAAATTAAAAAAAAAAACTTAAAAACTAAACTATTTGGTTCAGATATTTAGATGAATAAAATTGTATTATTTAATTATAAAAATTCACGTATGTTTTAATAAGAATTTTACTGCAAACTTAATGAAAGGTGTATAAGCTCGCCCCTAATCAGTGGCGGATGTAGTGCTGGTTGAAAATTTAACCCCTAAAGTATGCAATAAACAATCCAAGAATTAGTTTTTCGAACCAAATTAGGAAACTTTGTAATGTTCTGTGTATAATTATCGAAGCAAACATTGTTAAAAAATATTTAACTACATGATGTACAATAAGTTTTGAATTTGTTGAATACAAGGCCATCTTTTTCAGCTTATTGTATACTTTAGGGGGCAAAGTTCCCATATTTAAAGTTATACATACTTTCTGGAGGGCATAGCCCCATTAGGTCTTTTCGTTTCAGATACAGTTTATAACATCTTTATCTAAAATTTTGTCTACAGCTTCTTGAAAAAAGGATGAATATTTATTTTTCTTTTGCTTCTTCTTCATTCACTTAAGCAGTAAGATGCATTCACCACATCAAAAGCATTTCCCGTATAGCGTATATATTTGTGTGTCTTCATCTAGTCAATTTCTATTTAAATTCTAATAGAACACAATAGAATCTAAATAAGGCATATCTCTGACTAAGTATAGCTTTGGTATGGAAATGGAGATTACAATAAAGATGTCTCCCTCTAAATTAAATGACAATGGGACGAACGGTCAGGCAACACACGCATAGCTAACTAAATTATTTACTTAGTTCAATGAAATTATGACTCGAATAGAGGAAATTTTTCTCCACCATGGATAATCAGCATAGCTACTATTACTTTCCATTTTAACCAAGTGTATATTATTCTCAACAACGGACTGGGTCAACAACATGTCAAGTGCAAAGGCTTTTTCATCGTCGTCTTTGTTGGCATCTCAGACAGAGTTTGTTTATCACATCTTGTTTGTGATAAAAATGGAAACTGAATGGGGGATGGGAGAAAAGACATATCTTTGCCGTTCTGTTCGATAAGCAAACAATGTACCCAACAAACAGAGGCCCTAAAAAAACTCTCCCATTTGATGTTAACTTCACAGAGGAGTTTCTGCACAGAGAGCGAGATAGAAAGAGAGAAATAAACAAAGGGTGTGAGTGAACAAGAGAGAAGGAAATCCCATTCTCGTACTCCTCCATGTATGGGGACATTGATCCCATTTTGGTATTTCACCTGGTTTGTTTGTGTGTCACATTTCCTGTAAGCGGCACGCGCCATTTCAATACCCTGCAACTGCCCTAGGGCGAAATGGGTATATAGAGGTCTCATAAAGAAAACTCTGTCAATTTAAGAAGGTTTCTCTATATTCTCTTCTATCCTTTCTACTTATTACAGGATATCTCAAAGTCCATAACAAATACAAAATTATATATTTATGCTTAAATACCTTAGGCTTTATTTCTCACACCTGTCTGGTGTAAAAAAAAAACTTTTAGCTTATGTGATTTTTGAATTATTGCCATGTTAATTGCTAAAAATCTTTCTAAAATAAATCTAACGCCTTTTTTAAATCGACAATTGTGCAAATATTTTTATTAAACATTTTTTTATCACACTTGTGTATATAGGAATTCGTATCCCTTTAGGAAAATGACATCACGTTTCATCGGACTGACAGCAACTAAAGAAAAACCAAGTTAGAAATTGTCAGTTTTTCCTCCTATTAAAGGAATTTATAACACAAAGGGCCCTGAGCATGACTACTGGGCATGAGGTCATGTGGTGCAGTCACTCAAGTCAAATGTCATTAGGTCAGAAAATGGCAACGGAAAAAAAAATGAAAAACTTTTTAATTCAACAAACATTGAGAGTAAAACTAAATGTGTTACCAAATAACAAATCGATGTGCAGGTTAGAGAGTCTCTTTGTTAACGATTTGTATATCTTTTAAGTTCTTTAAAATCACGTCTTTTAAAGTTAACCTTAGAAGTTCTCAATCTTATAAAAAAGAAGGTGGGGATAACTGGCGCAAGTGGGCAATTGGGTGCTTATAGAGTTATCAAGAGATATAAGAGCACTATCCAAAAAGTGATCCTAAGATGAGACGTACTCAATACGTAGTATCCAAAACCTCTACGGTTATCAAATTGTGCTAGGCAAGAAAAGGTTTAAAAACATGGTTTCGATTTAATATTTTGATTGATGTTATCCGAATGCATCGTGGGTTATTAGTTTTTTCCAATTAATTCAAAAATTTTAGTCGGAAATACTAAAAGTTTGGGTAGAGCTAAGGAGGCACTTCAAAATCAAAGCTTTACTTTAATAAAATCCTTTGTATCCTCCTTATTACCCCTCACTCTTTAGAAACAGTCAAAAGCATAAGGATCAGACTACTATTATATAGCTCCCATATAAAGATCTCTCTAATAAAGATCTTAAACAATCTTGACAGCAATCTTATTTCTGTTTCAGAGGAAAGATACATTTATAAAAACTATACAAACTTTAATATGGTAAAACACTGAGCCATATGGTCCTGCTATTTGTGACAATGCCAATTTAGGGTATAGCTATTTAACAGTAAATTAGGTCTAAATGTATCAATGATTAGGACATATTTCTAGTCTTGATACAAGTAGTTCTTGTATATTAAAGAAAAGTCCGCCGAATAGCCCAATGTCTGTTTATTGATACCATTCAATGTTCATAATAATATTTTTTATCGATCCTGGATCCTAAAAGTAAACCTACCCAAAAGAAACACAAAAGAAATCTGTCAGAAAACACAAAAAATGTTTGCAATCAACCAAAACTTGCTTCAAATTTACAATAGTTAATAACTAAATTGCCTTGTAAACTGTAAATTTGATACATTCCAATAACATTCACTTTACAGGCATTAAATTCCAAATGGAAAGAAAGCAAAGGATAAAGAAGATTTTTACAACACACAAAATAACCTTAAATCCTTGTTTAGAGATGAGAGTTTTAAGTTTACTTATACAAAGAGTCATAAATCCCCAAGTAGGCCAAGGGACACACAAAAATTGAAAGGTTTTCTTTCTTTTTTTCCCCCTTTTTCCTTGTTTGTGCGACCTTTAACCTGAAAGTAAAAAGCTCATGAGCAAAGGCAGATGTAAGGATGTAAAACAAAAGAGAAATCGCCCCCTAAACTATGCAGTAGTGTACAGAATACATAATCAACTCCTTAGTTAAATGCAATAAATCTTTAGGAAACGATTGTCATTGTAATAGTAAAAGACGAAACTTCGACAAATGACACAGCATAGACAGAAAATATAAACCTGTACATAACCATTCAATAAACTCTTTACCAACGATATCTTATCCATTTGCACAATTAAAAGCAAATTGAACAAATTAATTTTTATCAAAGAGAACGTAAACAAAAGAAACTTAGCCATATCATAAACCCAATGTCAACATCATTCTGTTGACACTCGAAATACGTTGGCCATAAAACGACTGGAATACGATGATATAGGCAATACTTTTATAGACCCTCCAGTTTGTGGCTTAAACTGGTTCTCCACTCATTTAGCGTCGGCTATATCAATATATACTAGTTAAAAACATATTAGAAGTTGTGTCATAAAATGATTTCCAAAGAATAACTAATAACTGGAAATCGGCTGTTTGGAATGAAATTCATAAAAGATCAAATACAAATATGATTTCAAAAATAGAGTTTAATAGGAGCTTATCGTATGCTTAAGTGGTTGACGTGAGATCTAAGTAGATTGATACGAATATGCGTTTAATAAACAATTTAGTTGTCAGGGGTGTGGCCTTTTTTCGAGTGCCTTCGATAAGATATAGATTAGGAACCCTGAACTACTAACAATAAGCTTTTTTGACATGAAAGTCAAGACTTACTCTTGTTTATGACACAATTCCCAGGTAAAGAGAAAGAGACTGCGTGTGTGTGTGTGTGAAACCGTCAGACAGTGATTAATTTGATTTTGTTCAAGTGTTCTTAAATGGAGATTAGATGAAAATTTGACGTCAATTCGTATAGATCTTATGGAGATCTCAATACAAATGGGAACAAAATAAAATGTGACAAATGTTCGTCATTGATTTTCGTTTTTTGAACTATGCAACAATGTTGTCCTCAAGTGTTAATTTGTGGTTAATTTGAAGATACCCAAAAATTATGAATTGAATTGATTTATTAACGTAGTCAAACGAAATACGATTCGGTTGTGGCCTGTTGAAAACAATTTTATTATAAACTCAGAACCGGTTTATAGGTTCAATTTGATCATCATCAATTGAAAAGGAGTTTTTGATTCAGAAATATTTTGAAGAATCTACAAAAATCCCCGCACCTCACAAACACACACACACCACACACCTTTTTTTACACCTTAATTGAGCAAACAAAAACTGTCTCGTCTTTTTTTTTTTTTTTTTTTTTTATTCCCGAAACGTTTTCAAGAGTTTCGAGACGAGATGAACTCGAAGTGTTTGGCTCTTACCAGTTTAAGCCGGTAAAATGTTGGCATGCAATCGGCTACGCACACAACTACAACATTAGCCACAGCAACTTGTTGCAAATTAAATTTAAATAAATACTAACTTGAATTAACAACAACCAACAACAAACACGCCATAGGTAGGCAATTTTCCAGTTTTGTTTTGTTTTTCGCTCTTCGGCTTGCTAAAACAGCTGTCTACCGATTCAGAGCGGTAACACTGATTATTATCTATAGCCAAGTATATATATTCTTATACTTATACGATTATTTCTCGTCTAATAATGACAGCGAGAATTTTGTTCCTTCTGAAAACAAAAGAATCTCAGAAAATGCGACATAAAAAATCGTGAAAAAAACAATTTTCATCTCAAGTAGTTTTAGCTAGATTAAGGCGGTGAAATTTTAATAGGACCATCTAAATAAACGAATGAAAAAATAGAAATAATTAATATGTTATATTCTTATTAATATGCTCTAATAGTAATTCTAAGCTCAGTTAAAATTTAACTTAAATAAAATTAGAAGTTCTCTTTAATTAAGTTCAAGTTTATTTCTTCTTTAAGCTCGATTAATGATTTTATATTTAAGCTTAAATATTTCTAAGAACAGTCAAAAATTTAAAATTTTATTAATTCTAATGAAAGTCCAACAATGAATTCAAATGAATTGCTATTAAATGTCACTAAGTTCAATAAAAAAGAAAAAATATAAAAATATTGCTAACAATTCCAAAAGCTTCTAGCAATTTAAAATCAAATTTAACAACAAATAAAATTACCATGTAATTGATTGGGTTAATATTTATATATTTCCAAGTTCAGTGAACATAATTTGACTTACATTTTCAATACTCACGACCTGCCCTACCACAAATATCTCAAGGCCCAAACTGCCCTCGTGCTGGCTAGCTAGCTTTTAGGCCTTTCGATTTGCCTTCGACTAGAAGAAACCAACAAAAACAAAAGCAAAAAAACAAAAAGAAACAAACATTAAATATGTTTATTTTTATCAACACGACACAAAGTCAAAAAGCATATCTATGAAAAAACAAAAACTAAGACAATAGAATAAACATCAACATATATATTTATAGGCTGACATATGTATAAGTATTTATGGTATATAAACATACATACATATATATATGTATATATCTAGATAATAAATCGTTCCATACATGTTCATATGCAGTTTGTCAACACAAACACAAAAACATGCCAGAAAGAAATGTTAACAAACAAATATAACTGAATTTATTTTACCCAGTAGCTAGAAGGGGAACAGAAGGTATATTCGATACCTCAAAATGTATGTAACAAGCAAAGGCTGTCACTCATATTAAAATAATAATAAACTTAACTGATTTAGATACCAAAACTCATAAGTAAAATGCAAAAATATATACAAGAATCTTAATTACATATGTCTTCATTTGATATCACGCAAATACACATGATTATTAAAAAATTTACTAATTTAATAAATCAATATATCTAATCTTATATTTATCGTTACGGACTTTAGTGTCGTGAAAAGGATTCAGGCAAAAAGACCCAAAAATGACACACAAAAATCCAGATGACAATCACAAATCCAGAAATCAAAATCTTTGATTTTCCAGATCTTCAATTTCTTCATTATTTAAGAGATCTCCTATTTAAAGTTCTAAATGTGATCCAGCCATAATTTGTGCTTTTTGTTGAATTGAAAATGAAGGAAAAAGATTGAAAGCTGATATGATGATATGATATACTTTATGTTGTCGGAAGTGTCTCCTTCTGTGCGTTACAAACATCTGACCCATTCTATAAAGCCCTCTGCAAGGATTGGTTTCTTAAGTTTTATTCCGATATATTTCGGCCAGTCATCGATAGCCCATTTAAGGACAAGTTTTCGTTCGCACTCTATAAAGTGAATTGGCAGAGCTCTTAACAAAGTTCGCTAAATCACTAACTAAAAGTTAATAGACAGTTAATAGAATTTGTTCTTTTAAAAAACATAAAAGTATAGTGTCATTATATCTGTATAGGAATATGTTCTTAAGTAAATCCAAGAGACAGATTTTAGACCAACTAAAACCCAGGTTCATCCACTTTAAACTTGGTTTTGCTTGATCTTCATTCTAGATCACAATTCTAGCTGCTTGTGCAACAGTTTTTCTTCTTAAGGATTAGTCTGTGAAACATTCACTTATGGATGGACCTAAGATCACATAACTAATCAAGCGAACCTTCGAAATTGGTAAACGAATTGTAGACCGAAAATAATCGAGAAAATGTAAGGTAGGGGCACTTGATAGATGCACCCCAAAAGAGATCTCAATCCACCCAGTGGTGAGAGACAGTTCTCTATGAGTAGAACCACTTTAAAGCACCACTTAAAGGCATTTTGTGTTGGTTTCGAAATACAGGGTATTACGATCGCGAACCTCTTGACTTTAATTCTCGTTTTCTCAATTCCAATCGAACTGAATTATTGTAAAGTTGATAACAATCGCATAGGCAAATTGATAAGCAAACTAAAGCAAAAGCGAAAAGAAAAAAAAACATTGATATTTGAAAACACATTTTGTAACCAGTGGGATTAGGCAGAGTCTCCCCCTCTAACACCCCCTCTCCATCGACTACTCTCTGTCTCTGTTCGTTCTCTCTTTCTTGCCACTCTCAGTGCTTAATCTCTCTCACCGTCTCGCTCTGTGTGTGTGTGTGTGTGTTAATCACTGGCAGCAGCGGGTTAAGGCATCAGCTTGAAGATCGGACAGTTAGTTAGTCTGCAATCGCCAGGGCTCGCAACGAGTCGTACTATATCGTACAGGGCGGAACAGAATAAATAAAAATCGACAAAAAAAAAACGGAACTCTGTTTGTCATATTCCATTGTGTACTATCGCGTATTTCGTTTTCTTCGTTTCGTTATTTTCGGTTTTTACTATTTTGATAATCGTTTCCAGTTGATAAATAAATAGAAAAAAAAAAACACAATCGTGAGATAAGACTAGCAAAAACAAAACCTAATAATTCAAGTTATGGCCCATAAAAATGAATACATTGAATTGTAAGTTAAAAAAAAAAAAAAACAATATAACTTAGAAAATTGTGTGAAAATTATGACAAAAATCATAAATTTAATTCGATTTGCTAAGCAGAAAGATAATTTATAGAACATTATTATCTTTTTATCAACCAAATGCCGAAAAATAAAGACCATAAAAATTTATTACAGTTAGCACAAAATTTGCTTATCTAGTGGCATGAAAAATTTACTTAACACCTTCAAATTCATTTGATTAGACAATGTCTCTAATGTTTTTATCAACCATTTAGCTAATTAACTGGTTAAGTTATATTAGTGTTTTTTTTTTTTTTTGGTAAATGGCTTTGCACTTGTCTCTGTGGCCTGTTACCAGGTTACTAAACTAGTCATCGTTAGTTAGATGGGTTGGACCCAGTTTACACCGGCAAATGGCAGACTGTCTGGCAGAGTGTCTATTATATTCAGTTAGATTAAATCTAGACTATATTGACTGATAACACAAAATGCGACTGTATAATAAGATGGAACAAAAATTATAAAAATAAATAAACCTTAGTCTATATTTTTCTTCCATAATCCCTCACCTCATGGTCATTATATAAACCGAGAATGCTTATCAGGACTTTAGAACGAACTTCTTTTGACAAATTTAAATATAGAAATTAGTTAATATATCAAATCAATCAATAGTCCGAACTAATGAGATATATTTCTAAGATTTTGAAATTGATAGACTGATTAGTGAAATTTCTGGACCTATTAGAACTATATAACATTATATACTGATTTCTATAAAAATTCTTACTTCAAGTCGAAGTTTTTATCTCATTTTTAAAATTTCCATAATTAGCTACTTCCAAGGACTTAATCTAAGTATGAGTAATGAGTACATTATGAATTAATAATCAAATTTGATAAGAGGTTCACTAATATCTTCAGATATTAAAAACAAAAACTACAATGTTGAGTCACAAAAATAATGATATAAATTTAGTAAGATAAAGAATTATTAGTTGTTTTAACTGGAAGCAAGAAATTGACAAAAACTTCAAACGAATTTGGCAAATAAACATAAAAAAACAAACATTTCCAAAAAATTTGTTAATCAAATGAGAATTTTAAAATTAGATTTTATATTCCATTTTTACGATTTTCCTTTTAAAAAGCAATAAATAAAATCATATTAAGAATAAACTTTTGCTTCAAGTATTTATGAGGAATAAAATCACTAACGATTGATTTGATTTTATTTTATATATTAGCAACTTCCAAAAACAATTAAGTCTAACTACGAGATTCATTTATTCTAAATGCATATTTATTTTTATTTTTTTCCTGCTGACGTTTTTGTTTAATTTATCATTTTGCATCTTTAATTCCCTTACACAAATATTGAAATTAATCAAATGGAAAGAAAAAGCAATACCAAACTCAAACACGTTGAACAAATTAAGAACAATAAACTGTTAATGAATGTGTATAGAGGCAAAATAATATTTATATATTTGGCAAATGCAAATAGTCGTTTCTCATATGCACGTGACTGTGGAAAACACAACAAACTAAATGAAAATTGAGACATTCTCACAATAAAATTGATGAATGTTGTCATCGAGAGACCAACTACGAATTGCCGCTAAAGTAGGAAGCAGTTAAATAAGTCAAAACATTTAATATGCATCTGAATTTGATTTGGGGATGACGCTAATGCTCACCACTCATATGGTTAATAGGGGGTGAGATACGTGGGAGTGGGAAGTGACAATGAGTGTGTCAATATTAATGACAGAATGACTATGGCAATGGCATTCAAACTGAAGCTCAACTGAGCATTTGTCAATTTTGTTTGTTTTGATGCGACTTGAGTTTGAATTGTGTTACACTTTCGTTCAGATCAGGTATCACAGCTATAACAGGAGAAGTGTTAAGTCAAAAGATCATGGACAACCAATTGACAATTCAAAATCAAGTTTAATATATTCAAATCAATTCAATATTCAAGGAGAGAGTGCAATTCAAACTCTAAGAAGTTGGTAGATACTCTCTTAAACTTTTGAATGGAATAAAATTTGTAATCTAAAAGACAAATGGAGGAGAAGCTGACGGGATGTCTAACCAAAATCTAACCAAAAGCTGGATAAGAGATATACCTTAGACTAGTTTGGACTATTTATATAAACGAAAGAAATGCTTCTGCAATACGAAGTCCCTTTATAGTTAATACTTTAGATGTTTCTTAGAATGGTTAGGGTAAGTTTTGTGTCACATTTTTTTCAATTTGAAATCTTAATTTATGTACATTTTGTTTGCCGTTTACTTTAGTCGGTCACTCAGTTATATACACATACGTACGTTATATGGCGCATTTCAATTAGGTTCAAACTATTTGCATTTGCCGCCCAGACTTGGGCTGGGCATTAAACTTACACTTTGTCTGCAATTTATTATTTTTCTCTCTCTCTCTTTCTCGTATTTACAGACCCTGGACCATGAACTCCTCAAGTGGTGATGATGAGGCTCCCAAGGATCCGCGTACAGGCGGTGAGGATTTTACTCAACAATTTACAGAGAATGATTTTGAAGGTAAATATTTCTGTATCAACATAAAACTAGTCAAATTGTTAGACTAAATTTTAGTTGGTATCTAAACAAAAATTCATTAGAAGTGGTAAAACTAGACAAGTGACAAATTTCATATATGTTGCGTTGGTGTTAATTATAATGTGATAACTAGAGACTTGTTTTATAATGAACTTAACATGAAATGCTCGATATGCGTATACAAATTTATATAAAAAATTTATCAAATTTAAATAAACTTGATTTGCCTACACGAGTCTCTTTACCAAAATTTTCGTATATTTAGGCTTAAAGGCTTGACGTCGGACCAGAGGGACATATACTCTATGGTGTCTTTGGTCTGTTTTTCCAGTTTATCCTTACATGATCAGTCTATTGATTGCCATTTTCTAAACACTCGAATCTCTCTCTAGATTTAGATTTAGACGCCCACTAATTAGGTAATCCATGCATTCCACATTCGACCTACTAACGTGACTTGATGAGCAATTAGAAAGAAACAAGAAGCCAGAGAGAGAAAGAGAGAGAGAGAGGAGAAAACTTGTTACAGGCTATGCACTGTATAATTAATTTAAATTTACAAAACTACAACAAAAAGATAAAGATTAAGATGATATCACAATTAGTCAACTCATTTGACTTTCAAACATACGGGCTATAGAAATCTGTAAAGAACTAGATTTGAATTAAGTAATATACATAAATTTATTTGACAATTAAGAAAAACAACATACACACACAGACACACACGTACCACAAACAAAGAGCCGACTCTATGAATCATCAAAGTCAGAGTCAACGCGGCGTATAAGTAATCTCAATTTTCATTAGCCTTGATTAAACAACAGTCAGACGGGAAGTCTTATCAGCGGTGTAAAGAGGAAAAAACACATAATTGAACTTTAGGCTTTAGGATTTTGATTGTTATTGTAATTGAATGGAGCGACGTTTATTTAAAAAGCATTTTTCTTAATGTAATTTTCTGTGAAATTCTCTCAATTTCCCCAGGACATCGGGCCCATACCGTCTATGTCGGTGTCCATGTGCCAGGTGGACGACGCCATTCCCAGCGTAGGCGTAAACATCATCACAGTGGCACGGAAACTGGATCCGGTGGTGGTGTTGGCGGTCGTGGAGGAGGACCCGGTGGCGGCGGCGGTGGAAGTGGCTCTGGCAAGGACAGCAGCAGTGAGAAGCAACAGGAAGCGGAACGTCCAGGTGGGTGTAGCCGCAATAATAACCTTGACTACATACGCGTGTGCCAGAATAGAGGGGGATTGGTCGAATGACAAATATAATTACGAAATGGTTGACTGATGTAGCCAATCAGTATATGCTCACTATACACCCAAGGCTGACCAAATTACAGGAAGTGCAAGTGTAGAAGGACGACAAGTGAATGAATGAAAGAGTTGAAATTATAGCTTTCAGGGTAAAATGAGAATGAAGCCAAATGCAAATAGTCAACATTAATTTGAGCTCCTGCATAGGATTGTCGGAATGACCATGAAATTAAGATTCTGTTAACATTATGGCATTCGATTAGTAATTAATTCTGTTGTGTTGTGTTCCAAGATCATAATATGGACACAACTTTATCGAAATGTGGGCTTAAACTAAGTTTTCTAAGCTTCTCTCTAGTTTTACATATCAAGCCCTTAACCCTTTCGCACTATTAGGTTGATCGATATTTTAAGCCAACTTGATTGTGGACTTTCTAAACTAATTCTTGGGTAAGATTATCCGTCCTTACAAGCCCTCAAGAGATAGTTCGAATTTGAAGATAACTTGTTAGAGTTAATGAATTAGATCTCTTAGATCAAAGACTTAATCGTATAACTTATCTTATGAAAGGTTAACCCTATTTCAAACATTTCCTGGTCTCAGTCTTTTCTTTATCCCAGGAGAGACCTGGAAATGCTCCATGGAAAGTATTCAAGTTTGCTAAAATATTGGCATGACATCTTCCGCTCTGAAAACTCACCTTATCCTAAACTTAAATTAACCTTAATAAGGTCTTACTTTAATAATTTAACATTGGACTCTTGACGAGGATAAGTTGTTTATGTAGTCCTTTTTTCGTTTTACCTTGGGCAGACCTAAACTTACGTTAAACATTTTAGCAGCATTTCTATTCCCAGTTGTCGTCGTTCCCTAGAGCTAAATAAAAGCTAATAGTTTGCAAAGCGTTCAGCCATTTCACACTTTCCACTACTGTTCCGTATCCAAAAAATAACTTAACTACAAAATGTCAGGCATTTCCTTGCCAGAAACTTATGAAGCCAATTAACTTTGGCACGCAAACAGCCCGACTGGACGCACACCCAGAGTAGAGTGCGATAAATGTTGATTAAGCTGATGATGGTTACTTCTTTTCATCGTTTGCAGTAACTCCCCCAGCCCAACGTGTGCAATTCATACTTGGCGAGGATGTCGATGATGGTACACATGTCTCTCATCCGTTATTTTCGGAAATGGGAATGCTGGTTAAGGAGGGCGATGAGATTGAATGGAAGGAGACGGCCCGTTGGATCAAATTCGAAGAGGATGTGGAGGAGGGCGGCAATCGTTGGTCCAAACCACATGTGGCCACATTATCGCTGCATTCGTTATTCGAATTACGCAGCCTGCTGCTCAATGGCACCGTCATGCTGGACATGGAGGCGCATAATTTGGATGTGGTTGCTGATTTGGTATGCGATCAAATGGTTAATGCTGGCACCTTACCTGCCGGCGCCAAGGATAAAGTGAAGGATGCTTTATTGCGGCGACATCGCCATCAGCATGAATATGCCAAAAAGACAAGATTACCTATTATACGTTCTCTGGCCGACATGCGGAATCAGTCATCAACGAAAAGTAAGTTTTGTCCTTCCATTTCACTCACTCTCCCTCTCTGTTTAGATAACAAGGGACTCGATCAACTCGTTTGTTAATTTTACGCAATTGTTCACTCTGTGTGCTCATAACAAATCATCCATATTTCAATCATATAACCAAATTATATTATGCATTGTCCATCGAAAAAAAACAAACAAACAAATTATGAAGCCTTGCATCTGGATGGAGGCCATACGCCTAGCAGCGGCACATATATGTCCAGTAAGGATCAGCGTGGTTGTTATCTCGCTGTTCCCACAGGTACTAACCGTAAAACAAACTGTAACAATATTAAGAGTTGCCTGGCACCCGCAAAAACAAAAAACCAAAAACCCAACAGACTCGGTTAACTTGATCACCTTTGAAGCAACCAACTGAAAAAAGTAACTCTTATGCACCAAGCTCATATCTAACGCTTCATTTCTATTCATAAGTTCATTGTTGTTGAGCCAAATACATAATTAGACTTCAGGCTAACCGTTATAACCGAAACTCACTCGCTTCTTTTAAATTGAAACTACCAAAGCTGACACCACATCAATGCATCTGGGTGCCATTGGGGTTACCACCTGGTTTCATGCAGGCGCCTCGCCTCAGCATCATTCAACTTCAGGATCAGCAGGACAAGCAGCCACAAGTAATATTAGTTAACGTCACTTTTTTTTTTGGTTTTTGAGTAAACTGTACTTCTTTCACTCTCACTCTCTCTCTCTCTAAATATCTCTTTCTTTCTACAAACTGAAAGCACGTTAGTTTTACAACATTTTACTCTCTCTCTCTCTGTCTCTCTCTTGTGTCGTGCAACTTTTATTCCCCCTTCGTTTTGAATGTCACTATCCTTCTCTTTAAATCTCCTCTCAAACTTAATCAAAAAGTAAACAGGGTTGATTAGAAATTTTAGGAGATTTTTTGGATGAACCACAGAAGTGTAAAGAAGTGTGTGAGAGTTTTTGGAGTGGTCTTTTGATCTTACAATTAGTGTCCTTAGAGCTGAGTATTACCCGTTTTCGTATTCCAGTTGAAGAGCAATCTGGCGGCGGTGCTTTAGGGGCCACCACACCGATATCGCTAACGGCCAGTGAGCCAGGACCGCCGGGCGGTACTACAACAAATGGAAATAGTGCTGCTACCGGCGGCATGGGACGTTTTCTAACTGTACCCGGTAAACCCGGCAACAGAACGCTCGGTAAAGAACCCAAGAAACATCCAAAATTATTGAATGACAAAAAACAAAAAAACAAAAATAAAACGAAAACAATTTGATTCTGTTATGTCTCTGTTTATTGTGACGAAATTTGCATGAAGAAAGGTTAGAAAAGTGAAATTCAAAAAGATTGGCAGAAGGTTTTAGTTTTGTAGTTCAGATACAAACCAAATCACACTCACACACACACACACACACATACATACACACTGCACGTCTATCTCTTTCACTTAATTTGCATGCATTTTCATTTCTTACTCACTTATTTGTGTATATACATATATACCTTTTAATTCCAATCTCTCTTCCAGCACTTTTGTATGAAAACTATTTTAAAACTAATTTTGTATTTTCTATTCTGTTTTGGTTTGAAACCCACTCCAACACACACACACACACACATCTATATCTGTTGTTATTTGCTGTTGTTATTATATCAAATTGTAATACCACCCAAATCCGGAAAACAACAAAATATTACACACAAAATCCGATCCCTCGATATATACCCGTTACACACATGTGTTTGGTAAACGTTAGAGAAAAAATCTAATTCTAAAAATTTGCAATCTGCACAACATTTGAAAATGCCTGCCATCGCAGAGGATATGGTGAAGAGTCCCAGCAGCCAATCGATGGCACGTCAAGGAAGCGGAACAGAACTCAGTGAACAACAACATAAGGGCAATACGCATTTTATGCGCAAGATTCCACCAGGAGCCGAGGCCAGTAACATTTTGGTTGGCGAAGTTGATTTCCTTGAGCGCAACTTATCCTGCTTTATACGATTGAGTCAGGCGGCAGTTATGGGCGATTTAACAGAAGTTCCCGTGCCAACTAGGTAAGTTTTAAGGAGTAGCAATTGAAAATGTAGGGACGACTATATGAAACATTTGCTTTTGCAGATTCATCTTTATACTCCTTGGACCGCCGGGAAGTCAGAGTAATTTCCATGAGATCGGTCGTGCCATGGCCACTTTAATGTCCGATGAGATCTTTCATGAGGTGGCCTATCGTGCACGAAAACGCGATCATTTGCTGGCTGGTGTTGATGAATTCTTGGATGCTGTTACAGTATTACCACCCGGTGAATGGGATCCCACAATTAGGATAGAACCACCGGCAGCTATACCCTCTCAGGAGGTCCGCAAACGTCCGCCAGAGTTGCCCAAGGAGGAGATTGACGAGGAGGAGGAAGAGCAACGTTTGCGCGAAGAATCGGGTCTGTCACGCACTGGACGACTATTCGGTGGCCTCATCAATGATGTGAAGCGTAAAGCACCTTGGTATTTGAGTGACTACAAGGACGCTTTGTCCATGCAGTGTGTGGCCTCATGGATTTTCCTTTATTTTGCCTGCCTGTCGCCAATTATTACATTCGGCGGCCTACTATCCGCAGCAACGGGCAAGCATATGGCGGCAATGGAATCTCTGGTATCTGGATTTGTGTGTGGCATGGGCTATGGCTTTTTTTCGGGTCAGCCGTTAACAATATTGGGTTCCACCGGTCCAGTTCTGGTCTTTGAGTCAATTATCTATGAATTCTGTTTGCAAATGGGTTGGGATTATATGACATTCCGTTTCTGGATCGGCATGTGGGTCGCCTTCATTTGTTTCGTTCTGACCGCGATCGATGCCAGTGCCCTAGTGTGCTATATAACACGATTCACCGAAGAGAATTTCGCCACATTGATTGCCTTCATCTTTATCTACAAGGCAATTGAGAATGTTGTGGTAATCGGCAAGAATTTCCCAGTCAATCAGGATATATACAATTGTGTCTGTACCCCGCCAAAAAATAGTAATTCCACTATATTAGAGTATGCCAAATACAATTGGGATAATTGTGAGGTGAGTGTCCTAATGTCCTTGATCAACCTAATTTCTAATCACATTCTTGCAGTCCTACGGTGGCATTTTGGAGGGCAGCGATTGTGGTTTACCACCCTCGGAAAACGTCTTCCTCATGTCTGTGGTTCTATGTGCTGGCACATTTATTTTATCCACCATTTTGAAGGATTTCAAGAACTCTCTATTCTTCCCATCAATTGTGCGCCAATATATTAGTGATTTCTCCGTGTTGATTGCCATCTTTGCGATGAGCTTCTTCGACTATTCATTGGGTGTTCATACCCAGAAATTGGAAGTGCCACATGAATTCAAACCCACCTTGAGCACAAGAGGATGGCTTATACCACCGTTTAGTGAGAAGAATCCATGGTGGTCGCCCATAATAGCAGTTTTTCCAGCTCTATTGGGCACCATTCTGATATTTATGGATCAACAGATTACAGCGGTTATTGTGAATCGTAAGGAGAATAAACTAAAGAAGGGTTGCGGCTATCACTTGGATTTGTTTATTCTATCCATATTGATTGCCATTTGCAGTATCATGGGTTTACCTTGGTAAGATAATGATTTTGTTTCTTTGATTCCTTCTAATTTTATATGATTCCTTGTAGGTTCGTGGCTGCCACCGTGTTGAGCATCAATCATGTGAACTCCTTGAAATTGGAATCGGAATGTAGTGCTCCTGGCGAGAAACCACAATTTTTGGGTGTACGCGAGCAGCGTGTGACACATATTTTGATCTTTTTGACAATTGGAGGATCAGTGCTATTGACACCGCTGCTCGGTTATATACCCATGCCGGTGCTATTCGGTGTATTCCTCTATATGGGTGTGGCCTCGCTCAAGGGTCTACAGTTCTTCGATCGCATATTGATTATGTTCATGCCAGCCAAATATCAACCAGACTATATGTTCCTGCGACAGGTAATTGTCATGGCGAAACACACTTAAGAGATCTTTAATATCGATTGTTAATGTACTTTTTTCTAGGTCCCCATTAAGCGTGTCCATCTGTTTACAATTATACAATTGGCCTGCCTCATCATATTATGGCTTATCAAATCTTTCTCACAGACCTCCATATTGTTCCCACTGATGTTGGTCGTCATGATCGGTATACGTAAATCATTGGATTTGGTATTCACGCGAAGGGAGTTGAAAATACTTGATGATATTATGCCCGAGATGACAAAACGGGCGGCGGCCGATGACTTGCATCAATTGGACGCTGAGGTGGGATTTTTGCAGAAATATATTCCATGCTTTGGGGGTAGCGGTAAACGTGAACCCAAGGATAGTCTTGATGGTGATGTGGCTAGTGCTGTTGGTAGTGGTGGCTCACTAAGTCTTATCAAGTGCAATACCACAAATGCAAATGAGAAGGAATTTGAAGCACAAAGTAGCTTGCTTAAAAAGTAGACAAAAAAGAAAACAAAAAGAGAAACCGGCACAAAGTATGCAACACAAAATTATACATTTTAGCCGAGTGCTGCCTATTTCCGTTTGCTTTTGTAGGGTAACACTTAAAACACCAACAATGCACTTTTCCAACGTCACTCAAAATGGAAATTTTTGTTTTTAGATTTTTGATTTTTTTGTTTTTTGATTGATATTATTATTATTGAGTTTTTTTGTTGTTGTTTTTATGCATATATACCATATATATTTAACTATTGATCTATCTATCTCTCACTCTTTGTTAATATTCTTCTTCATCTATGTTGATTTTGGAAAAAAAAAAATATTTTGTTTTTAATTTTTTGTAAACAGTATTTTGTACATTTTTTTATATCTATCTATATATTCTTACATATATATATATATCTATATATTCGTAACTGTAGCATGCAGAATATATTTTTTGTTTTGCATTTTGTTATACTTATTTTTAATGAACCGAAACACAAAAGAAAAAACAAATCGAAACAAAAACGCTCAAGCGCAACTGTACCTCCTACTATTACGCTTTTTCCCGACCCCGAAATTTACGCAAACAAAACAAAAGAAAAACAAATACTTACTCTATATACTTATACTCTTATATATATAGATGTTATATGATATTTATGTAAAGTCTAGTTTTAAGTCAGAACCCCAAATGTATTAAATATGTACATGTTCCCGAGTAACTAACCCACACGTGCAAAAAGAAGAAGAAACAAATACTATTTGTAAATTACAAATGGCAAAATTCCACACAACAAAAACAAAAGAAAAAAAAAACACAAAAAAAAATAAACATAAAAATTTGGCAAAACAAAATTCAAAAATGTTGAAAAATTTTACCACACTGATTACAAACACACTTTGAATTGGCTATACAACACTTGTTTTTCCAACACCCTTTTTTTAGAATATAGCGTGCTCTGTTTTGCTTCTCTATCTCTCTCACACACACTCTCTGCTCTCTGTCTCTGTAACTATCTTATAAATCCCCATCTCAATCTCTACAATGTTGAGTAAATATTGTTTTTGAAGGACAATCATCATCATCATCAACAACAACAACAAGCCCCTGGTAAAGGTTATAGTGCCAATAATTCATCGGGACCCACAACAATACATATACCCTTATCTGGAAATGGTAATGCCAATAATGGCAATAAGCCAGCCATGAATATATCTCAGGAGGTGAATCGTACAACTGTCTGGCAACAGATCAACAAAGATGGCAATGGCATATCGGAACAATTGATCATTCCAGTAACTGTTAAAGTGCGTCAAATCAATGGCAATCAGTAAGTTGATTCAGATAGGACTAACCAACACTATAAGTGCTGGAGAAAAATAGCTTTATAGACAAATGGCTATAAATTCAATTCGATTCATTCATGGCTAGAAATCGAAACTATTTTGATTCATGTAAGCTCAAATCATTCATCTCTGGCATTCCCAACTTTCTCTCCCTCTCTCTCTCTCTCTCTCTCTCTGTATAATTACTTCCTCTTTAGTAATACCGCAAATGCTGCCCTATCGCCCTCCCGACTCTCACCCATGCATGAGGTGGACGAATTTAATGAGGGAAAACTCGAACAACAATCACTGCCAGGAGGCAAGGAGTCATCCCATTTTGAAGGATCCTGCAATCAAGAGAATCCGGCGAATATAACTCATGTCTAAACATGAAAACTAAACCCCAACTACACACAGTTTCATCATTAAACATTATATACATACATACATATGTAGAACACAAAAAAACAACTTTCGTAGAGTCAAAAATGTCGCAAATCCATAAAAGTAAATTATGAGAGCGTTAAATGGTTCCGCCGAAATGAAAATTCCAAAATTAAATAATGATATTTATTGGATAACGAAACAAGAACCATCCAATACTCCATCATATATAATCGTAGTAGAGTGAAAATCAGACATTTTTTAGTGGTGCCAGTTGGTAGCATTTATCATACACACTCTTTATACATATAGCTATATAGTAGAAACCAAAAACTATTCCTTTGATTTTGGGGCTCAGGTATAATATATTTTACAAGTATTATTTACATAGGTGTTAATCGATTTTTAAAGAAATTTTTATAAAACAAAAAACGAAACAAAGAAAATACCTATAAAAAAAAAAAATGCAAATGCAAAGCGCACACATTGTCAATTTTTAAAAATCATTAGAAATATTCCACTATATATGTATATCGAGATAGTTGTATGATTTTGAAAATCCCATCTTAAACTTGGTTCTTGGAGTGGAATACTGTGATTAAATAGTTGAGTGAGTTCATTTTGTATGGGCAAAAAAGGAAAAAGGATATCTAAAATGTAAATCAGAAAACTGTATCAAAAGCAAAAACAAAAAACTAAATGGTCAATTTATTTTGATGCAGTTGCCTGTTGTAAACCAAAACATGTATTATAATTTTATGCCTCATAAATGTGTTATTCATCCTGCTCCTGCACATTTACTATAGTTATATATAACAACAATTACTATACAAAAACTTGAATAAAATGAAGAACAAAACAAAAAAAAAAAACCGAATCTAAATTGCAACTTTAATTTACGTGTTTAATCTTTGTGATGTGCCCCTGAAACTATAATTTTAGTTGTTTATATTTTCATTTGTGTATGTACCTTAATGTGTATCACTCTTTCTATATCTATATATATATAAATTTATCTATCATAGCCATTTAGCACTCAAAACCAAAAACATCGTCAAAACATCATCAAGCAACCAAATTATCAACTCATGGCCTCATAATACTGCATCGTGTCTATATAGATGTCTAAAAAAAAAAAAACAAAACAAAACAGAACCCTTATATATGTATGTATATAGTGAATAATCTAGTTCTGTATATTTACTTTTCATGTAAAGAGTAGTGAAATATATTACTTAATCAAACGTTTTTCTTCTTTTAGAACCCAAAATTTGATACGTCGAAGCAATTGTGGCGTGGATATATTACACCAACAGAAACATCCGTTTGAATCAATGATTTAGAGTATATATAAATGTTTAATTATTAAATTAATTTATACGTGTTTATCTGAATAGATCTCTAAAATCTATCTATCTATATATATTTGTGTAAATGTATAAGCCGTCCCTTCAATATTTTCCACGTCTTCTTTTCAGTGCGTTTTTATAGCACAAAAATAAGAATATGTTATGTTTGCAACTGAAACATATCAACACACAAAATATATAAAATAAACCAATTAAAACAACAGAAAATCCAAACATATACAAACTTATAAGAATCCGAAATACCTCCCCCCTTTGGAATTTATTATGAATAAATGTATATTACTGTTATCACTGAATATAAGAAATTGTGTGTTTTATGGAAAAGAATTCGATCTAACTGTATTTACTATATGCAAACCGAGAAATGTAGATTGGAACTTATAATGAGAAAGTTCTTTAGGAAAATAAAGTTCATATTCTTCGAATTCCAAAGTAGGCGGTAAAATTCGATAACTTTTGTTAACTTTACAGCATCATTCGTGAGCTCTGTTAACTTAACATGTGTGGACACATGTGAGCGTCAGTGTGACCAGCCTGTGTGTCAGAGAAGAGAATTGAATGTGGTTTAAGTTAGAGATATAAATATTCCCTTTTTATTAATTAAAAACTCAGGAAAATGTCTCTACTAACACGCCTGTGCAAAGGAAATGTTCCGCTGCGGCTGAGTGCCCTGAAACATCTGAGTCAAGTAAGAGAAAACATTGGAGAAATGGGAGTAATCCTCTCAAGCTTTTCCGGCTTGTTATGTAATTGTTTTTGTTAATTTCCTTAGTGTGGCTACACTTCGCATGCCAAATTCTCGGAACACAAGCCCATCGAGAAGATACGAAATATAGGCATCTCGGCCCACATAGACAGTGGCAAGACAACGCTGACAGAGAGAATCCTATTCTATACAGGCCGCATAGCTGAGATGCACGAGGTGAGGGGTAAAGACAATGTGGGAGCCACAATGGATAGTATGGAATTGGAGCGTCAGAGAGGCATCACGATACAATCGGCTGCCACCTACACCCTGTGGAAGGATACGAATATCAATATTATTGATACTCCTGGACATGTGGACTTTACCGTGGAAGTGGAACGTGCCTTGAGAGTGTTGGACGGAGCTGTTCTAGTGCTGTGCGCTGTGGGTGGTGTCCAGAGTCAAACGCTTACGGTGAACCGCCAGATGAAACGTTACAATGTGCCCTGTTTGGCATTCATTAACAAGTTGGATCGTCTGGGTTCGAATCCCTATCGTGTCCTTTCTCAAATGCGGTCGAAAATGAACCACAATGCTGCCTTCATACAACTGCCAATTGGAGTGGAGAGCAATTGCAAGGGAATAGTTGATTTGGTCCAGGAGAAAGCCATTTACTTTGAGGGAGACCATGGCATGGACATCAGACTGGACGAAATACCTCAGGATATGCGAGTAGAGAGTGGAGAGCGAAGGCAAGAATTGATAGAACATCTGTCGAATGCGGATGAGAAATTCGGAGAGCTTTTCCTGGAAGAGAAACCCTTCACGGAAAAGGATATCAAGGAAGCTCTACGCAGAACATGCATACAAAGGACCTTCACACCGGTTCTTGTGGGTACCGCTTTGAAGAACAAAGGAGTCCAGCCCTTGCTTGATGCTGTCTTGGATTACCTGCCCAATCCGGGAGAAGTGGAAAACTTGGCATTTATCGAACACGAAGGCAAGGAGCCGGAGAAAGTTGTCTTAAATCCCGCACGCGATGGCAAGGATCCTTTCATGGGTTTGGCCTTTAAGTTAGAGGCTGGTCGCTTTGGACAATTGACCTATTTGAGATGCTATCAAGGTGTCCTACGCAAGGGTGACAATATATTCAATGCCCGCACGAATAAGAAAGTAAGAATCGCTCGATTAGTGCGTCTCCATTCCAACCAAATGGAGGATGTTAACGAAGTGTTTGCCGGCGATATCTTTGCCCTATTCGGTGTGGATTGTGCATCGGGTGACACCTTCACCACGAATCCCAAAAACCATTTGGCCATGGAATCGATATTTGTTCCAGAACCCGTTGTCTCAATGGCAATTAAACCCAATAATACCAAAGATCGGGATAACTTCTCAAAGGCCATCGCCCGATTCACCAAAGAAGATCCCACATTTCATTTCCATTTCGATAACGATGTGAAAGAGACCTTGGTCTCGGGCATGGGAGAACTGCACTTGGAGATCTATGCCCAGCGCATGGAGCGGGAATACGGTTGTCCAGTCACTCTGGGAAAACCCAAGGTGGCCTTCCGTGAAACATTGGTTGGTCCCTGCGAATTCGATTACCTGCACAAGAAACAATCCGGCGGTTCGGGTCAATATGCCCGAATTATCGGTATAATGGAACCCCTGCCTCCCAGTCAAAATACTCTGCTGGAATTTGTCGACGAAACTGTCGGCACAAATGTACCCAAACAGTTCATTCCTGGCGTGGAGAAGGGTTACCGTGAAATGGCCGAAAGGGGCATGCTCTCGGGTCACAAACTTTCAGGCATTCGTTTCCGTCTTCAGGATGGTGGCCATCACATTGTCGACTCCAGTGAACTTGCCTTCATGTTGGCCGCCCATGGCGCCATAAAGGAGGTATTCCAGAATGGCTCGTGGCAAATTCTTGAGCCAATCATGTTGGTGGAGGTCACAGCCCCCGAGGAATTCCAGGGCGCCGTTATGGGACATCTAAGCAAAAGGCATGGCATCATTACGGGAACTGAAGGAACCGAAGGCTGGTTCACTGTTTATGCTGAGGTGCCCCTCAACGATATGTTTGGCTATGCCGGTGAATTGAGGTAAGTGTTTTGTGAAATCCTTTAAACCAACTTATTCTAAACATTGTCCCTAATCCTTTTTCAGATCCAGCACTCAGGGCAAAGGTGAATTCACCATGGAATATTCACGGTACTCTCCTTGCTTGCCCGAAGTGCAGGAACAAATTGTGCGCCAATATCAAGAGTCCCAGGGTGTTGGGCAGGCCGAGAAGAAGAAAAAGAAGAACTAAATTGTTAATAACTATTAGTATTTAATGTCGAATACTTGTTACTACAAAAAAAAATTATTTTGTTTTTAGTTTTTACTGTGATAATCACTCCATAAAGTAACGACAAATTTTTGTATAGCTAATAATAAAATGAAATACTAAAAACACAAATAATTTAATCCGTTTTCTCGATTCCAGGAGAAAGTCGAAGTCAATGCCAAATATATTCCAATTTGGTATTACTAATCACAATCACAATAATCACAAGCAAAATTTTCGTGATGCCTGGCTTCAAGACGAGGAGTTTAAGCAATGGATTCGCAAGGATTGCTCTGATCCAATGCGAGCATATTGTGCCTACTGCAAATCCTCAATAGGCGCAAAGCTTTTTGACATTCGCCACCACGCTGCCTCAAAAAAACATTTAGCTGTGATGGCCGCATGTATCCAGAAAAATAAGTTGCATTTCGTTCTAAAGTCGACCAAAACGCAGGAGTAGGAAGCAGCGCTATGTCTGTATATTGCCAAACACTCAGCGCTTGCGACAAGTGATCATTTGTCGAAGTTGTGTGTTGCGCAGTTTTCAGCTTGCAAAGCTGCTGCAAATATAAAACTAGGCAGAACGAAGTGCACCTACATCATTAAAAATGTACTGGCAATGCATTTTATTAGCGATTTAAGAAGCGACATCGGAGACTCAGGCTTTAGTCTTCTATTGGACGAGTCTACTGACATCAGCGTGGAAAAAATTCTTGGTAAGCTTTTTGTCTAACAAGGGGAACTTCAGGTATGCGAATCACCGATTTGGATGAATTTTGGATATGTTGTGGAATACCCCGTCATTTGAAGCTGTGTGAAATATTTCGGCGCACTATTCTATATTTTCCTGAAAATAATTAATAAGATATTATTTTATCTTATTAATGACTAGGCTTGATTTAAAAGAAATTTATAAAATATCAAAGAGTTTTTTCTTTGTTATAATAGATAATATCTTACACTCTGGATATAGTTCTATAATGAGTAAAATTTGAACCAAAAAGTATGCTATAGGGATTCAAAGAATTGTCTACATTTTAATTTTAAAGAATTATGGGAATCTGATGCGTCTAACAAATTGTTTATTAGTTATATGTGCAAACAAGAACTAATTTTCTTACACAGAATATTCTAAAATCTGTTAAAAAAGTTAAAAATTTTTGTTTTAAACTTTCTAAAGTATACTTTTGGGTGCCTATTTTCCAACCCCAGATCTCCAGATTTCACAAAATCTGGACGTGATGGACAAAAACCAAGTATGCAGTTAGAATCAGCGTACCCGAATTAGTTAAGAACACCTCTCAAGTTAACGTCAGCAAAAATCATGTCGGCCTGTGTAATTTTTTTACAATTTCTAGGTTGCCAGATAATATAGAACTAATGCAACTGGTAAATTTATTTTCTGTACAAAACATGCTAAAAGTTTCAGTAAAGAAATTTTCAAAATGATTTAGTTTATAAATTGATTAAGTAATGAATTTAAAATGTAAATTGTTTAGTTTTTTTTTTTTTTTTAAGTGTTTTCAGTAATAATTTCTACGTTTCATTAAATAAATATGTACCTTTGTTGAAAATTAAGATTTTAATGGCTTAGCAATTATTTTTTAGCAATTTTCAGAAAATTGTTAGCAACTTTTAGCAATTATTCTTCAAAAATCTAGCAATTTTAGCATTTGTTTATTTTGTCCTTAAGAAATTTATAAACCAAGGTCAGCTAGTGATATACATGGATGACAAGTCTCAAGAATATAATGCCGAATATTATGCGAAGCATCACCTCCCTGCCATTAGTTTTGAGGAAGGGGTTTTCCTAGTTATTAAGAATGTAGATACTTCGGCAGGTACGAACAAAAAACTTATCAGACGGTATCGTGGCCCATACGTTGTTCACAAAAAACTTCCGGATGACCGATATGTTATCCGAGATGTGGAGGGCTTCCAGAACACCCAACTGCCGTATGACGGGGTACTCGAAACCTCCAAATTAAAGCTATGGGCAGCCCCTGATCAAGATTGCACTTCACATATCCCAACCAAAGTCGACACTAGCCACTTAATGTTATTATTTACCCCTTTTGTTAGCAACTAGAATCGAGATCGATTCCTTGTCAGGACGGCCGAGTTGTAAGATGTCAGTTACTTACGAATTGTGACAATATATCGAAGTTAGTATTTTAAGTATCGACTGTTAGTAGTAAGTCAGTATTTTAAGTATCGATTGTTAGTATTAAGTTGCCTATGGAAAATATCGAAAATAAATAGGTGTTTACAGTCATTTAAACCAATATTCAACTCGATAACAAAAAAAATGACATTAGGCCCAATGTCCGAGATTTTGAAACGAATTCCCATTCGCAATTCAAGACTATCGATGTGCTATCGACGAGCTATCGACAAAATTGCCATCTCTAGTTGTTTTTGTTTTCTGCGAGTGAACGGTTCGCGTGGGTGGTGAGCGGAGTGTTTTTTTTTTCTCTCATGCGGAAAGTCGAAAAACAAAGGGAATAAAAACTTAGAAAAACGCCAACAATTGGCGAAACTGTGTGAATTTCATTTCCGTACTAATGGAATTGGATGAAATTCAATTAACTAACGACATAATCGAACCGAAACGCAACAAATAAAATAAAATGCCAACTGACAAGCGACAACGGGAACGCGAGGAAATCTTATCGAGAAATTGAGAAAAGCGGAAAACAAAAATTTGTCTTAATTAAACGGGAAGGAAAAACACCACCATCACCACCCCCCCCCCGAGAAAATGTAAAAGCAAATGGGAAATTAAAATGTGTGATGCGAAAGTAAAAGAAAAAATGGAAAGAAGTTTCGAATGAAGTGTGCGCAGGAAAATTTGCTGAAAATTTTCTATAAAAACAAAGAAAATTTTTGTGTGACAAAAAACGAATAGCGTGTGAGAGAAAGGTAGTTGGAGAGAGTGTGAGAGAGAGAGAGAGCAGTGAGAGTGAAAGGGAAGAATTTCTAAGGAGAAAATTCAATACAAACAAAACAAAACAAAACAACAAGAGGAACGCGTAGCAACAACAAAAACAACAGCAAAGACAAAATCAGCTGTGCGTTTACCTGTGTCTTTGCAAAAGCAGCTACCTACCTGAGCGGCAGATAGACAGAGAGAGAGAGAGAGAGAGACAGAAGTTTAATTCCTCCAATTAAAATTTCACTTACCTGCGTTTTCAGAATGCAAATAACAAGAACTTCCAGACGTCAGCTTCTTCTCAACACCAGCAGCAGCAACTAGTCAACATACAGCAAAACTAACTAACTAAAACATATCCGTCAACTAAATAAACATAAAATAACAGAAATTAAAATTATAAGTAAACACAACACACACACACACATACATATTCAAAATGGATTGGATTATCAATGATGAGATGGGCCTGACAGTCGGTCATGTAGTCGGCTGGGCCGCCGCCTCTGCCATGGTCATTGGCGGTGTTATACCCTACGTTCCGCAATATATCGAGATCAAGAAGACCCAAGATGCCGAGGGCTTCTCTCTGTATGTTTGCCTGGCCCTGCTTATAGCCAATTCACTGAGAATACTTTTCTGGTAAGTCAAACAAACACAAAATTTGACAGTAAAAACACTTTGAAAACTTTCTCTTTTTCGTATACAAAAAAATCAGGGAATAAATTCAATCGATGAGAGGATATGAAATATCCAAAAGAGTAATGAGCTCATAATAACATTTAATTTTAGTTAAAAATTAACTAAAACTTTAATAAACTAAAATTATTATATATAATTATCGAAGATATCCCTAAAAAGCACTCTAAATGTAATTGTAGGGTGTCAAAAACATGTGTTGGGTGTCCAAAAACGTAACCAAAAATATGAGATGTCGAAAATTTCCAAAAATAAAATGTCCAATATTTTACTTTGAACGTTTTAAGAAACAAATTGTCCTCAAAATTCTTCAAGGTAGAAAAAGTTAATTATGTATTTTGTAATTTCTGTCTGCCTTTAACAGCTTTTTTTCCACCTTTTCCTCTGAATTCTTATTCCATCTTCTAAGAACCGTATGCCAAATATTATTAAAAGTAGAGCAAATTGTTTTCAACATTTTATTTTGAAACAAGATTTGCGATATTTTGAATTAAAATTATGTTTAATAACAATATCAAAATCTAGTGTACAAAAAAGATTTGTAAATGGGTTGAAAATGGGTTTAAAAAAAAGCAGAGATAAATACATTTTTAAAATATTTTGTACATGAATTCGAAATTTTATTTTTCAGTTTACTTTTTTTGACTGGGGTTAATCTTTTCTAAGAAGAATCCCCTAGGGGAAATTGCTTAGCTTAAGACATGACTAAACCTCTTGGCCAAACAAACTTATCGCTTGGCTTATCAATAGAGGGCCAGAGATACAGAGAACTGAGTGTGACCAATATAAAAAAAGTCGGTTATCTTGGTGCCTCTTGCATGATCTTATACAATATGTTTTTCTTAACAACAAATTTTTACAACCAAGTTGAAAGCCATATTTGCCCGTGTCCCGCTCTCTCTCTCTCTGTTAGCCAAGTCATGATTTTTAGACAAAATTAAAAATTGATTATCGTAATTGTTCGTTATTATGGTTCTGTGTGGTATGCACTTAATCGTAGTATTGATTTCAAATGGCATTCGTTCTTCTTATTATCTTTATGGTATTTTATGGTGAAGGTGTTGGGAATATTAACCCAACTTGGCATCATCATCTTTTTTCATCATGATGAAATTACGAAAAGTTTTCAGGGCCTTTTAATCTTAGCAATCATTAATGCTATATATTTTCTGACTCAGTGTGAAATTTGTAAACTTTTCCAGCATATAGAACTTGGTATAATTCCAACGAATAATTCATTTATCATATATACAATATATCATCATTTTTTTACCCCTAGACACAATTTAATTGGTTTAAAAAGTCATCACATTCACTCACGAGGCGAGTCTTGAGAGTTAATCATCTATTCAGATTCTACTCTAGATTCTCTTTATATAAACATTGTCATTTTAAATTTCGTAAATTTCTTGAATTGTTTTCAAGATACCCTCGGAGGGGAGAAAAAATAAACTTTTTAATTCAATTTGTATCAAAGTGCAAATAGATTTCACTTGGAAACCAAATGGAGGAATGCTTCTTCTCTTTTGATTAGGTGCAAAAATTAGATTTATTTACCTGCTTAAATTCTCCTTGATAAATATTTACATCTAACTTGACTTGATTTCTGTTTTTCGTTACGTTTTTCAATGATGGCTTTTTTTATGGCCTCTTTTCATGCAATTCTCTTTTGTCTTTTGCCTTAGTTTCTTGTTGTTTGTTTAAACAGGTTTTTCTTTATACAATTTTTTGCTTTTTGTTGATACAGCTGATTCCGTTCAGCCATCCATCCAACCATCCCTTCAGCCAACCCACTCAGGGTCAACCACTTTGTCTCTGCTTGTTTCACTCACGTCATGTTTTTTCTTTTTTTTGTTTTTGGCTATAAATTTTTAATGCAATTTCCTAGACCTAAATTAAATTGTTGCGTTAAAAAAAGACGTAGCCCGACGCAACTGGTGTCAATTTGTCTGGGGAATCAATAATTCAATTATTTCGTTAGACTAAAACTCTTTAAATATGCCGGTTCTCGGTAGTTGTAGATGTAGAAATCAGCTGGTTTCCCCGACACTTTCAATGCCAAACACTGAGTGTGTGCGTGGTTACCTATGAATGTCCGACTCGTAGCATTTTTTCCAAAAAGGACCCTTTCGCTTTTGTCACGCGATTGCCATAGAACAGAAGGAACAAAAAGTAAAAGGCGCCAAGGGGTTTGCCTCATGAGTTTCACTTTGCTTTTGTGGGTGAAAACTATAATTAGGAAGAGAGAGCAACAGAGAAGGAGAGGCAACAGCTGGGGGTAACAGCGAAAGTAACTAAGTTTAGTTAGTTAGCGCATAGTTGGGGATCGATGCTAATTCGAATTGCAGGAAAAAATTAAATTTTTGTCGGAACTTTTATGAAAAGTTCAACAACGTTGCATGTACAACCCACGTAGGGGGTCAATGGTATATGAATTGTATAACAGTTCGTCGAAACTTTTATAAACCAATATTTAGTTTGAAACGTACTCTACTCAGTTTATTAAAAGAACCTTTGGGTTAGTGTCAACATTTTTCTTCAATGAAGAATTATTTTCAGGCCATCTATTCTACACATTCTATTCCAAAAACTTCTCGTTTTCCATATCCTTAAGTAGTCTACAAACAATAAAGAGGATACAAAAATATCCCTACTGAAGAAAACACAGAAGATTCAGGGACATTCATACGTGTATAACAGATGTATCAGATGATCGTCGCAACTAGAAGTTAGCAATTGGTATATTCCATAGATGGATCCAAAGGGTGGAGTCTGGGTGGTCTGGACACCTCCCGAAATATCGGTTTTCAGCTGTGCTTAAGGCCCAGATAGTAAATTTTCAAGGTAGTCGGGCAAATTTGATGAATTTTAAAACTGACAAAATGTCCCATCGAAAATTTGGTAGTTTTCTAAACCAATTATCTGAATTTCTGATTGAACACCATTGTAACTACTTTAGTTTTTTGCTATTTTCTTCGTTTTACACTTGATAGTTAAAAAAAAGTGTTATACAGCTCGCCAAACATAACGTATATTGAGTTTATTGAGAAGCGGGTTAGGTCTATATCAACTTTAATACGTATTCATATATCCAAATGTCAATAGATGTCGTCATAATTTACGAAGTTATATATTTTATAATAGATGACATTGGTGATCATTAAATAGTGCGTATAACTAACTGTTATATAGTGAGTAGTATATTCGCCAAAAGGTTATTAATAGAGTCATATAACAATTTTGTATAATTCCCATAGAAAATCCAGCTCCATTTGATTGTGGTAAAAACTTAGATCTAACTCTAAGCTATGTACACTCACTCCCTCAGTTCCACCTGCCTTTTAGACAGATTGCTTTCGGCCAATCAATCGTACACTTAAACTTATTTCTGCTGTTCCTGCGGCAATCTGTTTTGATTAATCTTTTCATAGTTTTTTCGTTTATTCGTTTGTACTTTAAGCAATTTGCCCATGTGGCACTTTTAGCACAGCTCTCTGACAAGTTAATTATCATTATTGTGTGTAATTGTTGTGCCGCATTGTCAACAATCACCTCTCCCCCGCCTATTACGCTCCCTCGTAATATCAAACAAAATGCATGCACGAGCCTCAACCGGAATTTGTGGGCAATTTGTGCGCAAAAAAAAAAAAAAAAAACAACAAAAAGTCGTGAAAAAAAAAAAAAGAGGGACTGCCAGACTGCCTTTATTATTCCAACAACAACAAAAATTGCAATTAATTATAAATGTGTAAAAACGAAAAACAACAACAAAATATATAAATATATGTAAATAAATGACATATAGCAAGGTTGGAGCAAAAAGATCGAATCAAGCCAAAAGTATGACTCAATATTTTTGCAAACTTTCCCCCGCACACCGCCAACTTCATCATCATTATATAAAGTTGATTTGAATATACATACATATATATAATTGGTAGAAATTGAATAGGGGCTAAATGGGCTCATAACATAGAGCCCAAAAGAAAATCCGCTCACACCTTTAGCAAAACAGAAATATGCTGACCCAAAGGTTTCTTTCCTTCTTTTTTTGCCTTCTCGTCTTATTTACCTATGAGACAAGCAAAAAAAAAAAAAAAAAAAAGAAATGGGCGTATGATATCCGCAATGAAAATCAAACAAAACATGACTCAATATACAGATAGAATAATTGTTTATGTATTTTTATTGGAAACCAGAATTGGACTCTATATAGTATATAACGTCATTTCTATTCTTTTCTGTCATTTTGTGGAGGCGTTTATAATTTACGAAAAAAAACAAACAACAAACTTGAAAAGCTAAATTGTAGCACATATATTTAGACACACACATGTATACATATATATACATATATATAGTTGTTAAAGCTCACTTAAATTTGTTAAGTGCAATTGTTGGGAAAACTGTATAAAACAAACTTGCAAAAGCCAAATGTCTAGAGGCATTAAAAACACACAACAATTTTTGCCAACTTTTCTTATTACAAAACAATTTCTCAACATCAACATCAAGTTAGTCATGGACGGTGGCCAAAAGAAAGGGGATCCAAAAGTATGAAAATATAATTACTATAAAGTAGAAACCATGAAAATTGAATACTAGGAATATTGTACAACTTGTAAAGTTTGAAATTGAATCCGCATGGGGTAAATTTGGCATTAGAAAGTGTTAGCTAGCATGAATAGCCTTAACTTGACTAAAGAGCTGCATGAATGTTAGAAAAATCAAAGTAAAAAGGAACTGAATGAATTGAATTAAAATTGAAGTCAAGTTTGAGTGAATGAGTGAGCTGGCATGAGACTCATTCCCACTACAATTCCACGAAACAAAAACAAATTGAATGGATTTGAATGTACAACAATAAGTTAATAAGTTTTGAATGCATCTAAATTACAATTCCAAATGTAATATTATAAATTATGTTTTATATTTCGAACAAGAAAATGATATATTAGAGTTGCTCTAGTCGGTAGATCAGTGGTGACTAACTCAAAGATGATCTTATTGTTTACGAGTTAGAACTAGAAAACTTAGGAAAGGTAAGGTGGGTGGAGATAAACGAATTGATTTTCGTTCTGTTTATTCCAGTTCAAAATCGTAGTTGTAATGTATGTAGTCTAACTTTATAGCAATTATGCAACACTTCTTTTTAATTTGATGATTCCCATTCGAAAGTGTCTTCTGAAATCGCAATTTTGGAACTTACTTTATAAAAGAGATTAAATTGAATTGAATTTTTTCTCCATTCATTAAAAAATAAAAAACTAATGGCTAGTTTGCTTTAAAATGACTGAAATGAAACACAAAAAAGGCACCAAGCAAATTTGAATCATTAGAATTGATTCGAATGAGTTGGTAAATTTTAAGGCATTGAGCATTTTAGCACTTAATTCATGAGCATTCTGTTAACCAAGTTACCTTTTTTTGGGATTTGACAAGTATATTTATATATATTATACATATATACATACTCATTTGAATATGATATTTTTTGTCATCCTCAAGATTAGGAATCCGTGATTTCAGTCTGAGGAATATAAAAGTTAGCGAGGTAATTTTAGCACAAAATGACATCATGGACAAAGATGGTCTATAGCCATTTAAAAAGATTTGTTATTATTTAATGAAGACAGCTGTCGATTTACTAGAAGTTAACAATAAATTTGGAACTCTTAAACCGACTCAGATATGCGTTTTGAAATTCGAATATTGAAATGCCATATAAATAAATTCATTAAAGTATTAGAAATATGTAAATAAATGGATATTTCTAATACTTCAATGAATTTATTGGTATCAAAAAGAATTGGCGTCAAATCTTTTGCCAGCACTGTATATAGCAATATATCAAGTCAATTGATGATTTGTGTTTAAGTTTTATGTTGCAATCAACTTTATGGGTAATTAGTGAGTAGAATCTGGCCATATGCAGCAAGTCTTGGCTTGATTACAAAGAAATTCATTGCCTGTCTTTAAAATGTGACCGAATGTATTTGTTTCGTTGACTCATATCATAATCAATTGTTATTGCAATGCAATACCACAGAGTCACATAACTTTTTCTGAGATATTTGATCGCAGCTCATTGTGCTATATAGACAGTTTTTCTGTCTGTTAATAATCATGATACAAACTCTTTAAAAATGTCTAAGCAGACGAGAGTTATTCATTTACTCATATCGGTAAACTGATGTCATTTCGGTTATCATTACAATAGTAGATAATAAGAAGCTATCAGTTAAGTGAGTTTTCGAAAAAGCTTAAAATTTATGTGATGAAATAGCATGAATGATCCGAAAGAAAAAGCACCCTGTGTAATTTGTTAAAATTTAAAAACTTTCCTCTCCCTTTCTTTCTGACTGTCTATCTCTTACTTTGTTTGCTACCAAGTCAGCACAATTTGTTGGGTGGAAAAGTAATCAGGGAAAGAAGAAGAGTTCATTGAACTTCCTTTTCTTTGGAAAGAGTAAAGAAGCAAAAGCAATCTTTAAGTCTTGCTTATTGATTTCTGACAATATTGGACAGTATCTTGAGAATCTAGAATTCTTGGGGAATTTAATCAAAATGGTCGCTTCGCTTCCTCATAAGATAGCAGCACACACTTGGGTTTTTGTATTGTTTGTTATATTTTTCCAGGATGGACTCTCTGGCACTCGATCACAGCAATAAGTGATTATAAATGTTTCCATTTCATTGTGATTTCTATTTAGTTTCTCTTCATTTTGTGTAGTAGCATTTCTTATCGGCAAACAACGCGCCATTCTCTAGGCATATATAACACAATTGTCTCGACCCGGCACTCTATATAATTGAGATTATTGCATGAGGCAACTGAGGACTGATAACGCAAAAGTCTCACCCCAACAACAACAACAAAAACAACAACAGCAAAAACAGTTAATTTATTTACGTAGAAATTATTAATGTTTATGATATAATCTTTAGTAAATAATAGAATTTAAATTTTCTTTTCTAGCTTTCAAATGGCTTTTTATTTATTTAATTTTTATTTCTTATCTAATCTTTCATTCATTCAGGTGGACTTTTACGTACACAAATAGATATTTCATTGTATTTATGTCTAATATGACTTGACCCAATTTTAATTGATGATTTATGCATTAAGCCAACTGTGTAAGCAAATGAACAAAAAAACAGCCCATTCTGTGACTATACAGGGTCAGGGTTAAGGCTTAAATATACCAATTAATTTTTCTTTACTCTTTTTTTTTTTTTTTTTTGAGTTGGTTTTTTTTTTTTTGGCGCACTGAAGCGAGGGGGTCAAAAATGGGAATGTTGTGTGGCCATAAATGTTAACTGTTTGTTGTTAGCCATTCTGCCTTTTGCATGCAAATGAGTTGATTTTTTGTTGTGAAATATTCCTCAACCGGTTCTGGGTAGATGACGATGAGGTTGGGTTTCGGTTTTGGTTCTGGTTTTCGCTTTTTGTTTTTTTCTATTCCGCACTTGTCCTGATGGAGGTTAAAAATAGATTGAAAATTGAATTATGAATCGCCCAATTAGTGAAAGAAGAAGACAATTTTAATGACATATTTATGTCGATTCAATATATTTAATTATGGAATAATTGTTGAAATGGAAAAGATTTAATTAGTTGAAAAGTTAAACCTGTTCAAAATGTGAAAATGTTTACTAAAATCTGTTATACAGTTACTTAAATTTCAAAATTCGTAGCTGTTATACAACATCATATGTATGAAGATGTATAACAGTTTGAAACTGAAACATTTTCTTATACAACCAGAAATGTTATAATAAAATTACTTTAATTTCGCGCAACACTATCTTTATATAAACAGTTACTTAAATATCAAAATTCGTAGCTGTTATACAACAGCATATGTATGAACACTTTATCAACAATAGTTGAGTTGTCATACAACATTTATAACAGTTCATAGATCTATGTAGCACAGTTGGAAACAGCTATACGGTAGCTAAATTGTTTTAAAATTGTAATACAGCAATACAAGTGACGAAAAAAGTGTAGAACAATGGTCATATAACAGTTTTTTGACTGTTATAAAATTTTTTAAACAGTCCATTGCATTAAAAAGACGTTATACAAAATCTTACAGAGTTTTGAATCTGTAATGCGCAACGATATGTGAGACTTAAATTCTTTTGAAACTTGTATAACAGTTCAACAATAACATATGCCAGTGCCATCTAACAGTACTTTGACTTCATTACAACTACAATCTTCACTGGTGTTGATTGACCTAATTTTGCCCTACTAACTAATCAAGCCCTCTTAACCAAAGGTTATCTCTAAGCAACTTGTTCGTCATTTTGCCAGTTGATCATGAAAAGCCGATTGGCATTATCTCAAACGCTTTAGTTTCTTATGAAATATATTTTACAAGCTGCCTTTAATGGTTTCTCAGTTTTGATAGTCTCTGGGAGCGGTACCCAGAAAAAAAAAAAAAAACAAAAAGGTCGCAGGTCATTCTTATCTCCCATTCCCTGTGTGGCTTGTCATTTAGCTTTGAAGATTTTTTTGTAATTAAAAAAAAAAAAGAAAACGAAATAAGAATGAAATGAAAGTAAAAGCAAAGGCCACGCTATATTTTTTATGCCGTCATCATTGTTTCAGGAACAGGTGTGGGTGGGTCACCATCAAGGGTTGGGTTCGATTCATGGGGTCCTTGCCCTTTTGCTCTAAAAGAACGATGAGGAAAATTAAAATCAAGACCAAAACCTTTTTGCAATGTTAACATTTTAAATTGCATGCGAGGCGATGGCTTTTCCTAATTGAATTTTAATGCCAACGACGAGTGGGGCGAAATTTTCCACGTTCTCTCAACATTTATAGCCAAAACATACTTCATACTGGGTGTGTAAGGGGATTTCGCTGGCCTTGGCAGAATATATAAAACTAATTGAAAAGTAACAGAAACCAACCCGAAACCAAGTCAATCGCTGCCGTTCACGGTGAGCAATCATTTGCCCTCCATCCATCCAGCCATCAGTCCATCCGTTTTGGCTTCTTTGTATACCAAGAATATACGATACGGACGGATGACGACGACGCAGCAAAACTGTCTGATTGACTGACTGACTGAGTGACTGACAAGAATGTTTACTTGAAACAAACAACGTAGACAAAAAAATTTCAATTTCTAAAATGGCATAAAGTATTTATTTATTTTTTTGCCACACATGCGTGATCTAATTATATATAAATTGCATTTTCTACGTGGCCTATTAAATTTTTGAATTAATATTTTTGAAACTATATTGTGATAATAATTTGCCTTCCTTTTATAGTAAAATAGTTCGAAAAATGTTCCCAAAATTTGCGGAAAAATCGTGGAAAAAATTATAATTTTGAATAGTATATAAAGTAATTCGATTCTTCAATACTTCAGAGTACTTAGAGGCTCTTATTATTTTAAGAATATTATCTTTGATGTTTTTGAAATTTAATATGCTTACAAAATGAAACATTTGAGACCAAACCAGATAATTTTTGTTTTGTTTTATGGGAAAGGTCTGTTAATTTCCTATTAATTTCAAATTTGGACATTCAAGAATATCTAAAATATGTTCAGGAAAGTTACCTATAAAAAACACCCAGAATATAATAGTTCGAATAGACAAATTATTTAGCAAGTAGAATAAAATAAAGTGTATCAATCTCAGAAAAGTAGTTCAAGAAAGTAATTGAAAGTAAGGCAAGCCTAAGGAGTTGAGTTTTTACTTTTGCTCATTTACTCTCAACCCTACTTATTTATTCGAGTTTATGTTCAAGTTTAAGTTACTTCCTGTTTGTTTTTCGTGTATCCGAATGATTCACTCTAAGCATTCCATTTCCCACAATCATCTTGGGATAAGTTTTGTTAGGATACTATCGAAAACCTTGTGGCAGTCCCATAGCAAGTTTAATCGCAGAGTTTTTATTTTAGCATTTCTATCCGCCAAGGCATAACTTATTTTATACGTATTTGTATTCCGTATATATCCCGTACGGCTACAAATTTTATGCCTCAAATGTACATAAATGCAAATTGTCCATTTGTTTTTTTTTTTTTGCCTCCTCTCCCCACATGTGGCGGGGCTTTTTGTTTTGCTGAATTCGTTCTATTTTTCTTAGACGACTTCAAATTTGTTGTGTGTGTCCCACTCTTTCGCATTCATTATTTTCAGCCTGGGGTTTGCTCTCAACGAAATTGCCAAGATGTTGTTGCGATTTTACGAGGTGGTGGCGGCTTAGCTCCATGTGGGAGGGAATGCCATTTTCATGTAACAGACTAAGCAATTAACTAAGCATACATAGAAACAAATAAAACTGTTTTAATGTATTGATTGCTTTTATTTCAATTCAAAGTTGTACGATTTTAGTTATATAACACTTTGGCCTTTGCTTTTGCATGCGTATAACAGTTGTAGCCTGATCAAATAAGGAAAATTAAGCTGTCTATGTCTAATAATGATTTTAAGGATATATTAATAGGATTCAGATTGCTTTAAAATCGCGTTCATCTTAGACAATGAAATAATTCGATTTCCAATTTGAAAAAGGCCTAAAAGCTTTAACCTATTTAGCTTATAATATTTGGCTTATGGTAGGAACAGGCTTGGAAAATCAACTTTGTTTTATATTCAAGGATAACAGAAACCATTTCCAATCCTTTTACGGGAACTCGACTTTGTCTTATTTTAAAATAAGAAATTACACTTATTTCCCCTCAAACGAGATATTTTGTTTTGCTGAATCCTTAAAATTTGTAACATCTTTTGACAATATAGAAATATAATTCATTTGTATTCAATCAGGCCGAATGGTCAGTTGATTTGTTTGATGTATCTTCATGTAGCTCAAGAAACTGTTTCATTCGAGTAGAACCATTTCGAATATTCTGTTGAATTATGTGATTTACTCTTACACACTAAATTTGCTGTTCAATTTGGTTTCCATTCATAATTGTGGGCCATTTGTATCTACTTTTGTGTGTGTGTGTGTGTGTAAATGTTCCTTGAGTTTTGTGAGCCAGTTTATCAGCGTTTTATCCTTTAGCAAGGTCATTTGAGCAGCTTATAGCTTATAAACGACCCAGATACATCAAGCAAACTCATAGCCATCACCCTCATCATCGTCACCCTCCTTGTCTCACACCCACACAACATGGCCATTCAATTGGCAACGCCTTGTGGTATGCTATGAAAATTAACCATTGGATTTTGCCCCTTTCTTTTCCTATGGCGGCGTCGCCTCATTAACAATTTGTGTGTTTACACAAATCTCAGACCACATGCAGGGCGTTATGTACATATACTCACTCGAATACATATATATATACTTGTATATATAGTTATATATGTATGGTATAAATAACCGGAATGTTGAGAATTAAGTGCTGTAGAGTTCCGTTTTGTTAGTACCCGAAAGAGAAAGAGCCCTTCAGACGACATTTCTTTTTTTATGCTGTCCACATAGCGGCTAAGTTGTCGTAGTTGCTGAATGAAATGAAATTTGTGTTGAAGCATGAAAGGGTGTCGGCGGGTGTGTAACCTTCTAGACTAAGCCAACACTTGGGCAAACATTCACCGAGTAAGTGCGGCACAAATTTTAATTATGTCCACACACACACCCACACATGCGAGAGACAGAGATAAATGCAAACAAATGAAATATCTGTAAGAATTTATCTTGTTTTTTTTTTTTGTGTGAAAAAAAAAAAACATATTTTTATCAAAACTAAGTAACAAATTTTTATTATTTCATATTGCCATTCATCAGTTAAATCGTTTGCCTAAATTAGTCCGCTGGGTATGGGGTGGAGTGGATGAGGTGGAGTGGGAGTAAGGGGGTGGAGTGTCAAACTGTTTACAAGTTCTGGCTATCAACGAACATTGCCTCTGTGTTGGTTTGCTCTTTTTCCTCTTTATTTGTTTGGTTAGTCATAAAAGCAGTTTTATTGATTTTTATTTTTACGACATTTTTTACACGTATCGAGAAGCGTGCAAAAGCCATGCGAAAAATGGCAATTCTCTGTAGGAGAAGTGAGAAGTCGGTGGCGGAGGAAAATTTGCAATTTAAATGTTCACATTTCTGCTAATTGCAATTAAAATCGGGGGGGAAAAGGGAAATTAACATTTTGAATAGATTGATATGTTGAGCAATGGAAATCAATCTATTTTAAAACAGTTTGAAGATAGGCATACAGAATAGCTGTTATAATCAATTTGTTTCAGGCAAACTGGACCGAATTTTCAGTTTGAATATGTTTTATTTGTTCTGAATCATTATGAGTATTTAGTTTGCTATGGTTAATCAGCCTTAGAAGTCTGTCTTCAGCCTTAGAAGTCTGTTTTGTAGATAGGTTATGTTATTTGCCAAATTCGAGTTACTTTTCGAAAAGAGTACAGTTAAGTTTACGAAAAAACTGTTATAAACACTGTTATACACGCAGTTTTTCACATATTTGTGCAAAATATAGTCCTTACTGTCTTACCATAAGTGCACACTGTTATAGTGACTTTTATACAAACTGTTATACGTAAGCACTGTTATACAAACATATACATATACACTGATATACACACAGTCATATAAAATATACACACAGTTATGCAAAATAGTAGACGAACTTCGTGCACACTGTTTAAAGACTGACATACAAACGTTTATATAAACTGTAATACACAGTAATTGACTTTATTATACTTACTGTTATACAAAAAATGCACATTGCTTTCTGCAGCTTTAATTACAGTTATTGAGAATGTATACAAACTATGGAGACTTCAATACAAACTGTTATAAACATACGTATGAATATATCTATATATGCACAATTTTGTTATACACTCAGTATTAAACACATTTGTATAAATGGTTATACAGCCTAGTAAAAAAAAGACTAAAGACTTTTATAAAAACTACTCTATAAACTGTTATACACTTATAATGTTATACCCTCTAGTATGTAAACTTAGTGCTTAGGTTGAGAGACGGTTAAATATAGTGGAGTATTTCAAGTGCACAAAAGTTTCTCCTAACTTTTGATTAAGCTAAAACTACTTCGTTACATTTTCACTTTTTTTTTCTCTTATCATAATATTGTACATTTGGCCTCTTTTTTTGCTGACTTCTCAGTGCCATTTAAATGGGACACCCAACTTTGGGCTAATTCAATTTCCATGGCAGAAATGAAATGACAAAAAACGTAGTCTACTTATCAGAGCACTCAGCCTTGGCCAGCCCTCTCGTCGTCATCCATATTATGTTTCTCGCTTTCTAACATTAAATGCCGGAAATATATATATTTCTGCTATCTAGTATAAAAAAGAAACAGAAAAAAGTGATGAGGAGGGGGGCGGAATCCAATGGCACATGACACAACAGAAACAGCAGCTGTGGGACAGAAATTTGTTTTTTTTTTTTTTTTTTTTTGCGATTCCATCACAAATCAACATGAAATCTCCAACAAATTTCCAGTACACACACACAGCCATGTTTGGCTTTGTGTTTTAATAACGCAAAACAAATCCCCGGCAAAGTGGCCCTATTAAACTTTACTTGTTGGTACTTTGGCCAAATGCCCAACACGTTTCAGTTTTCATTGTTTTGCAGTTAACTACTACTATAGCTTGTCACTCTCTTTTGCAGGTTTTCCAGTCGATATGAGCTTCCATTGTTGGTGCAGAGCGTTGTCATGAATGTCACCATGTTCCTAATGATACATCTGTGTGTGAAGGTAAAACGGGTCAATGCAAATAACAGGGAACATGCACTACGAAGTGAGTACAAAGATAAGTTTGATTGTGACGCCAATACATTTCTGTTCTTTCAATAGGCGATGAATTGCATTTGCCCAAAGTCATGACGGACACGGATATGGGAGCCTCCGTATCAACCGAAGCGGGTGGCAGTGCGCTAAAGCGAGCACGTTCACGGCATTATTTGAATGGTAAGAAGACAAGAAGACAAACTTTACCGCGGCAAGAACAAACTGTTTCTGCTTCTGCTGTTTTGTGTTATCAAGTTGCCTTTATCTTTTTATGCCCCATTTGCGTTGCGCATTTCTATCAACCTATCAACCTGGTGGCGGCAATATGCCAGACCCCACAAAGAATCTGGGTTGCCACAAGGCAGACACACAGACAGTCGGACCGACAGACAGAGCAACGAGCTAATTATATTGACTGGGCACGGCTTGGCTTCTTGTTTCGCTTGTGTCTTGTGGGGCTCGTAAATTGCCAAGCGCCTAAAAGCAGTCAGCGATAATGAAAATTGATTTCTAAGTACTTTAGACATACTGGGAATAGATAGTCACCGAACCAAAGAGCATAAATAACTTTCAAAATGGACAATAAACACGATTTTTCAAATATATTGAAACTCATTAAAAACTAACATTAATTGCGAAAATAGGTAACAAGTATTATACAAATGCATTAAATATAGTATATATTTTAGCAGACTGTTAAGTACATTCAAAAGCCTTGCTTACTCGTATTAATCATCATCACTTATATGCAAAGACAAAAAATTCCATGAGCCTATTACTTATGATTACTGAATGCTTAGAAACCAAATGAATGAATCGGTGAATGAATCATCGATTCATTTGTAAGCTTGTAATCGTGTTTATTCATTTAACTAGATGAATAAATCAGATTGTCTTCTATGTCAGTTTGTGTATTCAATTCACTTTATTGTGGCTTAAGGCCTTATGCTTTTAATTCGCACTAGGACTTACACAAATTTCAATTTGTATTCTTTTCGTAATCAGTCTTAGGTTTTAATGAGTTTTAGTATATTGAAAAAATCATGGACAATAACATTTTGAAAGATATTTAAATAGTTAACTTATTTTTTTAGTTTTTTAATCTATTTTTGGTATATAACCATCATATTTATACATTTGTTTCAAAAAATGTTCTAAATACAGATTGTTTTTTGTGGAGAAATTCAATTTATTCAATTTTTTTTGAGGAAATGGAATGACATAGACATTCTACACGGTGATTTGTCGATTTTCTAACAGTTTATATTGAAGACATTGATACCACTTTCCTTTTACATTCTTTGTTGCAGATCTGGATCTCAAATACTTTTGGAATTGGACAGATTTTCAATCGTATTTGGATTTCATGCTTGTCGTTTGGGCAGTGGGCGCAGCCATAACATATCTGATGCTATCAGTGCATTGGTTCATGGAATCCATGGGCTTTGTGGCCGTCTTTACGGAGGCCATGCTGGGTGAGTAAACCAATACAAGAAACCAAAGTTAAACTCATACGTCTTATTGTTTTTTCTGATAGGAGCACCGCAATTTCTGCGCAACTTTAAGAATAAATCAACATATGGAATGAGCATACACATGGTAATCATGTGGACGCTCGGTGATATGTTTAAGACTGGTTATTTTATTGTTAGAAAAGCGCCATCCCAATTTTGGATCTGTGGCACGCTGCAGGTGAGCAATTCGATGATGACATTAATCCATAATTAAATAAGCACACGAGATTTGCTTAAGCTCGTCGACTCTCAAAGTTCTTTCAACCGTAAATAATTTTTGTTGGTCTTCTTGGTTAACGAAATAAAAATAATAATGCTGTTAAGCCCATTGACGACATAAGTCCGTAGTGATTCAATTAATCAGTGTTTGGCACTTTTAGTTTAATCCCCAAGTGCTTAAACTTCATGTAGTCATTCCATAGCTCGTTATGGGCTGATTGTTGATTCGCCCAATGGGCGGTTATTTTAGCCTATTTTCGGAAATTATTGATTAATCAAAGTAATTATTAATGCTTTCGTTTTCAGGTCAGCTTGGACATAGCAATATTGTTGCAGGTGTGGATCTATCGAAATAATTCCAAGCCGCGTGATTTGAGACGCGGCGATTAGCAGTTTGCCCCCGAGGAACAACAACAACAACAGCAACGCGATCTGCACACAACTCATTCCCAGGATCAACAGGAGCAACGTCAATTGTCACTGCCCGTGACCATCTCATGCAGCAGCGGAGATGATCACTTGCTAACCGCTCGTGCCGATGACGAGCACTTCAAAATCATTGAACCATTTGGAATCGGAGGTGGACAATGTCACGATAATCGTGCATTTCAATATCATAATAATAATAAAATTCTACGTCCCGGCGGCAGTGGCAAGAGCATGAGCAAGAGTACAACAAAGAATCATGATGACGGGGTGGCTGCTGCAGCGGCTGCTCTGGAAGTGGTCATTGTTCATTCACCAAATTCAATGAATGGTCGCGGTGAATCTCGTGTGATTGGTGGCCATGAATCATTGGATGGACAAGTGGTCAGCTCATGTTGTTGCCGCCGAAGGAAGCGTCACAATGCCACCCAGACGACATGTGGAAATCAGCAATTAACGAATCGTTGCTGTTGCGTGGTAACCACTCATCATCATCATCATTGTCATCATCATCATCATTGTCGTTGCCGTTGTCATTGCCATCATCATCATCAGAATCAGCATCAGCAAAGTTCATCGAAGCGCAGAGCCTTGTTATGCCAGCAACGACGCCATCGAAATCATCGCAAGCACCAACACTCAGTGGATACCAGCGAAAAGCAGTCGCAGCAAATGCATCATCAACCCATTGCCATAGAGATCGATGCAGCAACCACCACAATGACCGAAGAGGATGTTAGCAGTACGGCCACCTCGAATTTCCCTTTCAAAGCGACCGCCATACAACAGCAACAGGGTGGTGTAAGTCCATTGATCCTCTCGCCCATGAGAGAGCCACGACGTTGTTCACTCAATTCTAATACCACCATAGAAACCGATGAACTTTCACCCGACGAAGATGCCGAGGATGTAAAAATTGTAACGAACGAGAGAGTTAAAATTAAGCGTAAACGCTTTCGTGAGGAAGACTTCTGCTCCAGCTGTTCCAGTTGCAGTAAACACACGTCGACATCCTGCAGTAGCAGCAGCAGCTTCGATGAAGACCTAAATCGTAATCACGAGCTAACCGTTGCGGCTGAATGCCATCAATGTGAGGGCAATTGCAGTTGTAGCTGCGGCGATGAGGACGAAGAGGCCGAGGGTGAGGAGGAGGAGGACACCACAGAGCAGCGGGAAAGTTTTTGCACGGCAGCCGATCATACGATATTGAGTCACGACACGGCCATAACTCCAGACAATGAAGACACTTTAACGCCATCCCAACAAATGGACTCGACTATGCGTAGTGACACGGCTGGCATCGATGATGAGGGAAATCTAACCGATGCCGATGCCTCATCGTTGAGCCAATCTGCCGAGTATTTCTCAATCTCATCTAATAATCCAGTGTCGTCGACATCTCCGCTGGAAAGTCAATTATGACGCAGCGTTTCGCTGGTCTCTGCATGGCCAGCCATCGATGTGAATGCTTTAATCCAGCAGACCATCCTGAAGTCAGCTGTAATTCAAGAGACGACGCCGTTGCATACAAAAAGAAAGGTCCAGGCAACCAACGCCACCACCATCACACCCGGCACCAACTTGACCTCGACCCCGACCGGCACCACCAAGTCCAGTAATAGCAGCTCAACGGCCACATTGACTCCACTCACGAGCAGCATTATAACCGTGGCCAAAAACAACAAATATTCTCCCTCCCCATCCTCCACATCATCGAATTCGTCGGCCAGTCGTCGGGCAGTAATCACCATTTGTGGTGGCAGTGGGACAGGTTCTTCTTGCCCCACGTCAACTACCACGAAGCTTCCACCACTTCCAAAGACGGATCCATTGAAGAAGCGATCCATGGAAATCATTTTATAAGCTAAAGTTAATGAACCTCCAAATATTAAAGTTATACAAAAAGGTTTTAGTATAACACACACACACACATGCACTCACTGTCACACACTCACTTACAAATCATGTGCAAAATCGTAGCTCGGAAAAGTAAATGTTGTTCTAAGGGGGTTAACCCAAAGTTAAACTATATCTGTACATTATCTTCTTTAAATTTAATTAATGTAGTCATTTTTCGTTTCGATTTTCTGTACTATAGATAAAACTGTTATACATATCTAACAAAAAAAAAACTATACAAGAAAATAAGCAAAAATTCTTCCATCTAAAACTTTACGAGTGTGTATTAAACAAAGGCAAAGAACTTATATAGGGAAAATCATGTAACTAAGTTATGACTTTCTTAGATCAACCGAAAAAAGTCCATTAAGTGAACATCTTAAGTCCAACTTTAAGCAAATTTTTGTTATTTCTATTTCTATAGAATGTAGACGTTCTTCAAATCAATTTGTATCGGTAACTAAAAAGAATTATATGTGTTTTTTTTCCCTAAAAACATTCCTTTGCCTATGTGTACGCAGCTCGATTTATGATATAATTTATGTAGTCAATTTCTAAATTAAGTTTCATATATGTATATTCAAATCAAAAAAGGAAGAAAAACAAATTCATCTCGATATTACGAAAAGAAAAATAAAACGATTTTTAATATTTTATATATTTTATTAGACGTACGTATGTATGTATGATTTTTCCTAGCAGAATTTATAAGCTAAGATTTTTATTTTTTTAAATAAAAAAAAAAAAAAACAAAACACAAAAATTTGCACCTTTTTATTTTATTTTATTTTATGTTATCTTATATGTTTTTTCGTATATAAGCGAGTATCTTAAACTTAGCCAAATAGCTTCCTTGCAATATTGAGAGATTCCGTTGAAAACGTTCACACAAAGCGACAACCAAGCAACAAAAAAACAAAAAACCGAAAAATAATCAAATTTATTTTTAAGCTATATATTAAAGCGATTTATATTATTATATGTGTATTCTATATATATATATTTGAAAAGTGCTTGAAAATATTTATGAAATATTACAAAACAAAATAAAAACAAACTTTATTGAATTAAATTTGTTGATTAGTGCGTAGCAGATATCTTGTTTGCCTCTATATAAAGACACACACACACACAGACACCAATTTAGCTATATACCGATAATTATATGTATATGTATACCGATTATACCAAATATTTCTACTATATGTTGCTGAGCTGCGCAGTATTCCCATAATCTATTTGAAAAACTTGAAACTCCAATTGTAACGAATTACGTATGTATAATCAAATACTCATAATCGATCAACCTATTAAATACATATTAAATTCTAACTCTAACTATAACTGTAATTGTGACGGTAATTGTTATACTGTTATACGGTTAAAAACTTGCATTTTTCGAGCATATGTTTCGTATGTATGTAGGACATTTTTTCATTATATACCTACCAATATAAAATTATTACTCTCTCAGATGAATTCATACGTAAATTTCGTAAATCAGACAACAAGACACAAGTAAAAATAAAATATGACAAAAAGAAAGAAGCAATAAATAAAAATCTAAACTGAAAAGATTTGTCTAAATGAAACGTTTTTTCTTAATAAATTAGCTATAGATTATAAATTCATGCCAGAAAGGGATTATTGGGGATTATTGAAAACTTTAGTTGAATGAAAATTTTGGCAAAAGCTCTTAAATGGTGCGCCATAACAGAATTATCGTTTATGTCCATCGATAGTAGAGACATTTTGTCACGTAACGAGATTACGTTAAATTCCATCATCTTCACTGTCATCTATTGAGTTTTAAACTGAAGTCCATGGTCCATGGATATATATAAAACTTAAAATAGGGCTTTTGAATTAACAATGTTCAATTATGAACAAACGGCCTTAAATAATGAATGAGTCTAATATAAAAAAAATATTAAATTAAAGTTGCGTTCGAAATTCAAAATTATGAGGAATCGGTTATCGATATGTTTACAAACGATACTTTCTGGTTTTGTCATCTCTAGGCATTAAAAATTGGGAAGTAGGCATTGAATAGCGGGAGAAATGTGAAATACGGGTGAATTTTCCAATTCAAATTGATGTATCCAGTGTTGCCGTTTTTCCCCGAGCAAAATAAGCTGAATTAACAAAAAAAACCAGCCAGAATAAGCTAAATCCCAGAAAAAAATAGCTGAAAAATAAGCTAATTTTTTTAAGTTTTTAAATTATAAAAAACATATATTTTTAAAAAAACTTCATGTTTATGAAAAAAAAAAAACGAAAACAAAAGAAATTTAAACTTATAAAGTTCATTTAAATGACATTAAACCTGCTATTAGATTGTCTACAGACTGTTCGGGCTCATTATCTAATTGTTCCACATTTTCTATAGACTTCAGGCAGATTGAAGAAACTTTGTAATCAAAGCAACATTTGTTGTGTCGGCTCAATCCGGATCTAGAATTTAAAAATATAAGTTTTTGTTCTGATGAGACTATCACTTTCTGAGACATTACCTTATGGTTAATATTGAATTTAACGTGTCAACGTTCATCCTATTTCTTATTTTATTTTTTATTAAATTAACTTGGCTAAAAACCCTTTCCACTTCGGCGTTCGACCAAGGTAAAGAATGTATTTCAAGCGCAACAGAACTCAGCTTAGAAAACCGGTTGTTTCCGCCCGAGTCTCTGTAATTCAATACTTCAACCCAAAATTTAATTGTGTCCTCAGTATTTTCCCAAGAGATAAGTGTCAATTCATTGTATTGACGTTCAATTTCGTCAATATTGGGAATTCCAAAAAACTCCAAAATCGGAATGATGTTTTTTTTTTTTTAGTTTTTAAAATATTTTCTACTGCAAAAGCATCGGCATGGTCTTGGTCGGCATTTTTTTGAATTCCGGTGTGCTTCTTGGAAATTGCATGTACCCCCAAATCACACAATTTAGCGTTGATGCTACACTTGCAATAGCTGCAATAAGCCCTTGTCAAATCAGTCAAGTCCTTTCTCAGCCATTCCTTGAATTCTGAGCTCTGTAGCCAGACGGCTCTAACTTTTTGTTTATAATTTCCCAATTTTATCCGCAATCGCTCTTGAAAATAAGCCAGATCTGGCCGAAAATAAGCCAAAACGGCAACACTGGATGTATCCCTTTACCATTGTTGATTCTGTCAGCTCTAGTCGGCGAGAGGGCAAGAATTTACGGCGAGAGGGCAAGAATTTACGGCGAGAGGGCAAGAATTTACGGCGAGAGGGCAAGAATTTACGGCAAAAAGCTACCGCGAAAAAGCAAAAACTGAGGCGAAAAAACATATAAATATAACAAATAAGAGAGAAGCTAACAGTAAAAACGAGCTCCCGGGGCTATTATTTCTTATATAAAAAAAAATAATGTAAAAGTGAACAAACAATTGCAAGAAAAAAAAAAAAGGAAAAATAACAAAACAATATAAAACTAATGATTGAACTGCTGAATTCGTTTTCTGCGCAAAGAGGCCGAAAGTAAAGGAATGTAAATCAAGAGGAAGGAGAAAAAGAAGTGTTGTTCTTTCATTGATAAGACGAATTGCATTTTGCGGTAAGTAAAGCAACAAATGCAAGCAAAGAAAAAACAAGTCATTTGGAGCAGCAACGAGAGGGAGAGAGAGATGTAGAGGTAGATAGACAATTGCAATTCCAAGTGTCGTTATCTGTGTATCCCTTTGTTGGCGCCTCTTGTCTGCCTGCGCGGTCTCCCTCTCCCGGCTCACAGCTTCCACTTACAAACTAACACACATACATACACGCACACACACACACACACACACACATCGATTTGCCAATTAAAAGCTTTTGACCCCCAAACTCTAGACAAACACACACACACACGGATAGAAAAATATGTCTCCTTTTTCTCTCGCCCTTCTAACCATCTCTTTTAGTTGTGTGCTGTTATTCGATTTTCAATTGAAAAGCCTTGACAAAATATTTGTTTCTCCGTCTCGCTCGCTCTCTTTGAATCTTTGTGTGTGTCTGTTTTTTTTTTTTTTTGCTTGCACTTTAACTTCTGACATTGACAAGAATTTGTGTGGAGGGAATCCCCCCATGAACGAATGAATGAAATTGTAGGTTATGGAGAATGGGATATGATGGGCGCCTCACTGGAGGGTGGGTGGTAGGTTGGACTCGGTTCAATGTCGGGGCTCTTCATTGAACTTGATACTGAAAAATTCGAGAGCCTTTATGAAGGCTGAAACGGTGCCCACCTACACGTCCCCTTCTTCTATCACTCAAAGTCAGGGACAAAATAAATTTATTTTTCATGTCAGGATTTCATATAATATTCCTCTACTTTGATCTTGGACATTTGGTTAGTGAATTCTTACTATACATATGTATGTTGTACCTAGAATATCTATTGATTTTTAGGACTGAGAAGTAGATGAGTCTTATCAATTTATAATACATGGCAAAGGTCAAAAGTAACGAAAGTTGTCAACAATTTATAATTTCGATACATATTGTGAAGTTATTAACAGTTCAGATTAGAATATGCTTAAAGACAAAAACTAAAATTGGAGTAAATCTGAATATTATTTCCTTGAGATTTGGTTATCTTAAGGATGTTCTCGAATTGCAAGATAAAGAAAGGAAACTTAACCCTTCAATGTTTGTACATCTGATATTTGTTATTTGCTCAGGGTTTATTTTTTTATGGCTCTTGGTAAAAAGTATAAATCTTTTGCACACTTTAAATTTTTTAACGTATGATTATGAAGTTTTCTTTGACTGAAAATATTCAAAAGACGATTCTTTTATTTTAGTTATTCACCGTGTGAGATAAACAAGTTAACATTGAAGGAACGGTGATGAAATTTAATGCTAGAAACACTTCAAGACTTAGAAATTTTCATAATTATGGATACTTCCTTTTGTTCTTGTTGTCAGTTAAGCTTCTGCTCCTTTATTTGCTGACGTCAGATAAAAAGGATTTTCACACGTTAAAGGCAACCTCCAACACCTGCCTACGTTTACACCTGGCTAATGCGGTCTATGCCACCTGCCATATTGTTTATGCTGATTGAAATTGTTTATCTATTTGCCCGTCTCGTTCGTTGCGTTGTTCATGTAAAATTCATAAATTCTGTGGCTCGTGGGTTCATCTAATTGCTGTTCTCGCCTCGTTCCCCCCTTTAACTATTTATAGATCAACAGCAATATAGGTGGAAGGATGTCGTAGGGAGGAGATAGGCTGTGTATGTATGTGTGCGCGCATAATCAATTTATGTTGCCTATAAAAATAAAATGCCTACTAAGCTTTATTCTAAAAAAAGAGGGAGCAGGAAGAAGAGGCAGGAGAGAAGAAGATCGAAATCAAGCAACGATTTAAATGCACAACATGTTACCCCAGTAAAGTATATGGTTGAGGAATAGTGGGAGCAAAGAGCATAAGCAAGAGAGTGGCGAAGTGTTGTGTCCTTCTCATGAATACCAAACAATGTGGAAAGAGTGTTCCACAACCTCAGCATCCTCCTCCTACTGCCATTTACTCTTTGCGTAGGCGGCGACAAAAGTGTGGAAATGTCAGCCGTAAATAAAATTGGCGCATTTTCCTAGTTCCTTGCTTGCCCCAATTCCTTCTTGTTCCCCCCCTTTTTGGCCATTCGTTAACTGTCACCAATAACAACAACAGCAACAATGTGGTTCAGGCCCCAATAAAAGGGCCCAAACAAGTAGAGAAAAAAGAGAACAAAAAACTTTTTCAAGCTTAAAATTTTTTGTTTTTTAATAAAAATTGGTCGTTTTCTTTTGTTGTAATCGTCGCTCTTTGTTTCATTCTAAGCTTGAATTTCATTTTGTTTGAAGCAAATTAGTCAACTTAGTTGATTTTGGGTCACATTTCCGAGGAAATATGTTGAGAAAATTTAATTTGATAAGGCAATTCTGTGATATTATGCCATTTTTGTTTGTTTATTGTCATTATTTGTTTAAATATTACAAGGCCGCAGATAAGATAGCACAGAAAATATTAAACGATTATATAGGTCTTTGATATTGTAGCTATTATACGCATATCAAATGAATGTTTATTTGTTGTGGAAGTCCTGAATATTTATTCAGCATGATCTAAACTTCTGGCTAGGATTCTGAATTTTTATATATGTATAATTTGAACTAACTTTCTGAAATATAATTTACTTAACTAAAAGTATTCTAGTTATAATTTTACCGCAAATATATTATCGCAATTTGTGGCTTGAAACATTAATTTGTATGACTGATGTTACCGTTAATATTATAGAAATTTGACATGGCTAATATTTTTCTAGTAAAACAGATAACATATGTACTTACATATAATATTTAATTAAAATTGCGTTTTGTTCGTGACAAAGCATTCTTCTAGCAACCATCTGCTATAATTTTGTAGTATAACAGTCTGTATAACAGACAATACATTTACAATATTTCACACAATTCGCGCTAGGTTCGTGTTGTAACATTATTCGAGCAATCATGTCCTTTAAATTATGTAGTATAACAGTCTGTATAACAGATCTCACAAACAATATTTCACGGGAATTCGGCTTAGTTTGTGAGAAGACTTCACTAACAGCTATGTGCGTATATTCGTAAAGTGTAACAGTTTGTATAACAGATGCTACCGTTGATATTTTACTGCTTTGTCAGTGTAGCACAGTTTGTAAAACAGAGTTTGTCGTTGGTATTTCAGATTTTTATAGAAGTATAAGTTTGTATAACAGATTTTAATTTTCAATGGCGTGAAGTTTTTGAGAAAATGTATGTTCTTTAAGCTTTAATCACTCAAAAAATGTAAATTTCGCATGTTGTAAAAATTATGAATAATATTTCATAATGAAAGTGAAACTCGAAACACAATTAACGTAACAAAAGGTTGTAAAGGAGAAGAGCTTATGGCTTATCCTATGGATTGTATGTATGTATACATATGTATGTATGTGTGTTTGTCTGTTGGGCAACAAAGTGCTTAACGCCGGACACCGGACGATAGGAAAAACAACTAACCAACTAAAATGACAGGTCACTTCACACACATGACAGACAAAAAGAGATAAAGCTGAAGGGAGTGGAGAGTAAAAAGACGAACCGCAATCATCGAACCTCCAAAACCCCTCCTCAACTTACCCGGCAAGACATTGCCTTCATCATGCTATAACAAGGCGTCAGCATGACGTCCACTTTAACCCTAGAGCCGACGACGCCGTGGAGAGAGGGAAATATGATGATGATGATGACGTTGAAAGCAATTTCATAAATGGCTTCCGTTTGCACAAGACACGCGCGCGCGATAGATAGGAATGGAGAAGGATAATAAGAAAAAAGGAAATCGGCAAGGAGAGAGCTTATGTCTAGGATCCACTTCTTTAGCTTCCGCCGCACTGCATCCTTAATAAATACATAAATGAAATGTGAGAGCATTTCGTGGGCATAAACAGAGACATATCAAGGTCAAAATGGTCCCATAATGGGAGATACAAGATGCTGGTAGTTGGAGCATTAGTCACACGCTTAAAATGTGAAAGTCAATGAACTGGTCCACAAAAAACAAAAACAAAAAACGCAACAAAAGGAGAGACAAAGACCAAATGCTGTGAAGCTGATGCTTCTGCAGTCAACCAGGAAACATTTTTAACTTGAATCCAACAACACTCAGATTGATTAATACTCATACATATTGAAATAAAAAGCCTGCCATAAAAAGCAAAGCAAAACACCAACAAAACACAAGCTTAATTCAATTTGCATTTGCGGTGTGCTGCAGCAGCCGCCCAGAGAGACAAAAGAGGGGCGTATAAAGTCAGGCGAATTAGTCAGAGGCACGGCAATGAATAGTGTGGAGGGGTTAAAAGCACCCACCTTTATCTCTATATCAGTTGGTGGTTGTTTCTGGCGCGTCACTGCATACTTAAGAAGCCTTTTTAAGCTTTGGTCCACCTCAATCTAAACCAGACAAGTGCATTTTCCACTCATTTTCATAGACTTAGCTATAAAAACAAAACTAAAACACCGTAAAATTTATATATTGCTTGCGGAAAAAGCTTAAGAATGAAAGAGATGGGAGATATGTATGTCGTTTCTCCAATAATACATACATAAAACCTTGAGTATTTATGCAATTTGAATCGGCACGAACTTTAAATTTCTTTCTTCTTTAAGAAAAAACAAACACTACTTGAATTTATTTTATGTTTTTGGAATAAAGAAAGCATAAAGAAATGTTTTTATATGCGTTTTTCAATAAAATGACGAAAACACACATAAAATTCCAAACAAATTTCATACATTTGGTATGGAAAGGTCCAGACCCGTGGTGTGAAAAGTAAGAAGTTAATTTGGTGTCTTTGTTTTGGTCCTGTTTCAGATTATATACAAAAATTGACAGAGAATGTTCGCTAGCTATAGTAGAAATCTGTTAATCTTGCCAAGGAATTGGTATTCATTGCATCTCTGTAAGCTTCTAGAGAACCTTTTAAACATGAAGTAGTAATGAAGAGGTCGTTCTTTTAAAAATACCAAATCAGCAGTATGCGTCACTGAGTGGTTAAAAGAACCTTCTATCTAAGCCTAAGTAAACTAAGCTAAACTAGTTAGAGGTTAATTTGCCACAACGTACATCTGAAAAGTGCCTCCTTTAAAGCCCATTGGAGTTCATATAGGTGCTGCCACCCTTAGGGTAATGTATTTGAGGAGGGCTTTTTCAAGAAAACTTCATCATTGTTGCGCGCTCCCATCGACGACAATTTTCTATAGTAAGCCACTGAAAATTGTTTATAAATAAATTAACAAAGCTGTAACAATTCTGATGGACGTACCGACAATGACGATGACGATGACGACGACGACGACCCTCAAGCCAACTAGAACAATGCACACACACAGCTTCAGAAGGCGCGTGGCTGATTTGCCATGACAACACCAAAGTGCAGCGCAATTGTCGACACAACTTACATATATGTATAGATGGTGAGGTATATATAGTTGCTTTATTTATATGGCTAAGAACAAAGAATCAACTAAAGGAGATGGTTTTCCACTTTCCCCCCACTCACAACCTTACTTCCGTCTGTCAGTTTGCTTTGTTGACTAATGCCCCTCCTTCTTTTTTGGAAACATCGTTTTTCTTGCATATAATTTTCCGAAAAATGCAAAACAAAAATCAATAATCATGCCTTCGAGGGGAAAAGAGTTGACACAATTTTCCTCCTCACCTTCCCCCTTTCCCCTTGTCGACATGGTGGCAGCGTAATGCAAATTTTTCATGCCGTGGCAGCAACAACAAACAAAAAAACTGGCAAATGAGTCAAACTACTGTTTATGCGACCGAAAAAAATTTAATGATGATGCAGATTTTCTCACGTTCTCAGCCAAATGAAAACTTAAAACGCTAAAAAAAAGCGATTAAAGATTTTGATTGACTGAAAGATACATTAGAAAAGTTGAACCCCCATTATTTTGGATGCTGAATGTTAAGTGGGTGTAAAATTAGTATTTTGTTTGCAAATATGTCTGTAAATCGACCAGAAATGATGGTAGTTAAAAATGTCAGCCGTGTTAAAGCCTACGATGCTCGGATTTTAAGATAAAACAATTTGCAACAATGTATTAGATTAAGGAAAGAGTATAAGGATCGTTAAAAGTTTTATGATATGGATAATAAGGAGGTATTAACAATGATAGCACCGCCAAAACACACTATTAACGGAAGGGTATTGGTTGATAGGCATTAGATATGCCTTTATGTATGCGAAAGTCCTTAGTGTTAACTGGCATTAAGTTTTGTTATCTATAATCAGACCGACTAAACCTAGTTTCAAAGTTTCTTGGGGAAGTTAAATTTTGAATGACAAGAAGATATCAACACTAAAAATTTAACAAATTGTATCTCAATAAATCCTGACTTTTAGTTGGAGCCCCATACAAATAGATACAAAAAAGTTTATAAACAATGTGATAGGTTCAGACATTGCATAAGTTAATTCGACTTAAATAAAATAAATTCTAATGGGTCGAGTTAGATTAATCAACCTCATTTTACCCAAAAGAATCTACTTGTCTTATTGTTAGTACCAATATTTAAGGTAATATGTAGTTGTCATGGACAAATACAGAAGCAGAGTCCAAAGGGGGGCATGGAAATCGAAATTTCTAGTATTTACAATAATTTTAAAGTTATATAGGTACTTTATGCCCACAAAGAGTGAGTCTTCGCAAACGTCGTGCAGTTTTGAGAAATTATCCTACTGACTTCTCAAAATTACTGAGCTGAAGACGGATATGCAGATGAACGTTATAAGGATTCTGAAACGTGTGTATAGCAACACAATCTGTTTACAATCGGCTGTACATTTATACCTATTGTATAATTATTAATATTAGTACAGGATATGGTTGTAAACTATCAACCTAAGTATATATAACAAGCACTAGAAACTATGTCCTACATCCATAGACTAACTGGGATTCCTATCCGGATCTTCGTTGTTCAGTTGCCTAATTGATTGGGCCACTCAGACAACTCATTTACTGTGGACTGCGCCTTTTATAACGATGTAGTCTATAGAAAACCCAATCTCAAACGAAAAAGTAGTGCGTTCCATTTTAAAATCGCTAACTTTTGTATTTCGTGAGGTGTTTCTATATTTTGAAATATTATTCACACTAAGCTTACTTAGCTTAGATTTTTCTATATTTCTACTGAAAGTACTTCTCAATAAAGTAGGTTTTTCGATCGCTGTTTTCTATATGTTTTATGTCTGATGGGATGAATCGACAAATTTTATCTCACTTATGTAACAAAACGCTTAGATATCAAGTTTTCTGATAGTAGCTTTCGAATTGAGGGAGGAAAGTTAGTACACATAAATGGACTTGGCTATATCGACTTAACTCTTCTCACGATGATCAAGGATATGTATAGTGTGTGTGATGGCATTGAGTTTCAAATCTCTTACTTTTTTTATAATACCCTCGATTCTTATGGAGTCCATCTTTTGTATTGTATCGGTTAACAAGGAATATCGTGTGTAACAATACGGTATTGCTATTCCGTTGCGTATCGTTATAGGCGGAATCTATTGTATCTCTTGTTCTTCTTAAACTTGCCATCATCTTCACATTTGTCAAAGCCAATCCCACTCATCTGTTGGCATGTGAAGCTTATGCCTTTTCTTTTTGGGCGACCGCCCACAAAGTACCCTTTAGTGGCAGAAACAACAACAAAATTCGATGCTTTGTCTGTTTTGACCCTTTCCACCCACTAGAGAGTGCAGCACAATGGACAAATCTCAGTTCCATTGTATAATAATAATAATAATTATAATCTCTTATAAAATAAATACCCTTGGGCTATTGCCCATTTGGCGTCGGAATTGGCCAAAGTCCAAACTTAAAGTGACCCCGAGCCGTGTGAAGGATTCCCACCTACACACACACTCACATAGAGAAACCCCGCTGGTCCCACCTGAAGGACCTTAGCTAATTATGCGCAAGACAAACAATTTTGGATACACCATGGTCAACATCTCCTCCAGCCTCACACGTCGGGGACCACTATTGTGTGTTCTGTGTGTGTGTAAACTTTTGCCATAAAAGTCTGAAGAGCCTCCAATTTCCATTTGCCTGGTGCCCCTCCTTGTAGTCCTTCTGCTGTTGTTGTTCCCCTTTGGCTTGGCAGCTGCTGCTTTTGGCTGCGACGTAATAAGTTTTTTATGTTTTCGTAGAAGACGTCGTCGTCGTTCGTCGTCGTCGCTATTTTTCCTTTATTTTTGCTGGTTTGCCTTTTATGAGGCTGCTTTTGCCTTCTCCTCCACTGGACCCGCACGTACCCCTCAAACCCCTCGGTTCTAACCACATTTTTGTTTCATGGTGGAACAAGTATTTAACATATTTCTTTTCCTCTCTTTTATATATATGCTGCTTGAAATGTTTTTAAGGATGTGCCAGGACATGAAACTGTGATACGTTTCTTTACGTTGCTTTATTCGACTTGTTTTTCGTTCTCACCAAGGTCACCAACGATTATGAGAATGTTTATTGTTGCCAACCTAACTTAATACACCCACTTAAAGTTATTTTTAAATCCAAAAAATAGTCTATGGGACTTTATTAGTAAATGCGATTTATTTTATCTATTAATAAACTTCGATGGGGTATTAACTTGCCTTTAAATACCTTCTACTCATCCTACTCAAATCAGGGCCCGTCATTATAAGTTATAAGGATTCTAATGTTTTGTTATGTCATACAAACTTGACATTGAATAAAAATCAAATCAAATGTTTTCTGTTTTCTAATTCGTTTCAAAATTAAACTCGATTCAATTTTCACAAAATTTAAAAAAAAAAAATTATGACTAAAAATGATTTTGTTCAAAGTTAAATTTAATAAATTCTAAATTGAAACGTTTGTGTAAGGAATTTCCTAAACATTTTAGCATATCCTTTTTATGGAAAGACGTAAAGGCTGCTGTCCTTTTTTTTCCTTTTTTAAATTATTAAAATAAGTGATTTTTTTTTTCCTTTAAATTTATTTTAGGAAACCAGTTTCCTATGTTACATTTTCGAAGGAAATGTGGATAAAGATCGAAATTATGAAATCTATTCACAAATTCATATATCGTAGGATTCCCGTAGATCCTCTAATAAGCATTTCGCTGTCCTTTTAAAACAAAAGTATGAAATTTTCCACTATATGTCTCCAATGCTGGAAGTTCTACTACGATCCTTCCCAGCTTTTCATTTGATTTCTTCATATTGGGACTTAAATTGATACCTATTGATTATATTTGATTGTTTATAATATAAATAGTATTACGAAACAAATCTTAAATAAAACTCTTAACATTGTCAGAATTCTGTCACTTTCCACTTCCATTCTTTCGCTTTGTGCATAATGGAATGGATAACTTTGCTTTGTTGTTGTCTGTTTTATAATATTGACACAAAAAAATCTTGTTTCTGTCTGTTTCTTGTTGTGTCTCATCTCTCTCCATTCCAAAATTATACAATAAACTTTTCTTATCTGGCGCCAGGAAAATCAATAAAAACAAAAACCAACAAAAAATGGCAAACACTGGCGAAAGAGGATAACGCTAAAAAAAACCAACAAACCTAACCGCCCACATTCCTTTTTTCCAATCGTTTTGTTCACTGACCTACCCCGAGAAATAAGTTTAATAATAGCCCTAGTCAAAGCATTGGCTATAAGTACTTAAATCAATGTTATTTGACTTATCCAAATATAGATATAACACAAATTAAGAGCTTAGTTTGCTGATAAAATTTGTAGATAGCAGACTAAATGAGTATTTGATTGGAAAAAAAAATTGAACTTGCATATTTAATGACAATTGGCCACCTGAAGGCTTAAGTAGGTAGATTGATAATTGAAGTAGATATGGTAAACGGAATTAACTAATAGGAGTTAAGAAATTGCTACCCAATTTTCATTGGGCATGCGGCAAGATCTTTGCTAAGAACAAAATGCTATCAAATTACCTAATAAAACTAACTTTTTAAGCATATTTTTAGTTCCTTATTTGTCCAAGACATCTGTCTATTTATGAGTCGTTAAGATACCCGGCCCATAACCCTAAACACTCTTTAAATATGAAAATGATTGAGACCCAACAAAGTCTTCGAATTTCCCATGCAATTTAAAACAATTTCTCTACCCTAACGAATACCTTTTAAAGATACAGGCATAAGTAAGGATTTTGCTCACATGAACTAGGCGATTCATCACAAAGAGAGTTAACTCGGTTTTATATCCATAAACCTATGCAGCAAAATCCTAAATATTCTAACTTCTCTACCAGGTCTCTTTTCAATAATTCATTAAAATTATTGTTAGATTGTTCTAAAAGTCGATTCTGAAGTTGTCTTGATGCAATTTTTATGTTGTAGAAGAGATGTAGCTTTTTTTTCTAACTCTAAATAAATAAAACTAAAGAAGAATCAGTATTGTATAAACAAATCAAACAAACTACATAGATCAAATTGTTAAAGGCCAAATAGGCTCACTTGAAGTAGCCAAATTAACAATTTAATTATACCTACACCAATGGCCATTTTATCAGAGCTCTTTTCTATTCTTTACTATAGAATATCTCGTTATTAGTAATTTTTCAATATTTGTTTATGTATTTTCTCGGTCAGGTGGATGATTCACATGACACTGGCTTTATCCTGGTATCATTTTGGTTTAAATTGGTCCTCACCAAAGAAATATGTTAGATTCTTGAGATTTTTAGGCTAACCTTCCTATTACATTTTGCTTCCTCATACATTCTATCCTTTCCCCTTCTTTATCTTGGGATCAGGTCTCCCTTTTCACTAAAGATATCTAATTTTTGTCTATTCAAGAGTTTGGTAGTTATTCAAAAGACTTTTGTCAGGTGCACCTTAAATAAAACCAAATTTCGTCAAAACTCTAAGAATTTGAGACATTCAAGATGCATTGAAGAGCATTTTAAAAGCCACTTGATCAATAACTTACTAACTCAATTTACCAATAAGCTTCACTTAAAGCCACTACCCACATAAGGAGACCTGTCATCAAATTGAACACTTTTCGCAAAATATTGCGTGGGCAAATGCAATTAAAATAAGCAAACAGTTAAGTACAAGAAATAATTACCTCCCATTCAGCGAAATTACCACAAATTTAGAAAGTGTAAATATTTTTGTATCTAGTATTTAATATGCATATTAGTTGATTAAATCGAAAGCTTGCTAAATATTGTGGTAAACAAAATGGTTTATATTGTTGCATGAGTCAGGAAACAAGCTAAGGGCACTTGATAAAATAAAAATTCATGTTCTGTATAAAGAAGTACCTTAATAGCGAATTTAATTAAACAGTTTACTTTTAATAACATCTATAATCTTTTTGTTTATCTTTGCAGAATATTTTATTTCCCAAAAAAGACACCAACCAATAAATAAACGTTTCAAAAAGTTAACCTACAGCAAACAATCCATATTTGCACAAACAAAGAAAATAACCTAGAAAAATAAAGACTGATATCAAAGAAATACAAAAATATATACGACGACCACATAAACAAATGAATATATAATAAATATATGTATATAGATGTACGAGTACTTGTAGGAAATCAAAGCCACCGTTTTAAAGGAACAACCCAACAACAAACAGACCAGAGAAACCCCATAAAGACCAGCAAGAACAACCAGAAAGATGTCATCACGTTCAAAGGAGCGCGTTGTCACTGCATTCCGCAAAATCTTCCACAAATCTAGCAACAACAACAACCATAATCACAATAATAATAATATTAATAATGATAAGAGCAGCAGCAACAGCGATAAGGTAGATGGAGCCACCGGCAGCAACAACAACAATAACAATGAGGCAGCTGCCACAAGTGGTGGGGTGGCAGCAACAGGATCAGGTGCAGCTGCCGCAAATGTAGCTGCAGGAGCAGGAGCTGTGGGTGGTGGTGCCAACTCAAAAAACGCTATAGTACGAATGGCTCCCGATCAGGTAGTTTGTGATTCACCCGGCAAGCGACGTCGCCAAGATCACAAGTAAGTCAGTCAATACATCTGCTTAAACGAGCAAAACTCTTCAATTAAGATCGATCTATGTCAATTTTATAGAGTGTCACCCGCTTTGGGTCTTCAATTGATGACGGCACCAGATCAAACCATACGATCCCGACGCTTGATGAAAGAATATCGGGAAATGGAACGATTGCAAAATAAAAAAGATTCTGTTTTCACAGTAAGAGATGAACTTTGATTTGATATGATTAGGATTCAATTGTTTTTTCTTTATTCCAGGTGGAGCTAGTCAAAGACAGTCTATTTGAATGGCATGTCCGACTTCACGTTATCGATCCAGATTCACCGCTGGCACACGATATGATCGAACTTAATGTTCCAGCCATACTCTTACATTTGAGTTTTCCCAACAATTTTCCATTCTCACCGCCGTTTATGCGTGTCGTGGAGCCGCTCATCGAAAAGGGCTATGTAATGGAGGGCGGAGCCATATGCATGGAATTGCTAACGCCCCGTGGCTGGGCCAGTGCCTACACTGTGGAAGCGGTAATAATGCAATTCTCAGCGAGTGTTGTCAAGGGTCAAGGACGCATAGCACGTAAACCGAAAAATGCAAAGGAGTTTAGCCGGTATGAACACAAATCGAATAATCCAATAAATTAGCGTATAAACTCAATTACTTACACATAGACATTGTCGGTCCGTTTGTTTGCATTAGTATACATTCTACTCAATGGAGCCGGTTGTATGTATTGAATATAGTATTATTAACTAGTTAAAATGAATTTTTATGTTATTTTTACCATCTAAAAAAGACTCGAAGATTTACTTAAATTGAAAATGACACGAAAATGATAATTCCATATGCTCATAATCTACTTTTTATAGAGTACAAGAACAAACTATAAGGCTATCGCCATGTAAGATCAAGATAAGATCGAAAATAAGTCGAAACTGATTTAAAGGATACGTTTTCAACTAATATGACTTTTTTAATCAGAAAGATTATTAAGACAGGTCTAAAAACAGTCAGAATGTACTAGTACTTACACAAATTAAACATTATTATTTATATTATTATTATTAAAAATGTACAATTCCGCAGGCTCCACGCAAAGAAATATCTTGATAAATATTTGGCTATGAAGTTCGCTCCTCTAAGCTTAGAGCATGAACCAAACGAGGGAGGAGTTCGGAAATTAGAATAAATCCTCAAAAAGACAAAATGCCCCCCTGAAACAGTACGGAATTTCCTAAACTCAACATCTTAATTATAATATTCAAAAACAAAGCCTTGGTTAAGTGATTTGAATTCCAAATCATTCTTAAATACGTGCCTTTTTATATTCGACCACTTTGAATACTAACATCATTTGGGTAGGCTATTTTTTATTTTGTTTAGTTAATAATATTAACCATTTTAAATTGTTCTTCGTTGTATTTTAGATGAATTGAATCTCTTCTTTTTATTTCAGACGTCAAGCAGAGGAGTCTTTCCGCTCGCTGGTGAAGACGCACGAGAAATATGGTTGGGTAACTCCAGCATTGTCTGATGGTTAAGAAAGACAGATAGTAGAAAGCTCCTCCCCCCGTAAACTCCCCCTCCTTCTACGTTTGCCAACTTTTACGAAGATCGCTCATTAACTAAACTAAACCATAAGAGAAACGTATATATACATATAGACAATTAAAACGCTTCGATTTCACCCTGCGAAAAACTTTCCTCAAAATATAGTTATAAAGACGGAACTAAACGATTTCAATTGCAAAACCATCCAAAAAAATGAAACGAATCGGACAAAGAAAATTTAAATCAATGATCAAAGTAGTCGAAGAATTATGAAATGGAGAATTATAACAAAAACAAAAAAAATTTGTAATTTTTGCTCGTAGTTTTCATTCACTCAATGAAATAATATTTTAATTCCCAAGTATTATTAACTTCGCATAAACAAAATGAAGTCAAATTTCCATTTACTCTTTTTTGCGTAGAGTTAACATAAACAGCAACAATTTAAGTTACATTTACTACGAACTTAAAAAAAAGGAAAACAAACTGTTATTTTAAGTTCAATTTGTGATTTTCTGTTACACAAGACATAAGTAAACAAAAACCAAAAAAAAACAAACTATTACAACTCGGCTTGTAAAAGATAAAAACTGAATATTAAATATTTGTTTTTAAGTTTATGCATTAATAATAAATGTAAAACTGTGTCTACAAAACCAAAAAAAAAAAAAAAAAGAAAATAAAAATCAAAATTATCTTTTGTGTTATTTCTATTTGGATGTAGAAAGGCAGCAACGAGTACAATTTATATTTGCGCGCTCCAAACAGTGTTGGTCAACTAGTATACTGCCAGCGATGTTCGATACTATCGGTAAGAAGATAATAAACGGCAAGGGTGGCCTCTGAAATTTAAAGAACCTTTTTAATGATCTCTTTTGTGTAAACAATGTGTTTATCTAAAAATAAATAATACTTTGAAGTGGGTTTTATTTGTATTTATGTTTGAAACTATTTAAATGTAAAGTTGTTTAAGAATTTAAAATGGATAAAGTTCGAAATGGGATTTTGCTAATTTTAAAGTTCAGTTCATAAAAAAAAAAAGAATTTATTTCTTTATAGCAAAATGAGAAACTCATATATACTGCTTAGATTTGATACATTTACTTTAACTAAGCGCTTACAAAATAAAATCATAATTAGTTCTATAAGAAATATTCGTTCAGACAAAAGTTGGAAATATTTTTAGTATAATATTATTTTTGATAGGTCATAATAGAGAAGAAATTAATGGGTACTAGCTTAGAGCTATATAGTTATTCAAGAAAAATCTTTGATTTTAATAAACTGTAATATAAAAGTGAACGTATTCTTACCAGGTTTTCACCAGTTGACTTTATATTTAAGCTCCGTTAATAGGGGGAAAAATTTCGCCGATTTATGTTGAACGAGAATATATATGCTTTCTGAAAATTTTACCAATATTTTATACGAGTTTTTAAAGGATTTGATTAAATGGTTTTGCATACAATCGGAACGTGTTTGAGTCAATGTCAATCGAACGTTAACCAACACTAGAAAAAAAGACATAAAACGGGTAGCTGAAAAATCAGGATAACTTTGTAAGTAAATTAAAGCAATTTAAACAATCTAAATTGGAATGTTATGTCTCGCCACGAATAGTTTAAGATATGAAATAACTAATTTAAACATAATTTGCAAATACTAAGTGAGTTAAATGGGCAAAAAATGTAAATGAAAATAGGCATATTTTGCAGTATGAAGGCAGCAAAAAATGGAAGTGGCAAAGGCAAAAGTAAAGCCGAATGCAGTGTTGGAATAGTGAGGGTCTTGTCTGCGAGGGGAAGGGCAGTAGTGGCGGGTTCTGGGTGTCAAGAAGAAACACATCCTGGCCAGGGGGCGTCCAAAAAAATCAAATAATAGAAGCCAATACAAAACTGCCAAATGCTAAGCAGGCGAAAAAAAAAAAAAAAACAGCTGAGCAGTCAAAAAAAAATAACAACAAACAAATTACAGAGAAGTCAAAAAAAAATAACAACGAACAAATTACAGAGAAGTTTTATTTGTTTGCTTTTAAGAACATGGAGACGGATGCGAAAGCCACCAATAAAGAAGCTGGAAAACCAGATGAAGAAGGCACAGCCATGGATACTTCAGAGCCGGGACCACCATCATCGAGTGGGAGCAGCTCCAAGACTCTAAAACGCTGTCTAAGTGTGCCCATTATAAGATATATACCACAACTTACGGCTCCCATGACCACCAGATCAGCAGCTGCAGCTGCTATGGCTGCAGCAAATGCAGAGCAGGGCGAACAGACACCCAAGAAGCAGCCACAGCCGCAAGCCAAACCGCAGAGGCATCAGGATCCCTACATGTTGAGAATGCACAGCAATCCCTCGACTTCTGGTTCCACCTCGTCTGGGTCTGGTTCGTCTTCGTTAGATTGTTTTGGTAACAATATACACATACGTTCCCAGCCCAATTCTCGGGAAGTGTCACCAGCTCCCATGTTTAACATATTTACGCCTCGTGCTCGTCGCTATTCGGCCAGTTATAGTCCGTTAACCCCGGGAGCGGGAGGAGCTTTGTGCCTAGGACCCCGAGTCTCTCAACTGCGACAGGAAGAATGCGCCGATGTCAATAGCCGTGAGGTGAATCATGAACGGGAAGTGCATAGGGAAATACAAATATCACAAAGCTGGGAGGACTTGACTTTGGTGGCAGAGAATTGGTCATGTAAATCGGATGAATTCTCCAATCCTCTGCAGGTAACAGTGCCAACAACGACGACAGCGGCAACGGGCTCATCGAGCCCAAGTCCAAGCCCTACAAACAATCGTGCGGGCATGCGTCTGCCGTATTCCCCTTCACCCACCCGTCGGACATTTGCCACGCGGCGTTCCATGTCGCCCATAGCCATGAGGCCATCACAGTTGGGTCCAGTTAAAAGGAAATTCGAACTAGATGAGAATCCTCCAGCTGGCAGCAACTGGAATGTATATTCCCCACCGCCCCTAAAGAAGATCTTCACAGAGAGGTAAGCCCCCTGTTCCTCGAATTCAATAGAATCTTTTTTCTAATCTCCATGGTTTGCAGTCGTGGCTCTTCGCCTGTGTGCCAATCGCCCTCTTCGATTTGTGCCAGTCCCGAATCGGGCACCTACGATGGCCGCATAACACCCAAACTTTTCATCTCGAAACTGTGCACCAACAATGCAGTGGGCAGTGGCGGGAACAATAGCAGCAGTTCCGGCTGCCCTTCGCCAGTATCGGCTTCACCGATTGGAGTTGGTGATATCCCGGTAAGTGGGATCACCCATCCAACAGATGCCTTGTGTGGCCAAAGTCAAAGCCAGAGCATCGATGAGGGCATCTCTATACCCGAAAGTGAGCCAAACTCTTGCCGGAGTCGCACTTCATCCATTGTATCTACGGCCTCGTCGAGCGCCGCCCAAGTGCTTGTCACCGACTTGGCCCTGGACGATGCCACGTTGATGATGAACGACGATGCCAAAAGTGAAACCTCATCCATTGGTGGCTGCTCTACCATTAGCATTGAGTCATCCTCATGCGACAGTGGAGCCAAAACGGCGGCCACCTTCCTCAATCGTCTGATTGTCGATGATGGTGGATCACAGCAGACGCAGCGAAGTTTCTATATCAATAAGCAGGGATTATCGGGGGCAAAGAAATTCATTGTCAATCACGAGAACTTGACTGGAAGCAGTGCAGCTGCAGCGGCAGCATTAGCCAATGCTAGCAAAGATGGTCAGCAAAAGCTTTAAGTAATCATTTATTTCGATTGCTCTTTAGTTTCTATTTAATTAGAGTTTATTATAGTAATTATTATTATTATTATTAATCAAGAATTTATTTGTAATGGACACCAAAAAGCGATGAGTCCACGAGGTTGGTCTTAATGGAAGAGATTGGTCAACTGTTAAAACAATAGAATACAAAACTTAGAAGTCATTTTAAACGTGATCAATATGACATAATCATTAATTAAAGTGTATGCTCTAAAAGAGCAGAATTCAAATGTCAATAAGCTGATGTATCACGGAAATCTGCACTTGATCACTTTGATTTCATTTCAGTTTGATCTCTTCCATTTTGACCTTTGCAAATTAGTTTTTAAATTTGTTTGTACAGTTGGCTAAGTTGTTTTTAATGAGCTATCCCAAAATGAAAAAAAAAGAACACACTAAAAACACATTATGCATATCATAAAGAATCCCTCACCACATCGCACTTTAAATGTATAGCTAAAATATTGATCTATTTTCTTGATTCATATATAAATTGTGTATTTTAGCCTTAATTCGTTTCCACATTGAATTGTATATGCAAGTAGGTTCGTTTATCCAAAAATATTTTAAATTAACATAATTCTACCTGTTTTTATGTTTAGCTAGCACTCATTATGTGTCATTGTCCTTTTCCATCATCTAACTCTCGCGGCTAGCAGATAAAATGTCAATCCAATTTTTGCCAAATATGTTTCCTCTTATGTCATAAAGTATATATATATATATATATCGTATTATATTATTGTGTATGTGTACTGTATGACCCACAATCCTCGAAGTATATGTATATCTGCGTATATACCATTTACATATATAAATATGATCTACCACATTAAACCCTACTATATATACGTATACATAAACAGGTAAAAGAAAAGAGAGAAACGAAAAATTAAATAGTTTTACGATCGATTTAAATATCGTACAGATGATGTTATATTTAGAAATGCAAAAAACTAAAAGAAAATAAGCAAAACAAATACCTATTAAAACGTTTTTTTTTTTGTCAAATAGAACTGATATATCTTGTCGAAACTTATTAAGTCTCTATAAACTTTAACTTTTACTAGCAATGGAAAATTTTTTTGGTGAGTTTTTGATTTTCAGGATTATTCTTTATGCTTAATTTTCAAGTGATATAATCCTTCCCGGTTGGAATATGAATATAAATACGTTTACTTTAAGAATATTGAGCCAGATCAATAGTCTTGGGTTTGTGCCAATATCAGAGGAATAAGATGAAGTTGTCACTAGATAAGCTTAGATACTTTTTGTTTTAACAATTATTAGCTAATTTTAATATCGATTCGACCATTTCGTAAATCATTTGTAGAGTATCCTTCATTATTACCTTGTTTAAGCTATAGAGGGTTGTGTATAATGGTTAAATGCCAAAGATCGAGACTTATTTTAACATATATGTAGGTATATATACGAAACTTTATTGAAGAGTAAGATTAAAGGGTTTGGGTTTGTTTGTGGTCAATGGAATGTGCAATTTATAATATTATAATGTTCATGTGCGGCCAGTATGCCAGGGATCACCATGCCATTGCCAGGGCGACTATATCATACAGCTTCCATAGGAATGATCGGTCGAAAACAGTGACATTGTTAATTTTGACGCGATTGGTCAGTTTTATATATCTGTTAGTTAATCAAGATCGGGTATATTAAATATCATATTATTCCTAAAAGATTAATCGCTGGAAAATAGAGACTTTGATCGATAGCTAAGATTGTACACCGTTCTTTCGCAAATACGTATTAGAGTTTTAGGATAAAAGAGGAAAGGAAAGAGTAACAAAGAACTTGGAAGAGTAAACAAAATTTGACGGGAAGTTAGCCCCAGATCTCTAGTCTTTTAAACGGAATTCACACATTTTCATTTGAGAAATATTTCCTATTTATGAAATTTCATCTCTACCAATTTGGGAAAAGAAAGAAATTATTGAAATATTTAATAGTTAATAAGATGAAATTTATACTTTCCATGGCAAGAGAAATTTTCGATTTAATTAAGATTGGATCCCGTCTTAATATACTATGATAAAAAAAGCCAATGACAGGACAAAAATTAGTTTAAAACTTTCAGTTAATAGAATTTGTGATCTTTCTTTTGTACTGATAGATTAAATAGACTTAAATATGTAATATATATTGACTTGTTTCCACCGTACATCATCTTAATCCAACAAATCACAGGAAAAAAGTATTTTACGAAGTTCCAGAGAAACTCAGAAAATCAAAACTCAAGTCGGACAATCGGAAATGTCATAATTTTTGGCCATCTCTCTATGTAGCAGGCGACAAAAAGTTCAGCTTAAGGCAAAATTAATGCGTCAAAAATGAATTTAGAAAAAGTTCATCCTGGATAAATATTCAAGGAAATTTAAATTGGTGGCCAAAACTGAAATTATCAATATTCCACATAGAAAACAGAAAATCAATTTATTCAATTAAATATTTAGTTCTATATTTAGTCGGATTAACATTTCTATTTAATTGTGTAAGAGTTTATTTGAACATATCTTTAATTTTTACTTGGTTTAACAGCTTAAGAATACTTATAATACTTTCCTTTTAATAAGTAATGCTAAACTCCCGTTAACAAATACATCAGTTAAATGCAAAATCTATAAAGGATCATTACGATAAGGACTCTCTTCCACATAAGGACTTATTTGGGTGATTACTTAAACCTATAACTTTAACTTAAACCTATAACTATAACAAATATATCATTTCATTCTGTGATCTTTCTCATCTATCAAACGAAGGCAAACATTGAAGATTAGGCTAAGTATTTCAAAGTTATGGGATTAAGTATTTTGTTGATCCTCTCAAAAAAATGTCTGTCTTATAGTTTTACCGTGAAAATACCTGACCAATTGCCAGAAAGACCTCAATTGCGAGATCCGGAGATATGGCATTTGATACCTTTTTATGCTGGAAACCCATGATAATGCACTGCACTGATAACTGATGGAAAACAGCATGCAGATTAGACGTCTGAAAAGAAGTCACCCACTTGATCTGCCATTTAGACCAGAGACGGACTGCTGATTTCACCCCCATTTCATGATTACCTTTGACAATATAAGAACAAATATACAAAAATTGTGTAAGTAATAATTTACTTTTCTGTACATTATCTTAATAGAATAATCAACTACTCTATAAATTAAAACATTAAAATTCTTCGCTAACATTGTATAAAAATCACAGTTGAAGGTGATAAAGTACGTGCTGTATATAGGCAAATCCAATCTGGCGTTACGGAACAACCGTCTGAAAATTTAATAAAAAATAGTATAAAGCAAACAGAGACAAGTGTAAAAGTTAGTTATAGGGAGAGGGCCCGGCTTTTGTTACGACCCTATAAAATGTAGATGGCTCAAGCAAATTGAAATACTGAAAACGTTGGAAAGGTAGTAACATTACGTAGCTTTTTCACCATGGAATTATAATGATATTAGTAGCAACAGTTTGCGAAATACCAAGAAATAAATGTCTGATAAGGGTTGATAAGCCAGAAGCCAACGGTAGCGACTGGGCCAATTTGATTATAGATCACAAATTATTAATAATAAACCTTATTTTAACGCATTGCACTAGATTTAGAACAGAGTTCCCTGTTCCCTGATTTTCAACTCGATGACTAGATCAAGGATGCCCACGTATGAGTGCTAGAAATTGGGACACTTTTTCCACCTTTCCCCGTAGATCGGCAAGAAGTGCGTCCCTCTATCGCTGGCTCAACCTTTTTCTCTGCTCAGCCTCTGCCGCTGATGCTCTGGCTTCCAAGTTAAATTTCCGTGGCCACCCTTGGCATAGATATACGCGCTTTATCTATTCAGATTGATATAGGCCAAAAAGATTTAGTTTAATTTCAAGACAGAAATTGGTCCACAATTTAAAAACTTATCCAAAAAATTTGGGTGGCCCGTGTCTGGACTCCGAATAACAACCATGCATTCGTCCTGGTGGAAATGTAAATAAAAACAAGTCAAAAATTCAAATAATTTTTTTTTAGATATTTAATAAGTTAAAATGGGTAAAAGCTGACATGTCCGTTCAACCGTCTCAAAATCTCTCTCTGAGCCAGTAACATAAACTAAATTTAATAATAAAAGCACCATTCAAAGATGTAAAATTTAAATTTAAGTGAATTTTTTAAACATAAAATGGTTTCATTTAACTAATCAATCTATTAACATACATATTTGTAAAAAGAAAGTACTCCATATATCTTGGGTATTTCAAAATATATTCACTTATCATATTAGTTAAGTCAAAATATGGTGGTAACAAAATGTACATGGACTTCAGGGCTAGATCGGGAAGCTCAAGCTAAAATTAACTTTAGGAAACGACCAGACTTTATCTATTTTAACCCTATAAAAATTGGCTAAAATATAATATTTTATTCAGTGGTTTTTCTAACAAACAAACAAGTAGGTAGATAAATTTAAATCCTATTAACATTTTTTAAGTATATTTAATCATAAATTCGATGAAAAACATATAGAACATGGCAAACTACCAAAACTACAATCAAAAAGCAAGACAGTCAAGTGTTAAAATCGTTTTTAAAATATTCTCCAAGTTTCTTGAAAACTTTCAGAAAAGGGACTTCTCTTCTTCAGCCTTGTCCTTATGATGCCTTTTAAAAATATTTCTAATGGATATCCTTTTCTGACAAGGATCTCTTAAGATATTCAAATGTTAATATTCGTTACTCAGAAGCTTCTAACACAATCATAAGGCCAAATTTGTATATGTATTCCTTAATTGATTGGTTGTGTTTAATTTTTTAATTAAAAGCAATAATCCTATATAAAATACATACACACACACACATTGGCATTCGTATCCATGGGAGAGTATATAATGAACTGCGACTGTTTGCGGACAAAAGAAAACGAGAAAAAAGTTCGAACACCTGGGGGCATGGGCATTGACGGCAGCAGATTGTCGAGCATTGCTCTCCCAGATACACAAACCCATACAGCCAAATACTGAAGGAATGCGTTGGGGATAAGGGGTAAGGGCGGTTTCAGATGGGGGCACAACACACATACACACACACACACACACCGATCGTTGAAACAAGTTTTATGGCAAAAAAATATATACTTATACATACATACATACATATATGTATATCAAGTCTGCCTGGTAGTCACGATTCGCCAATTTCAATGACGAGGAGACTAGCTTGCATGGGATCGGACCTGACCACCCACACCCACACGATCTTGCCATATATTCTCACATTATGCAACACTGAAAGGCGAGAGAGGGAGCTATGGGGAGACAGCGAGAGAAAGAATGCTCCAACCATAGAGAGAGAGTAAAAATATCAATTAGCCAACAAAACAACAACCAGACAAAGATAAAGTGAGAGAGAACAAAAAAGGAAAAAAACGCAGCTGTAAAAATTGAAATTAAAAGGCGCACGGAGCTTGCTCGGTTGTGCTTAAATGGAGCTCTGTTCCCGAACTTCCACAAGCATACACATACATATATATACATATATCTGTATGTGTGTGTCTGTATATATACATACGTTTAATCTTTGAAAAATCGTGTGGTTGAGAGTTGGTTGAGTTTTTTTTTCTGTTTTTGCGCGCGAGCTTGTTCGCTCGTTGGTTTCTTTATATCTTTTCATTTTCTTTGTTTTTCGTTGTTGTTGTTGTTGTTGCTGTTGTTGTGTGCCTGAAGAAAAATCAAGTTAACAACCAAAGCACGCAACAGCTCGGTCCGAAGAGCTGCACTGCCTTGGGCGAGAGAGGGGGTGGCCGGAGGAGGAAGAAGGTGAAGAAGGAGCGGTAGGGTAACGACGCCAACGCGCGCCTTTAGCTGTTGCTTTTGTTTTTGTTGTGGTTGTTGTTGTTGTTGTTGCTGCTGTCGCTCGCTTGGCTGATTCACCAGCAACAACTTTTGTCGAGAGGTCTGAGCCGAGCCCGAGCTCATTCCCAATTCCAGTTTCTTTCTTCTTCACTTGCACGGCAGACGCTTCGCTTCTCGCAGCGCGAAAAACATTCCAAATCAAAAACAAAAACAAAAAAAAAATCTGCAAATAACAACTACAACAACAACAAAAACGGCAATAAACATTAAAAAAACTACGCAAAAAAAGAAAAAGAAACTCACAGTATTAAACAGAAAGTTGAAAATTGACTTTTGCTTGATGAGAGGATCGCATTCAAAATCAAATCATTAGATCGGCCCTAATGCTGAGAGGTAAGGATAAGGGAAACACCAGAGGGGGAAAAGAACAAAGATGGTGGCAGACAGAGAGAGAGAGAGAGAATTAATTAATTTTATCGACGCATTGCGAAACGTTTCCAATCGATCACTTGGGGTTTCTGTAATTCCTTTTGTTTGTTTACATTCTGAGAAAGCGGAAAGAAAATCTTTGTAGATATGTATGTATGGGTAACCATATGTACATACATATCTGTATGTATGTATAATCTATACTATTTTTATTTCAGTCATTGCCGACTGTAGGAGAAATTATATGGAAATGCATTTCGAGATCGACTAACTGAATAATAAATAATTTATGTCACAACGAGCAAAATCAAATATCCATGCGTTAGGATCCCATGATGAATCTTCTTTGTTAAAAACTGTTTCAGAGTTACTAAAACATTGTTTTTAAGAAGGCAAATATTATTAAATAAAGTATTTATAAATTTACTATACTTTCTAATATCTGCATTAAATTTCATAAAAAACTTTCGACAAAATTACATACATAGTTTCCGTAGAAACAACAACTTGACTAACTTTTTTATTAAGATAATAGTTTATAAAGCTCACTAATAATGATCCAATTCATTTATTTTTATCGAGGGTGGCCACGTACATTGCTGAAGCGAGACAGAACTCTTTCAATGCAGAGGTTGGGCAGAGTTCGCGGAGTGTTCTGACGACCTTTCCCCCCATTTCCCAAAAATCTTTACAGTGTGCGTCCCTCTGCCAACGCGATGAACATTAAAGATCACTTCGCCGTTCCACAACATGGTTGCTGTGCCTTTACCTGTTTTTTTTCGGGATGACGATCGCTCCCTTGACTCCAAAAAGGTTGTTTATGATCCGCAATCGCAAATTTTTTCGTTAAAATTACCTTTTTCTCTGCCAGTAAAAATCAGCCATGGGAGCCAATAAACCTGGCCATCCATGGTTTAGAAGGGGGTTCACATTTTATGTTAGAAATTACGTGAGCTGATTTCAATGCACTTCTCCGATAAAATTTAGACTGATATTGTGCAAAGACTATATTTCTTTCTACATCTTAGGAAACAAATGTGGTTGAAATGTACTTCAATAAATGTATTTACGAGTAAATTTAAAGTTAAATGCAGTAATTACTTTATAAAATTTTCTGTGATTCTTAAATATATATTTAAAGTTGACGTGAGGAGGTCAGTTGGACCACCTTATAAGCTTTGGTAGCTCACTTATGTAGTTATTGAAAGATCCCTTTAATTATTTTTTTTCATCTCGAGATGACTCACTGTAATCTAAATTCCTTTGAGTCCCTAAACTTTGCTCCTGAATCGAGGAATTCTATTTATAAACATATATACATTATACATATATTTTTAACGATAGTCGCTTCCCTGCTAATCCTCCATTCGAACAAGATGATTTATGAACAGTCATAAAAGTAACCGGCGACGTAGTTCCGAATATTGAAGCCTGTTGGATTGTTGTTGTATTTTTTCTCTGAATGATTATTGCTCGTTCGACCCCGGAGGTGGCTTTATTGCCCTTTTGGTACATCCATCTGACAGTCATAAAGTACACGACTAGCTAGTGGAAGGGGGTTTAGGAGGCCGAGGTAAACTGAGCATTCCGCGAGAAGTAAAGTATATACTAAAAAATTTCTTGTATACTTTATCCAACATGTCAGAAATAAACCTTTCACAAAGAAAGGAAAGAAACGAATTAAATGTAGCAATAGGGAATCCTTGTAATGTTCGTGTCTTTTGTTGGGTAATTCTGCAGACCACTCTGGATCCTTATTGCATACAAACGCTAGGACTAGCCACCGAATAAGAGGCCTTTAGGTAGGCAGTAAGTACTTTTAGGACTTCCTTTTGACTTTGATAAGAGATGAGTATCTCTTATCTCTCTCTTATCTCTTATCTCTTCTATAAGATTTATAGAAATATTATTTATTCAATATAGTCCATTCTTTGCTTAAGTAATCTCTTTAACCCTTATGGGCCCCCCAATCACTTAAAGAACCTATTATAACTTTTTGAGAAAGTGAAAGGATTCCATCTCCACTTATTTTAGAGTCTCTTGTCATTTACTTAAGAATTGTGTGGTTGGAATGTCGTCATAAAAACAAAGTAACACACGCTTTGACTGAAATACACGATTTTTCGACCGAACAACATTCGTTTCTTGCATAAGCATAAATCAGTATGAGATAGTTAAACAATTCGTGAAGTACGTGAAGTTAACATGGTCTCTGATGTCTTTTGTTTGGGTGACTAGAAATCAAATCATTTCAAATATCTCCCATCTCTCTCCCTCTCTTTTTTGATACTTTAGCTCATGGAGTTGGTTTTAGGTAAGGGCATCAGCACCTCCAAACCATCGAGCTGTGCAACGGCTTCGGCCTCTGGGTCCGGATGTGCAGAATGTTGCACCGACTGCGTGGTCATGCCTCCATCCTGTTGCGCCACATCCTCTTGTTATGCGCCCTCGTGTTGTGCCGACATGCACTGTGATTTGGGGTCACAGGAAAATGTATCATATGAATATCATGAGCCTGAGGAGAACTTCGTGTCCATTGATGATGCGAAAATTAAGAATTTGCTTATCAAAATTGGCCAGCAACAGCAGCAAGAGGAGATGCTGACAAGGCAACGACAGCAGCAGCAGCAGCAACGTCAGGCCGAGGAGGCGCAAATCATTGTCCTGCTAGATGAGGAGGACGATGATGTTCATGTTAAGGGTACAGTGGAGGAGGGGAAAGAGCAGCAGCAGCAACCACCAACCGGTTTGGTAATAAGTGCAGCTAGAAGTTTGGCTGAGCGGCCAATTCAGCGGCAATCACCGGATATTGAACTGATACCCAAACAAAGAATTGTAGCCGAAATCGAGTTAACCGATAGTGAAATGGAAGATAATGATCAGCAGCAGCAGCAGCAGGATGGACAACGGGAAGAGGACGATGATGATGATGAGGAGGATCTTCCTTTGGCCACTGTGAGCTGTGAGTTGGCTGATGAGCAGGAACATATTATAGTATTAAACTCTGATGACGAGCAGGATCAATCAGTGCAACAGTCATCTGAAGTTCAAAGGGCCAACAATCGTCGTCCTTACGTTAAGCGTCGTGGACGTAATCTCTATCAGTGCCAAGACTGCGGCAAAAAAGTTCAGTCCAATTATAATCTGAGACGTCACATGATGATACACACTGGTAAGTCGAAAACTGCTCACAAACTCTTCACTTAAGATATTAAATAAGTAAATCTTAGAATTTGTGTCACAATCTCTTTTCGATTTGTTCCTTTTGTTTTTAGGAGAACGTCCTTTTCCTTGCGATCTTTGCGAGCGTCGTTTTCGCGAGTTTAGTGACTTGAAGAAACATCGTCGTAGGCATTCACTGGATCCGCAGTTTGTCTGCATGATTTGTCATAGCCAAGCACCCAGTCAGCAGGATTCCACGCGCTGTGCGGACTGTGAGGGGAAGAACTTGATGATAAAGCCACAAAATGAGGAAAGCCCACAAGAAGAAGACGTCGATGGTGATAGGGAATTGGATGGTGACGGTGATGGTGATGGGGAGGAGGTCGAGTGCATAGCAACGAAAAGCCCTTCACCGCCAGCCACGTTAATGGTTACTTTGGAACCGCCTCCCGTTGCAACGTCTGCACCGCCTCCTCCTCCTCCGCTTATGCCTCGACCGCCCTTGGCTTTGAGTTGCAGCAGTGCCAATTCGTCATCGTCGTGTTTCAGCACTGACATCCACGCGCAACCACCACCCCTCCTGCCCACCCTAGCCGCTGTTGTCGCACCTGCAGCTGTCAAGACACGCAATCGCCCATCTTATCCCTGTCCCTTGTGCCAAAAAGTGTTTGGGACACGTCACAATCTCAAGCGTCATTACATGATTCACACGGGCGAGAAGCCATTCAGTTGTACGAAATGTCGTAAACCTTTTCGTGAATGCTCAACACTTAAGAAGCATATGGTAACCCATTGCAAGGAGCGTTGGTACAAGTGCTCCAGATGCCCCCTGAAATTTCAGGACTATATCGATTATACAGCTCACAGAGATATCAGACACCAGGAATCATCATCAAACCCCAATAACTATGAAAGCGATTCCTCCTCGACCGAAGATTGGCTCGAGTGTTGTGAGTGTCGCAAAAGGTTCACCCAATTGGATGCCTATACCAAACATCTGAAGGAACACGATATACAACTCTATGGCATGTCCGTAGATGACATAGAGGACGATGAGGATGAAGATGTGGATGTCGCTTAGCCAATTGGAAACAATTCCATGTACTGATAGTGAGCGACTTTAAAACGTTTTATAATAAGTATTGCTATATATATATATATATATGTATATGTAAATAAGATATATTCCGCATAATATATTTTATTATCTAAGTATTAAGCACATCAAGTGCCGAAATTTCTCTTGTTATTAAAATATACTTTTGAAAAAAGAAACTTTTTTGATTTGAAAGCCTCTAAACATTAGCAAACTTTGTGAATTAAAGACATATTCGTTTCTTCGAATGACTTTAAATAGATTATTTACAAGATTATATATCGATAATTGTACTCAGTTACATATATGTACATATACGATAATGGTTTGAATGGTTCAAATACGGGAAAAATCATCTTTTAAGACAAGTTTATCTTGTTTGCTATGTCTTGTATCTTTATAATCTAAATTTATTTACCAAAATGTATATTTCGGTTACAGTTTGTCCGATTCTTATCGTTGCCAACTTCTATCCATGGTATATAGTATTGATAGAAATCGAATTTCTTTTATTCTATATATTATCCTAACTAATTATTTTTACTTGTCTATTCCTTCACAAATCTCTGTGTTGCGGGATCATCAGTTTTAAAAAGTACAATCTGATAGTGAATATATTTGTTTACTTTATTTGATTAAATGTCTTCCACGTATTTTTATGATCGGATATTCCTTGTGATATTGGTAGATTGATGTGTATACTAATAATGTCATTTTCCAAAATAGTTTCAACAATCTCATTTAGAAACTGGATGAAGACATTGTTTCTTACTGATTGCTATAAATAAGGCATCTCTAAGCCCCTCATTGTCGTCGCAGTGCATAAGACTCTTTTGAAAGTGTATTATTTTAATATACTTGCCCTAGTCAACTTTCATCTGAATGACATTTCATTTCAGAAGACATTTGAACAGAGATGTGATCCAATCTACTTCTACATTTTAAATAAGTTGGTATACCAAAAAATTAACATTATCTTTGGCTCGACAAAACTGCGTACACAAACCAATCTGTTGATAACCAAATAACAACTTGTTAGAGCTGAGGAAAATAGGATTTTTGAAAATTTAGTAGGGTTAGGCTTAAGAATCTTTGCTAATCTTTATACTAACTTTGGATTTTCGTGAGTTGTCACGTGTAACGCGAAGGAATTTATATGAAGAAGCAATTTCAGTGAGAAATCTAAGTAAAAGTGGTGAATTCCAAAATTGTCATAAGGATGCTCTGCGAATTTATCTCTTAGGAATGTCCCAATGAGTACAAGGATTGTGAAATTTGTTAAAAATTTAAAGTCAAATTTGTTTTAGATATTTCAACATACGATTCACGTATAATCATATATAGTAGTCGTCAGATATGAGCAGAATTAAATTAAAAGTGAGAAAAAATTTTAAGTATATCATGATAAATTAGAAAATAAAATAAATATATATTTAAAAAGCGTAAGAAAATTGACTAATAAATAGTTGAACTAGTCGCGTAAATTGGTTCGCATAGATTTATAAATCCAAAAGGACTGGCTTCGTTTCCTTGGCACATTTAAAGACAGAGCGCATCATCTTGAGAAAACCCGTATCCTTGGGTTTCTCCAAACCACGTTGAACGCGATTTTTCATAACCGAAATGAATTCCTTGTTACTCAATTGATTGTCATCTGGAAGAGAGAAAGAAATGCTTTAGTTTTTATTGTCTTTAGGCTTCCATCTCGTTTTTTGGACTCACTGTTCTCATCAAAGATGGTAAATACCACATCCACCACATGATCAGATAGATTGACCATGGCAACAGTTTTGGCCACATGTTGCAAAGTTTGCTGATCGATCGAAGCGCCGGCTATGTGATAAAAGGTCAATGCCGTGTCCACATCATTGATATTATTGAGGAAGTGAAAGAAATCCAAGTAGTCTTGTTTCGAAATGCCTGTGCCGTGATCGCGGAAGCGTCGCTTCACTCGCTTTAGTTTCTTTTGCTTCTTTTTTAGCGGATAACCCGCATAGGCCAGCAAAAGCTCAGCAAAATCGGCCTCAGTTATATTGCCCTCCTCGTTGGGTTCCTTGCGTTCGAACTCCAGGGAAAGGATCTCACGCTGCAATTGCTCTTGGAAGTCCAAGAACTTCTCAATGGTAAGTTTCTCATCCATACTGGGGCCAAAGAAATATGTGATCAAGGCCGAATTGACGCCCTGCGAAACGAGTTAAAAAATATCAAATTTATTAAATGAACTCGATAAATATTACATGGAAGAATAAACAGGAATTTAATATGGGTGCAAAAAGGATATTCTACATAATGTTTGTGAATGTCAATGAAAAATCATACACATAATATATAATATATATATACAAAAGCGTTGCTTGTTTGTGTTTTTTGTTTTGTTTCGGGTTCAAGCGAATATACCTTTAAGGACTGTGAAACGAAAGGAAGTATAAGACATATGTACACAGTTAGGAGAGACGCGTTTTATGGTCAAAAAAGCCAAAAAAGAGACATATATAGAGAAATACAATACAAAAATATATATATATAATATACAGAATCGATTTTAGTTGTCGATATTTAGCTTGTTCACATTGCTAATGGGAAAATGAGGAAAATTGGCTATTCAGCTTTACCTTGAACGTATTTCCCGTGTTTGCGTGATCGCGATGACGCGTTCCCATGCTCGTCTGCTGACGCACTAAAGTTGCTACCATTTCGAATTCCTCACAATCCACATCGCCATCACCATTCAGATCGAACATCCGAAACGCAATCTCAAAGTGACGACGCGAAACTGCATGAAATTTAAGAAAAAAAGATAATACATTTCAATAACAAAAACACAAAACTATAAATTATATTTGGAATTTGTAAGACAAAAAAAACATTCCGATTGGCATCACACAAACTTTAATGGAATCGGTTTTAACAAAGCAATATTGCCACTCCCTAGAGAATTGTTATACCCGGCATTTACTCTTCATTGTATATAGAAATTAACTCGTTAAATAAAGAGTCATTTTGTTATATGCAGCACACAGCAGTTAAGTAATATTTAATTTTCAAAATGCAAAAATATCGGGGAACGTTTTAGCTTTTTCGATCTGTTGTAGAAAAAGATTCTTAAAAACAATGGCATTTAACTGGAAAGGAGCTTAGCAGAGGACTGTTTATCCCAAAGCAAACACGACAACAGCAGTTCCCAACTAGTTTTACTGTTTGAAATGTAATTCTAGAGTTCTCTAGCAAAGTCTGTTGATCATAGAAGATTTTTTTCCAAGATTGACCTCAGGGCGGTTTAAGTACACTTGAATATCATGTATATCTACATACTAGTATCGTCTTAGTAATACAAATTAAATGCTTTTCCGCTTGCAAACTCTTTGACCCTCTTTGGAATTTTAAGATATCATATAATACACAAATAGTATACAAATATTTATGACCTTTTCGGTTTGTATAATGTACCTTATTCTAAATTATTTTGTTGCGTTTTAGTTTCTTAGACCTGTGATTTGTTAGAACTAGAAATCAAAAGGGGGAAGCGGACATTTTGCCACTAGATTGTCGTAAATACAGTGAAATAAATGCAAAATAGTCTCGGTACCTGTCCATTGTTGACTTAATCTTTTTAAATTTGTGCTTCTAATTTAAAAAGAAAGTTGAATCGGTTTTAGCTGACTTACAGCAAATCTTTTAACTAAAATTGTATTAAGGCAAAGTTTTTGCCTGTTTTCAAAGCCAAATTGACCAAATTTATCATTATAAATTGATAACTCACTTGAGAGCACAGTTAGTAGAAATATATAATCGGAGAAGGTAATTAGGCCATAGGAACCCAATTTGTAGAAAATGCTGTTCTTTTCCAAATGTAAATTGAGTTGTTCGCCCACAGACTGAAAGTGAAAGATATGTTATATGAAAATAAAGTAAAATATGTATTATTGATATCACACACTCACCTTGGGATCATAGCGACGATATTGATCAAGACCAAGACCTGAAATATTGGAAACAAATATTGTTATTAAATACTGAATACAAATTTCGATTCGGAATGATGTTAGTAACTTTTTGCTATGTATTTGCATACCATCGGGCTGTTTCATGCCTGGCGTCATGCTAGTCAAAAAATCGGTTGGTGTCATGTAGACCTCATGACGATCATCGGCCACTGGGACTTGTATGGTGGCGAAGTATCGAAATACTTTATCCGGTGTGGAAAACTGACGTATACGATTCTCATACTCAATTATCTAATTGTAAGTGAATAATTTATTTTCATTTTAGCGATAATTTACTTGAAAACAATTGAGAATTAAAACCAGAAACAGAGGACAACAGCGAACGAAAAGTATACTCATAGAAATGAATGTGATGTGTTAGTTAAAAATGAAAAAAAGAAAATTGTAAAATAGTTTACCATCTGGTTGCTTTATGCCCGGATAAATAGAGCGTAGAAAGTCCTCGGGAGTCATGCATACAATGGTCTGTGTGGCATCTTGGAGACGCACCGTGGCAAAGTAACGAAAGATTTTGTCGGGTGTGGAGAATTGCCTTATGCGATTCTCATATTCAATTATCTTTAATGTGTGTGTGTGTGTGTTGTTTAAACAACGTGTGAAACAACATAGGCATGAATATATAAGAAAAAGTAAAGTACCAAAGAAAATAGTTGAAAAATAACAAGAAAAGCAAGTAAAAAGATAAAGAGTAAAATTTATAACAAAGTCAGAGTTTGTGTTTCTAAAAAGGTTTTAAATACACTGTAAGCTGTATATCCATTAAATCAACTACCTTGCAATTTTTGTACAAATTTAATCTGTTGCTATGATTAACATTAGTTTTCAAATGCAATTCCAATCAAGTATCGAATTTTTAAGTATTGAATTAGCCAGAATATTCGAATACTCAATGAAAGTCAAAGAACTTACAGACAATCGGTCATTGAATCCTAGATGATTGCTATACCATGCTTAATTCAACATTTAATGTTTGTTTTCGATAAATTGTTTATAGAAGAATTGGAACTATTGGATAAGGGATTTTATAGCGAAAGAGATCTTTTTTGTTGCATTGTGACCCCACGTTTTTAGATTGGTGGCCTGTGAAGCCTATATGTCCTTTTGTATATTTAACTGAATTCAATATTTAAAGGTTTTTCCAGACGGTCCGGTACCATTTTCTAATAATTGGCTTTTTACATAAAAACAACGCCTAGTATACTTAATTTTATAAAAACTCACTTTTCCTGATGTATTTACAACAAAATTTAACATCCTTTAAGATTTCACTCACATAACTCTGACTTGATAAATGGATATACATATTCCAGAATGCTCTTTCCTATTTAAATTACCTTCCGCTCGCGGAAACCAACTTTTCCTTGATCTTTTTGCCCTCATGCAGGTGGAGGCCACTGCCAGTGGAATCATCATCATCATCTTCGCTATCCTCGCTGTCACTATCCTTCTCACTGCCATTGACACCGGCTGCATTGGAGGGACGTTGTCCAGCATCCGCATCAACTTTTGGTATCAGCATTCGCTTTACTCTAAAAATAAATTTGAATGATTTTCACTGCTTCTTCTTCTTGAGGTTTGTTTGGTTATTTTTTTTCACTCACTTGCCCCAGTCCAAAACAGAGATGAAGAATAAACCAAGAACCATAAAATGGAAATATTTTGTTATTCTTGGTGTCTTATCCTCGCCATGTCCAAATCTTTTGTGTCCTCTGATCTGCTGTTGTCCTTGTCCAAGAGAAGAGCAGTTCCAGCTGATAGCAAATGTGTTGTTGTTTTTGTTGTTGTTATTGTCGAGGCTCTAGTTAAGGACGAGGCAAATAGCTGCTGACTCCAGAGAGGATTCACAGCTGTTGGCCTTGTTAGGGCAGCCAGAGCCTGTCGTGTTACTAGAAAACGTAGCACCGACATTTTAATCTATTTTTTTTTACTGTTTATTGCGTTTTTTTGTACAAATTTATTATTATGCGCATTTTTGGCTAATACAGGGACTTATACTGGTTAATATTGGTATCCACCGCACGTTTCCCAGTATTTTTCCCTAGTATTTCGATTTGTTGGGAGTTGCCATTGCAGAAAAACCTAATGGTTAGTTAGTTTTTTACGAGGTGTGGCAGCACTATAAAACCGTTTTAGCGGTACATTTCGAGTTACGAAGAATACGAGAAAATTTACAGTTTTGATTTTTATTAAATATGTATTATTATTCAACAAGTAAGTCTTGATTCGAATTCTTTGCAACCTAAATGCAAAAAACTTTACTTTACAGATTTTTTTAAAGTCTATTAATTGCAGGTAGGTTATTCATTTTAAACATAACCTAAGACAATTGTCAACTAATCAATTACAAATCAAAAACCCAAAACATCTGTGGCTAACAACATAACCGTATTCAACATAAACAAACTTACGGTACAAATGAAGTTTTCTTTCTTTTTACATTTGTTTTGTTTTGCTGTTGGAGGCGTCGGCGTCTTCAACAAGTTGAAATTCAATTTGAAATGCTGATTGCATCCACCAGGCAATTACCACACACACACACCCGCCATGCAACCCAGGTGAAATTTTTTTCAACCTTTTGCATTTTGATTAATGGAACACACGCCCCAAATTGGTGGCAATGGTTGATGTATTTATTGGACGCGAAGTTTATTTATGGCCCGAAACATGGCAAGAGAGAGAGACTTCTTGGGTGGAGCTAGACCATTGGACAGCCGCCAACTAGAGTGTCAGACTTGGTAAGTCCAAATTGATTTGGATTAAATTACTGTATCAAACGATCTATGTGTTGAAAACTACAAAAGAAAAAAAATTTCTGAAAACTATTTGTATATTTTGGCAACATCTTGATGTGGGTCTTCATCTGAGCAATTTGGTAAGGAGCTATTACTTAGGACTGACGGAAAACACTTGAAAAGAAAATTTAGTAAACATTTGCTGTGCATTTTTTTGTTGTCTTCAGCCTGTGAGTAAAAAAAACACAAAAATTATTAATTCGATCACTCTGTAAATTCTCATAGATTTTGTCTAACAATATTAGTGATTAAAAAACATATATGAACTAAATGAATATTCCTAGTTTTACAATAAGAATTAAATAAATTTAAAAATTTTTCTAAGGAATAAAGCCAAAATAAGCAAAGTTCCGTTTAAGTCCTAATACATTATCACAATGAAAGACATTCTTGTCGCCTTTTCATCCTATATTATATTTTACCTAAAAATTACGAAAGATATTTCAAAACCTTTTTTTAAGTAAATCATATTTTCTTCTTCTAAAGTTTTTTAAACTAATGCAAGAGCAATTTAAGAAGTATGTAAAACCAATGTTTATGACTCTTTTGCAACAATCTTTGCATTTTTAATGTAATTTTAATAATATTACCATGTTGTCAAGGTCTTTTTTTTTCTGGGTTAACTGGCTTTTCCGAATCTTTCAATTCGAAAACAATTAAAACGGCATTAGGTACACTCGCACACACATGCAAACACACACTCAGACAGACAGCACCTGACTTGGTTTAGCTCGATTCTGATTTATGCATCTATTGGCCTCTTAATTAAATCACAACGAATGCTCCATGACGATTGAGAGGGTGGCGGGAGGGATGATGGAGTGAGCGGTGGGGATTAGGAATTAGAATTGGTAAATGGCCAACTGGCAATTGGTTAGCCACTTGATTAGCATTTTGCAAATTAATTTCTCATTAGTCCAACAATTTGAAATAATTGGGATATGTATACGCAATTCGATCACAGAGAGACAGAGATAGAGATATGGGGAGAGGGAGAGACAGAGAGCTAGAAAACAAGAGCATGGCCAACAATTCCTCGCTCCATCTCTTGCTTTGCCATCTTCTTCAATTCCTCTTGGACCAGCTTAGTAGTTTATTGAACTGGTTTCAGCTGCTGATGGTCGCGGAAATTGTATTGGATCTCATCCATGGATGGTCGTTGGCTTTTATCAGTTGTCGCCAGTTGTTCGGCCCATAGGGTCTTTCCTGGTAAATCAATGCAATTAATGTCACTTCCTTCTGCATTTAATGTCTATGTTCAGTAATCGTCGATGGCGCCATTTGTCCTACTCCCTTCATGCCCCCCCATCCACCATTCAAGGCCCAAATAGCCATGCCCAACATGCTTATTGGCATGAACTTGGGCCAATTTCGTTGTGGCATAGCTTGTTAACCGGTTAACTAAACGCCAAGACCCATTCAGATTCAAATTGTTGTCGGTTGACGCAACTCTAATGGAAGTCACAACTTGGCATTGTCGTGAGGCCAAGCGAAAGTGCTTGCAGCTTCAAAAAAAGGGGCAACAGTGGCGGATTTACCCAAAGCCCACTACTGGTTAGGGCCTAGGGCGAATTAATTTTAAGGATACAACATCTAAGTTTACGACTTAACTTGAATTAGATAACAAAATAACTTATGTGTACCAACAAATTAAGATCAAATTAGATCGATTTTACGTACAAATCGGAAGTTTCAATTATATTTTTAGTTTTTAACTTACAGATTTTCAAAAACAAGCAAAGTTTAAACATTTCATTTATACAGAAATCTGTATGTTCAAGAGTTTTTGATCTAACAAATCCCGTCTATAGTTATTAGTTCAGCTGTCACACCGTGCGTATACGTAATTCTTGGTTAATTTTAAGTGTCCAAAGCAGCAAAGTACATTACGATGACAACTTTGAAAAGAGTTATCAATAAATAATCACGAATTGAAGTTCGAACGTTAAATATTTGCGTTTTATTATTAAGCTTAAATTTTAAATACCAAATAAAATGCATAAGAGAGAAAGGACTAAAAGAAACTCCTTCTACTAATAATATTTTTATAATCTTAGTAAAAGAATTCACTTTTTTAAACCAACAACGACAATTAAGGAATCAGAGTACTACTTCTTATCGTTTCCAAATAATTCTGTTATTATCGTTGGATTAGTGATCGGTTCTAGTTTTCGATTTCGAGCCAACTCCCTTTAAGTCAGTGGAATAATTGCCAAATTCGATTCTTTCATTATTTTACAAAAATTATTCTTTGCAAGCAATTCAAACATAAAGGAAACTTTGTCAAAAACGACAAATAACTTTGATAATTTTGGCCTAAGAACTAATTGAAACCTGACTTATTTAGTAGATGATTGACTTTCGGAATTGACAGGAACGAATTTAAAAAAAGTGCAAACTTTTGATCGATTTACACCTGAAAACCATTCGGAAAAGAAAATCACCTTGAACATTATGAGGGAAAAAGAAATAAATTTTGTTCCTACAATAAAGCGCTTACAAACTGAGAGGAATTCAATAAATAATAATACAATGAATAAGTAATCTCATAAACATAAGCATTTACTTACACGAAAGTTTCACTTTATACAGTCAAGAATGTTGGTTTTTCCTTAGGCCAGACACAAACTAAAAGAGCTTGACACGAGTCTGTTAAAACCAGTTGGGAATTTTAAGTGCAGTGCTTTTGGTTTTTTTTTTCTTCTTTATGGAAAACAAATAACAAACAACTCACTTGTCCCATAAATAGTGTCACAAAAGAAGAAACTCAATTTTCAAAATTGAAAAGTCCCAACAACGTCCAAAAGGCAACAGAGCGAAGGAAACTTAAAACTGGGCAAACAATTGACAAGAATTGAAAAATATATAGGACATCCATATATGTATGCATAAAAGGAAGTACAAATAGTGAAATGTAATCGATAATCGCAGTCAATGGCATTTGCTGAATTTTTAATGGAAAAATGAGGAAACAAAAACTTCTCCGGAGTAAAGTGAATGCAGAGTGGGAGACAAAGAACGGAAATGCAAACGATAACAAACGCATGTGCTGCTTCAGATCCGGCGAAGGAGTCACACAGGGCGAATAGTGAAAGGAAAGTAGTGGGTAATATTCGGAAGAGTCGTAGGGATGTGGCGCACAAATAGAAGTCGACTTACTTCCAATCGGTATTGGCATATTGGCCAAAGTTTTCAAACGCCAAAGTGGATTGCCTCTTGATTAATTAAAAGCTCTTTGACTTTTCCCTTCTTGTCCCATTCCCACCCACTCTATTTTTGTCCCATTCCTTTCTCTCACTTTATTTGTACTGCATTGAGCATCCTCTTCTTTCGTTCCTTACTTACGTTTGCTTTTGCTGAAAATGTCCTACGCAATATGTTTGTGTGTGTGTATGTGTGGGTAAAATCCTGAATTCGTATCTTTACAAACGAACTTTGTCCTTTTCAAGGACCTTAAAGAACCTGGCTAATTGCTAAAAATAAGGAAAAAACATAAGACTGAGAGTGAGAGTGAGACAAGGAAGACAACCTGCCAATTACATTGTTTGGCAACAGCTGCCACTGCCACTAAAAATGGCCAATTAACAGGCAAATGAGCCAGGAAATTCAACAACAATCATTATTATGATTTCTCAACTACAGACAGACAACCAACGCCAAGTAAAGACATAAAAATTAACAGCACTTGACTATAAAAAAGAAAAAAAAAAATGCGTCATGAGAAGAGCAGACAGCAGACAAAATAGACTGATCAGGCAGACAAACGGACAAACGGACCGACGAACAGATAGTCTGGAGCAAATCTCTAAATATAGCTGATTGCGTGATCGTGATCGTGTTCGGTTCCAAATGCGAAAGAAAAAAACATTTTTTTTCGAAAGCCCCAATGGATCAGGAACAACAATAGCATTTGCATACTAAAAGGAGAAATGTTCATTTAAGCTAAGCTAATAAATAGCTACTTGAAAGTTAAGATAAATGCAATTATCACTATTGTTAGCCAATTAGAGTTTAAGTGCCTTTTACTTACCTCAATTAGGAATTGCACTTTATATTAATTTGCAATAATTCACCACATAGGATAATTAAATCTTTGCTACGAATTGCCAAAACAAAGAAATTTAAAATATTTAGATTTTTAAGAGTTGCTTTTGAGTTTATATAGGAGAATATTTGAATTTAAAATGAATTAATTCAAGGATCACAATCAAATTTCTTATACTTAAGAAACCATCCATCAATTTTCTTAAAAAAATATAAAACAAAATTATTTTTTCGTTTGCCTGCATACAGTTAAAATATAAATACTTTAAATTGCAGAGAGTCTAAAATTATTAATCATTTAAATTTCGAGTATGTTAAATGCTTAAATTTTGGAAAGGTTTCTCAATTCTCAATTCAGTTTCGAGACATCATATTAGAGTATTTACTTCGGGCCGAACCGTTTAAGCCATATAGATGGATAGATAATGCGCCAACACCATAAGGTTGCGTTACTGCTCACTAATATATTAAATAAACTGGTTTAAGGAAATATCTCCGACCATATAAAATATATACAAGGGAAAGTATATACTATATACAAAGTATGATCAAGGGATCAGCACGACGAGACGAGTTCATATAGCCATGTCCGTCCGTCTGGTATAGCGCAAATTCCTCCTAGACCGTTAGATGTGCATATGTTCGGATTCAGCTGGATCGGACTACTGTACCACAAACAGTGACCTTTAATATTTATTAGTTTTGTATAACTGTTGACCACTGTAGCAAGTCGGATGACTAAATCATACAGCTCTCATATTAACGATCGGACGAAAACATTGACTTAAATCAAAAACTTCGCTGATTAACACAACTGTTGCCCTAAAATTTCATATTTTTCTGTTTAATGAAGCTGTAAGTGACTGTGACAAATTTGATCATAGGAAGATGACTATTTTTATATAGCTGCCATATAAAACATTGATGAAAAGGCATGTTTCATACCCCGCATTGCCACGGGCTAAGATTTAAGGGTGTTCTTTCGCGAACTTTAGAGTTTTTAGACAAAACCTTTTCTGACGTTGACGGCTATAAAAGTCACCATAAAACCTCTAAGGGTATATAAACTATCCAAGTATTTGAAGCTAGTTTCAAATGTGCTAAACTGCGATTTAGATAAGATAAGAATAACTTTTAAAATCGGTTATAAATTCATCGAAATACAGTATGAAAAATAGCAAAAAGTAAAAAAAAAAATTCTAACCAAAAACATATTCCATCCAAATATAATTTTTTGATTCATTGCTTAAATAGTGATCTCTTTATTTACATGAAGAGCCAGAAAACTTTTTGATTGCTAGGGGCCTCCGAGCGGGTTGAATCCAATACTGCCTTTGGCAGTTAGATAATCACCGAATATCAGAATGGCTTTCCCATTTTATAGTTTGGTGGGCACTTCATAAATTGATTTGTACAATTTAAAATGAAACTCGAAAAATTACAATTTAACTTAGTACTTAAATTAATTTATATTATAATGATGTTAAACTTATGCAAATTGAAAAAAACTTTTTTAGTTTGTTTAACCAGCTTGATAAGAGAATTTTCAGAACATTTGCTTTACTCAGTGGAAAACTCTTTACTCACTCCCAAATGTAAGTCACAAAAAATCACTTTACGATACACTCCAAATCCCGGAAAATTAAACACACACGCGACACACCAACTGCAACAACAAAAAGTCGCTTAAAACGTTTTTTTCTTGCCCAAAAAAATCTCTTCCTTACCCCTTCTACTTCTGGACTAACCTCATGGAAGTGAACATGAGGCAAAATGTGAGCGTGTTTTAATTTTTATTTACATGACATTTAAAAACACAAAAAAAAAAAAAAATAACTGAAAGTTCCAACCGAGGCAAGATGAGACCAAATGAACAGGAGAAGAAGAAATGGAGAATGAAAGAGGACAGGGGACTAAAGAAAAGGAGTACTGGGAGGGTGGGGCGGTGCATGGGGCTGTGGTGTGGTGCAGAGGATGTCGGTTGGCTCGTGTGTAAATATTTTGACTTAATTAGTTCAAGTGACTGGGCTGCGGGAAAAAGGCTCAAAATGTGCTTAAAAACGCGTGAAAAGTGCGAAGCTCATTTTGTAAAATAAACAAATTAATTTAATTTACATTTAAAAGACATGCCAAAAAAAAAAAAACGACACCGACTGCAAGTGGAGGGAGGAAAGAGTTAAATGACAAGAAAGAGTTAAATGACAAATGTTTTATCATTACTGAGTTGAGTCGAGATGACTTTAAAGCGTAATTTAGAAATGCTCACTGAGGCTTTATTTGCAGGTTTTCAATTAAAACTCTTTACTACGCATTGAAATCACATTAAAAGGTTACACTCTGACATTTACTAGAGAGTAAACCCAGAGAATATTGAGATAGTCTGCAATGAGAGTTCAAGAAACATCATGGAGTGAAATTTGTAAGTCAGCAATTTATTACTCTTATATCATTAACTTAGATTAGGTCTCAAATCAAAATGGAACATTTAAATTCTGGGAATTCCAGGTTCTAGATCCCAGTACCTAGACTTTAGTCTGTGTTTTTCTAATAACATTTGCTGGGTAATTTTTAAATATAAGTCGATCATTTAATATGATTGATCTTAATATAAATGACGTACTTTTTTCATTAAGATCGATATTATCTATATAATTATAATAGAAAAGCCACAAAGTTTGGTAACTTATGTGAAACAAAAAGGGGCAAACTTCTTCTTACTTTGAACATTAGGCCCAAAAGCAAATTATTTGATCAATTCATTGAAACAAAACTCAGTTTAAATTTACGGATATAAAATCAATTGTATAAGGAATGCAATTCTTATTGATTAGTAAAGTCAAATGTCTTATTAGTGGTCGGGTTTAATGAAATTGGATAAAATATTTTATTAAATTTTTGGTTCTTAACGTCCAGTGTATGTAAAATTCAATACCAAAATTGTGTTTGTGTTATTATAGCAGAAAAACCCATAATTACTGCATTGCAAATTAATAATTACGTATACGCAATGTGTTGTTTTGTGATTGCTAAGTAGAGTAGAAGTAGCCAAAATACACCAAATTTCTACCAATTTGAAAACTAATTGCTTTGTCTAAATGTTTTTTTCTGTCAATTTCTAACTCGATAACAGAAAATCTAAACAAAGTGCTCGTCTTGTGCAGAAGACAAAGCATTGCGTATACGTACTGTTGACGACTAGGGTCAGGGCGGCATGTGCTAACCATTATTAAATTCCAAGTAAATAGTTTCAGGGACTTACATATGGCATTCCATCTCTGTGTGCATTGTGAAGTTGATCCTTATATGGGCAAACTAATTGATATCATTCAGATATCGTTTACATGTAAAGACATGTCAGAGCTAATTTCTATTAACTGCTTTTAATTCATGTCCTAAATCAGTAAATTTTATTCCCTAACAACAATTCAACAAGTCTTCCGAGTAAACGATTGTGTTTCTGTTTGAATATTTCTAGGCAGGACTTTAAGAGTATAAAAAAAAGTTGTTCTAGAATCTATTTCGAAATTGCTTACATCTATTGAGAATGCAAATTGGCTCCGTTCTTTTATTGCAAAAATGTATAACGGTATAAGTTCAGAAGGGGGCGAACAGTTCCCCTTAAGTTTCTCTCTTTGTGTCCCACTGATCAACAATCATATCACACAAAGGCAGAAAAGAAAAACAAAATAAGAAAGCAAAACGCAAAAAGGGAAGAGCTGATGGAGAACGCCATTTTGTTTTTGTTTGACGGGAACAAAGACTCACACACAGAGCCAATATACACACAACAGAAGGTTGCTATCCGCTTTGGTTTTTCCTTTTTTTTTTGTTTTCATCGCCAGCCTTTTCATATAATTTTCAGTGCCTCGCTCTTACGATTCTTTATTTTTTGCCGCAACAACAAAAGCGGCAATCGTGGAAGCCATTCTCGATTTTTCATCAATCGGTTCGTCGAGGGGTCCGCGAGTCTGGATGGGTTTTTCTTTTTTTTCTTCTTTTCTTTTTGTTTATTGGACGAGCGTTGGTTTTGGAGCAGTTTATTGGAACGATTTTTTTCGGGCAATGGCTTTTTGGCTTTTTGTATAGAGCTGAGGCTGAAGCCGAAGCTGAAGCGCTGTGTCCATTGTTTACTTCCGTTTCCGGTTTGAAGGGGCAGCAGTAGCAGCCAGGAGGATGATGACGAGGATAAAACGAGGGTCGCATATGCAAATATTTTCAACTTGATTGCATTTCCCGCCCTCTTTGCTCTCCCTCTCTCTGTCTCTTTTGTCTGTTAAACTTTTTATTGTTAATCGAATTGATGAAATTTTTGTAAAAAGGTTTTAATCGCTTAAAATGAAATTAAAGCATCAAAAAGATTTTATATTTTCCCATGATTTTAATATTGTGAAATTTCAGAAGCCAAATTTAGATTAAAAAAGAGATGTGCTAAAAGAGAATTATAAAATTTGCCAACAATTTTATCATATCCGACTATAGTCCATATTTATATAGCCTGAAATATTTCAATACCTGTTTTTCTATTAGCAATTTGCTCTTCAACAATTCTCATTCTCAAGGGAATGCCTTTTTGAGGCAAAATAACACATTTTCAAGACACTTAAGTTCCAACAGCTGCAAATTTTCATAAGAATTAATAGAATTTATGAAAATGCATAGAATTTGCATATAGCCAAAATGTCATGCAATAATTTTGCAAGCTTGTGAGGTGCGATTGTGAGTGTGTGTGTATGAGTGTTTGTGTAAATGGCCTAAAGCCTAGATCTGCCAGATACAATTCGCTTCGGACAATGTGTGACTCTCTGGCTACTGTATTTTCCTCTCGTATCTGGTGTATATGTATGTAGAGGAGATTAACCACATTTGATAAGACTTTATTTTGCAATTCAAATTACAAACCTGAATGAATTTCATTATCGCCTGAAAAGCAAAAGTGTTCTCCATTCTGCTTATATCTCGTGTGTGTGTGTGTGTGTTGATATGGTTGCTATTTTCATAGATATAGCCATGTAGATAAGCATATCAAATTGCGGTTTTTGCTTTAAATGCCAACATGACAACAAACATGATGATAATGATAATTTGCTCTGAATTCCATGAGAGAAAAAGATAAAATACTTTAAATATCACATTGTGTGAATGTAATTGTGTATTAAGTATTTAATAGTTATCTATTAACTATGATTATTTGCGAAAAATAATAATGATATTAAAAGATTGTTCCCTGAACATTTGTTGAGCCATCGGATATAGATTCAAATAAGTATGTGTAAGTTCGATAAACATATCCAAAGGTTCCTTTCTTAATGGAAAATTAAACTTGGTTTTTTTTTTACTCCTTTGTTTCAATTTTTACTCTACTTAAATCCTTCTTCCTTTTGGGTTTATTAAAAGTCTGTCTTTAATTACTTTGCTGTGACTATAGCTTTAAATAGCTTCGAGGACAGATAATGCATCATTGCCAGTTGCCAGGTTTTTTTTACCTTCCTTCCTTCCTTCCATTCTTTCCTTCGTTCTGGTCCAATGGGCAGTTGGTAGTTGGCTTTTTTGTTGACTCTAAAAACAGCTGCTGCGCCTTCAACGCATCCATCAAAAAGCTTCCACAGGCAGACAAAAGGATATACGAGCAACGTTAGAGAAGAGAGAGAACATCAGTCAAAAATGTGTATGTGCGTGTGTGGACCTTTTGTTGTGATTTATATATACATACATGTGTGTATGTAAGTACCAAGGAAATTTGAGGCACTTGACTTGGTAATGAATTGGTTTGTTTAAGTCTCTGGGTGTATAAAATCCAAAAGGATCTCATTCATTACGCATTGAATGTCACAGCAAGGAACCATAAAATCAAACATATCAACTTGTATTTGATATGCAATACAAAAGTAAACAAACAAAACAATTTAAAGAACTTTACAGAGGCTCTTGAATCGTTAAATCGAAATGTGTAAGTCAGTTTGTGATAAATTTGAATTATTAAAGGAATTCAAATGGTTTTAGACATTTCGATTCAACGATTATTTAACTCAAGTCCAACAAAATATTGTAAAATAAAAATTATAATTGATTATTCATTCGCTTGAACTACAGTGAAAGCTATAGTCGCTGACAGCCACCGCAGGCGGACGTATTTTACAGTCCCAAAAGTTTTAGTATGATTTATCTTTAAAACATTTTCGCAGGAGTACATAACAAGAAAATCTAAGTAAGAGATTAATAAATAGCCAATTAACTCAATAAAAACATACAAGGAGCATTGCAACAAGTAGAACGATTAAAAGAATTATCGAGTCTTTATTTTATATCTTACCAACACCTAAAACCTTCTAAAAAATCTCTTTGAGCACGGATATACTCTTCTCTGTATATATTTTACATTATGTTAAGATCCAAGAAACGTACATAGTTCTTTAAATAATTTAGAATCATTTGAATTATTTTATAATATTATATTATTATAAGCTTATATTTTACGCAAATTCCTGCTTCTAGTATATCTTCATGATTGAAAATGACCAAAACTATCGATGATAGAGAAAAGCTATCGAAGGTGCCACAATAAATTTGACACTTTGATAGTTTGTTAGCTCTGGTTGAGATATCAAGAGATATTTTGAATGAGTTCTTTATTATTGTAAAGAATTCTTTGCCATATCAATGTCCACATTTTGTCGTCAAGTCATCTGACATCACTTGCAAGTTGCAACTTGACCCTCGACTGATGTCAACGACCTCAACTCATTCTTAACTTCATTTTATGATCATTCAGAATGTGGCACTTGTTTTACGATTTCCGCATTCACATTCAGCCTCTTTTAAAGGGGGTTTATCTTTTAGAGTCTAAGTGATGATGAATTCGCCAACTCTGCTAATTAATTATTGTTTCTTCTTGGAGATATTATGTTAATTCCGTCAAAAATTATTGTTGGATTCAGGGATAATTCTGAGCTGACATCTCTTAAGGGGACCTTAACGACTGGATTGACATTTAATTGTCCACATAGTAGAACTTCTCGAATGATTCATATAGTCCCGGAATCCACTTAGTTTGTAACTAAGTTTAACTGATTTTTGTCAATCATGTAGAGATATCAGAGAATCGTTTTCCATGACTGTGATAAATCACTGTCCATTGAGTTCCATTTCCACAGACAATGGGACAACACAAAAAAGCACATGCCACAATATTTTGACAACTTTTGAAAAGTTAAAACAAAAGCCAACCAAAAGAAATCAGAAACATAATGTTAATGATATGCTTGATGAATCGATAAGGCCCCTCCGTTCCCCTCCATATTGAACAGCAAACAAATTACAGAGGCGATAAAGCCGCACTACAACAAAACATCTAGAGAAACAACAACGACAACTGCTTATTAGCTGCTGGCCAATTAAAAATATATACGAACATATATGCATATCGAATGAGGAACCCAAATATAAAACTTGTTGTGCATCTCATGAATGAGCTTTGTGGTAGGGTCTCTAGTTTAGCCAGCTAGCATCTTCTTCTCATCAAGGGCAAATTGTTGGATCAAACTGGTTTCGGCTACGATAAGGGAATACTCTGTACTAGTTGACGGGGATGAGGGGCAGGGAAACGGTGGCTAGGTAGGTGTCAAAGGCCCTGCATGAGTCAGTTGGTCGTGAGACCCTCCAACAACAAAAACCGAAACCAATAACCAACAAGCCACATCAAGGTCAATTCACATCTCACGAACTGCCGCTGTTGCCGCAGACTGACAAATTGGGTTAATTTAAATATTTGGAGCAGCCACCGAACACACGAACAAAGAAAATGTCAGGAAAAGTTATGTCAAAAGTCGCCCCCACGTAGAGTAAGACTCTAAAAATGACAACAAAAAACAAAAAAAAAAATATTCACATGCTGCGGAAGTAGAGCAAATAAAAACAAAATGTTTAATATGAAATTTGACATTTAAAATGAATTGACCATCAATGCATGTTTTGTTATTTATATTTCAAAAATATATAAAATTTAAATTACTAAAAATAAATGGATCTCTGATGTCTTTAAACGATCTTAGTTTCTTGAAGATTTCAAACAAAATTGTGTCAAGTTCTTCCTTACATTTTAGTCACATGATAAACTGATAAACTACAAAAGAACTATTTCTTATTGGTCATAGCTTACATATACTGTTTATAACTGTTTTGATCAAATAAAGGAACTTTATTTGAGGTAGAATGAGATTATTAAGATTCTCTTAGGTTTGTGCAACAGAAGTGAATCTGTGTCCTGAAAAGAGTCCATCACGTCACATCGATCATTATGCTAAGTTGTTTGCTGTGGAGTTTCTTGGAATGCTTTTGATTTTTAATAAGAATGTGGCTGTATGGTAAAAGATTTCTTTCTGAAACTGTCCAACCTCTTAGAGAAGGGTACAGAGACGAAGTGCGCTGCTTTTCAGGCAGTATATAAAATGCTTGGAGCATGGACACAATCGACTTGGTCTGCAAAAGGCTCGCTAATCATCTCAAACACCAAAAATTTCGTCAAGTCCGTTTAGAGTCACCTGGAATTTCGTCTAGCCTTTCAAGCCACCTCAGCCACGATCAGTAAAAGCAGCTAATCGCTCCTCCAGTAGTGGATAGCTTTGATTTGTTTTTGTGTGTGGGATAATCTTTTTAATTTTTTGTTTGTCTTTAAAGATTTTACTCTCATCAATATTCTTTTAGATTAAATTATGTTGGACTATTTTCTAATTTTAACACATTAATTATAACAACTTTTCGTTTGGTGCTTTTTGAAGAGCTTTAATCCTTTTATCGCCTGCCTTTTTGTGGTAGCAAAAAATAATTGCAAAAATTGGCATAATATTGTCGAGGGGGAAGCATAAAAACATACATACGCAACGAATGTTGCCTCTCACTATGCCATACATTGTTGCAATCGCATCAATTAAATAAAATAAATAAATGAAAAAACGAACTGAAAAACCGAGAAATATATAAATAAATGATGCAAAAAACTACTTCAATAATTTGCATGGCCATGCAAACGAGTCAAAAAGGAGAAAAAAATTGACGTAACTCGAATTGCATTTAGCAGAGAGCGAAAGGCCAATAACAACGACAAAAAAATCTGTAAAGACTTTCTAAAATGTTTTGAAAAGGAAAGTTGTCAGTTTGTTGAATGATGTATCTCGTATGGAGGAGTATTCCTCCTAGTTGAAAGCGGGAAATCAAATGCGGAAATCGCCAAGTTAAAGTTCTTTGATTTTCCTCAAAGAGTTGACCCACATTTTAGCTATCCACTTTGAGGCTTATCAGAAATTGGCCCCTTATCTCTGGCCACTTGCTTGCAAATTTTTCTTAATTGCCACTAATTTGTTGTTGTCCATTCAAAATTTTTATTATCTCTACTTTTTTTTTGGTTTTGCCTTTCAATTTGCCGCTTGTTGCCGTTGTTTACGCTGAACTAATGGAACTTTTGTCTATGGCCACAAATAGGCAAAAGCAGCCAAGAAAAAAACCAAAGCAATGTTTGTTTTTGCCAATCATTTCCGCAAATTTTGTAGTTTCAAAGCATTTGTAGGGTAAAATTATTATGCCATAGACACTTAGTTTGGACATTCTGCATGGATTTCTTTCAGCACGAGATATAGACATCAGACATAAAATATTTGGTGAGACAAATTTGCAACTTTGTTTTGTGGCTACAAACTACAAACGGTCACGCTCTTTTGGACAAGTTTCGCAATGGAACAGATAAAAAAGACTATGGAACGAAAACCTATTTAGAAATCCATCTTAATTAAGAATTGTGTTAACTAAAATCAGACTTTAATGAAAAAGGGCAAACAAATGGGAAAACTTTACAGAAATCATTTGATTTTGATAGAAACAATCGACAGGCATCCTTTTACAGAAGTTAATAATACACATTGATAAGAATTTTAGTAATATTCATGTATTAATAAGAGTGAATAAAATTGCATTCATTAGGGATTATGTTATAATTTAAATGTATTTACCAAACATTTTCTAAACTGTTCTTAAAATATATTATTTTCACTGCAATTGTCGATAAACTTCAAACTGTTGCTATCCTTGCAGCATGTACACTGCTCAGGGCATTGTCCTTGTCCACTGCAATTTCTTAATGCAACTTTATATTCATTGGGATTCTCTCTCCTGAGATAGTCGAGAAATTTGGTGAACTTGCAGTCGCATTGCCAAGGATTTCCAGACAATTGAACCTTACGCAATTGAGATATGAACTGTGTAACATCGTCATCCAGGCCTGTTAAGTTGTTGTCACGAATATCCAAAACCTTCAGATTGGAAGGCAGTTGGTCGAGATGAAGATGGGTCAGACTGATGTTCTTCAAGTGCAATTCTCCCAAAGAAGAGTTCCGCAGAGAAGAAGTTGGAAGGGCCTCGATCCGGTTATCATTGAGCAAAAGTGATGAGTCTCCAACTATTTGAACTGGAATAACGGGGAATGTTTCTAAAGATCCCATTGTGCAATTGATAACAAATTGATTGTCATGAACACAGCAGGAGCAGGCTTCTGGACAGGGTCCCTTAAGATGATGGTAGTGTACAGAATTATCTGTAAGATGATAAGTGAACCTTAAATCGACTAGATTTTGGAGGTTGGATAGATAACTCAGGAGTTGTGTATTCTCGCAGTTGCATATCCAATTTATACCAGTTTGCACGAGATTTATTTCTTGTTTCTTCAGAAAATCCACTACTTCCGGGTCCAAAGTAGTTATACTATTGTTCCTTATATCGAGGCTAGTGAGGTTTTGAGGCAACTGGTCTAGTCGTATGCTTGTTATTTTGTTATTGGCCACATAGAGTTCCCCTACATTATTATATCCTTCACTTGAGATGTTTGGCAATTCAGTTAAAGCATTATCTTGAAACCGTAAGATCGTGGAATCAATGGTTGGTATAGGCAACTCTGGAATACTTGTTAGTTCTTGGTCATCACAGTTAATTAAGAATATTTCCTGGTAATCGTTTATTAAACAAGAACAGCTCTCCGGACAGCGTTTGCCATTTGTGCCAATGTTAAAATAACAATCCTCTCCCCAATTATCGCATATAATGGTCGATAAATTGGTATTGGCAATCACTTGGGCATAATAGTCTACATCTTGTTTGTTTACAAAGATCGTCTTTAACTTTTTATAACTTTCTAGCAATGTCAAGTCAAGTCGTTTTACCGAATCATATCCTAAAAGAGTAAGATTGTTTTGAAATCTGGAAATCCTGAAACCGAAATTGCATATAACGTTAGAGGGTCAACTCAATTTATTTTATATGTATGTAAATATCAGTAAGCACTGTGTCCAATTAAAATCTTTATGGGAAAAAGCCTTCTCTAAAATTCTTTCATGTACTTTGAATACTTTCTTGAACACAGTTTAAACATAAACAATTGACATAATACCAACCTGAAAAACTTGTTCATATTCAGCGTACAATTTAAAATATTCATCGTTGAAAAGTTTGCCATATTTTCAAATGTTTCTTTACTGAGATTTTCTAGGTTTAGCTTAGAAAACATAATGCCCTCCAACTGAGTATTTTTTGTGAATATGTTTTTATTCAGCTTAATCAGTTTGTTACCGTCTAATTCGATAATCTTTAAGTTTGGCATCTGCACAGAGAGGTAGTTATTGACAAAATCTGAACTGGAGTCTTTCACTTTTAATCTGGCTTCTGAAGGCCCGCGGTTTATGTCAATGTGTTGCTCATTCGTAGTTCCGTCATTGAAATATCTCGCTTTAATTATATTTAAAGCTTTCATATAGTCAACGCATCGATGAGTTGTATCTTCTTCTCCATTTCCAGAAAACCTTATGAGTAACCCATTTGCCTTAAATTTCTTGTCTGATAACCATAAGTCTTTTAAGTATTCTAGGTGCACTGGTATTATTTTCCAAGTTATTATAATATCTCTATAGGAAAGTGATATGTTGTATTTGTCGGTGATCACATTATCCCCATTAGAGATGCAAATTTTATTGTTCTCGCTGTCGGTAGCTACTTTTTTGCATTCATTTTTGCAATAATCCAGACAGTAATCCGATCTGATACTATTTATATATTCCAGGCCATCTTGTTCAGCATCAATTTGACAATAAACGATAGCCACAAATAAGCAAAATATACTGATAATAGTTTTTAGCAACATTTCACAAACTCAGAGGGGACAAGTCGAAGTATGTACTAAACCGAGTCTAGACGGTGTTAGAAAACATAAGCCTGGGTTGGACCGAGCCGCTGCTATCACAAATGTTTATGTTTTTTAGATTGTAGCTAAGCAATAGCTATATATTCATAGATAGTCTAGAACGAGGGTTGGCTAAGACATTAATAAAGACAATGCTTGAAATATATTCTTGATACTTTTTCTTGTGTTGTATGCTAGAAATCCACTGATACATACATAATTGTGCTAATTACTTTTAGGATATTAAGGAATATTATCAAGTATTTGTGAAAAAACTTTTTGTCTCTCCTTGATCCACTAGTCGTACATAATATGATGATTTTTGATGGTCAATAGATTATAAAAAATTGTATTTCATACAGTGTTTTGAACTTTATCTGAGTTGTCCACCAAACAAATACTTCACCCAATCAAAAGAATTTATATATGTATATCTACATACTAAATACTTCTCTTCGTTACAATCGTGATATAAAATTTTAAAAACCTGTCAAGTAAAACGAGTTTTTAAAAAGAAAAGAATTCGAGCTGTAAGTAATGTACATATAGGTTCATACATAAATTTATTAAATTGCCCTAGAATGTGTTTTGATACAGTATTTGGAATTATTCGATTAAGACAATGTATTTTCACTGCAGTTGATGGTGAACTCTATTCCCTTCTTGTCCTTACAGCAAGTACAGTGGTCAGGGCAATGCTGCTGTGCATTGCAATTCCTCAATGCAGACTCGTATTCACTAGGATGGTTTCTTTTAAGAAAGTCGAGAAACGTGATGAACTTGCAATCGCATTGCCAAGGATTGCCAGACAGCTGAACCTCACGCAATCCGGAAATGAAGAATGTCACATCGTCGTCCAAGCCCGTCAGCTGATTATCTCGAATATCCAGAACATTGAGATGGGAAGGCAGTTGGTGACGTGAAATATGGGTTAGGCTGTTGTTTTTCAAGTGCAATTGTTCCAGAGAGAAGTGACGTAGGGAGGCATTCGGAAGTGCTTCGATTTGGTTGTCATTGAGCACAAGAGATGGGCTTCCATTTATTTTATGTGGTATTTTGGGGAGCGCGTTTAGGCCCTTACTTCCGCAGTTGATTGTAAAAGTGTTTTCATTAACGCAGCAGGAACAGTTCTCTGGACATGGTCCTTTCAAATGATATAAGTCTGCAGTACTTGAAAGGTGAGCCAAAAGTGGTCTATTGTTGCAATCGCAAATCCAACTAATGTCATTATCTATCAGAGTGATTTTTTGATCTTGTATATATTGTAGCACTTCGGCGTCAATGGTATGAAGCCTTCTGTTGTAACTTATATCGAGCTTTCGGAGTTTTTGGGGCAACTGGTCTATTCTTATGCTTGTCAGCTGGTTTGTGTTCAAATTGAGTTCCTGAATATTGTTGTATCCTTCATCTGAGGTGTGTGGCAGTTCTTGTACAAAATTATAATCCATAGTTAAGATCATAGGTTCTATGTCTGTAACGGGAATATTTTCTGGAATTCGTCTATGATCTCCAAGTATGCAAAATATTTCAAATCTTTTCAAATTTACATCACAATTGCATCTCTTCGGACAATTTCTGCCATTCCTGTCAACGTTAAAATGGCAATTACTTCTCCACGTGTTACAGATAAGTATAGATAATGTGGTTGTGGATATGGCCTCTGTGTAATAAGTGAAGTCTAGATCGCTTACATAAAGTGCTTTAAGCTTATGGTAGAGTGAAAACAATCTCAAGTCAGGTTTTTTCACGGACTCAAAGCCTAGTTCTTCCAAATTTTGGTGGAGGCTTGGAATACTAAAAGTAAAGAAAACAAAAGGAAAAAAAAGGAAAAAATCAGAGAGTTATTCAAAAAACCAAATATGGCTGTATCAAAAATTTATCCGGTATATACAAATGATGGTTGAAAATTCTTCAGGAGCTAGGTTTCTTTTTGTTAAATATTTAAATGTGGAATTTGATAATACATTTAAGAGTCGCTCAGACGTGAACCACTTTTGCCAGATAAGAAATAACATTCAAAAGACAGATCACTTGTTTTATATAGATTATTTAGTTCAAAACATAATTGCGAATAATTTTTTGATACAGTGAAACATTTATTACGGAATACGAACAGCAACAAATATAACGATTCCATAGTGCAGTCAATAACATGTAACTTTGTAAGGTTCTTCAAGTTTTCGAAGGGGTCTTCATCTAGAATTTCTATGGTTGTATTTGTAAACTTAATAGCTTCAAGTTGATTGTTTCTTTGAAATGTTTTTACATCCAGTTTCAATTTGTAGTTGCCGCTGATAGAAATGGTTTTTAATTTTGACATTTGCATTGACAAATATTTTGTAACAAAATCGGGATTACTTGTTTCTTCATCCACAAATAATTTTGTTTCTAAAGGTCCGTCGTTAAAATCAACTTTATCCTCAATCGTTGATGTTCCATCTTTAAAAAGTGTCAATTTATATAAATTCAAAGCTTTCATATATTCAATCGATCGATGAAATGTGTTTATTTTATTATGCTCAGAATATATTATCAGTAGTTCATTAGCTTGGAATTTTTTTTGTAATGAATTAAGGTTTTTGAGGCACGTTAGGTTCACTTGGAATATTATCCAATTTAATGTAATAACTTGATTTTCTGAAATTTCAATTTTGTATTTATCGGTGATTACGATATTTCCACTCTTGGTGCATGTTTTACTGTTCCCACTGTCGGCAGTCGCTTCTTTGCACTCATTCTCACAATAATCCACACAATAGTCGTCTCTGATACCAACTAGATGTTGTAGGCTATTATTTCCGGTATCAAGTTGTTGGCAATGTCCAATATTCCGAAAAAGGCATAATGCACAAATTATTACTTTTAGCAACATTTCACAAACTTTGAAGGGGCAAGTGTTCAAGTTATACTAAACTGAGTCAAAAATATGTAGAAAATACAAAACTTTTGATTGGGCTAAGCTGCTCTTATCTTTTTTGATTATGTATTGTAGATTGTAGCAAAACTTAATACATGTGTTTAAGTGTTTAAAATAAATTCCATAAATTTTGAAATGTATATATGTACTATTCTTGTATACATAAATGTTTTTATACCATGTACAAATATTGCGAAAGAGTCGATCCAGTCATGCTCGTACGGCAGTCAAAGTTTTAGATCTACCACGATCAACAGACCGTCAGAAATTTTCTTGTGAACTCGTGTAGTGTTTGTGCTGAGTTTGGGAAGTATGTAGAAACATTTTTATATACCTTCATAGCAAATAATTATTTCGCTTGGTGCATGGTATACCGAAGTCGGCGCGATGACTTACTTTCTTAATTTTTGTATTGCTTTTATTGTTTTTGGATGCCTAGAAGCCAAATCAATTTGCCGACCCCTATAACCAATTCCAAGGACTAGCACATATACAGCAAAACTATCAATTGATATTTTTTGTAAGAGAAAGACAAGACAAGTGGCTAGAAAATGACCTGCATACACAGATATACATGTACATATGTTTATTTAAAAAACTATATAAAAATTGTATTATTCGTCGATTTGGATTAAGTTTAAATGCAGAATTTTCAGTTTAAATTCAATTTGGATGAAGTTTTTTCACTGCAATTGATGGTAAACTTAGGACTCTTGTCGTCCATGCAGCAAGAGCATTCGTCGGGGCAACGTTCTTGGGCATTGCAATTCCTTAAAGCAACTTTATATTCACTGGCATATTTTCTCTTAAGGAAGTCAAGAAATTTGGTATACTTGCATTCGCATTGCCAAGGATTTCCAGACAGTTGAACTTCCGTCAATTGAGATATGAACTGTGTGACATAGTCATCCAGGCCTGTTAATTTGTTGTCACGAATATCCAAAACCTTCAGTTTGGAAGGCAGTTGGTCAAGATGAAGATGGGTCAGACTGATATTCTTTAAGTGCAATTCTCCCAAAGAAGAGTTCCGCAGAGAAGAAGTTGGAAGGGCCTCGATCCGGTTATCATTGAGCAAAAGTGATGAGTCTCCAACTATTTGAACTGGAATTAAGGGGAATGTTTCTAAAGATTTCATTGTGCAATTGATTACAAATTGATTGTCATTAACACAGCAGGTGCACGCTGCTGGACAGGGTCCTTTTAGATGATGGTAGTGTACAGAATTATCTGTAAGATGATAAGTAAATCTTAAATCGACTGGATTTCGGAGGTTGGATAGATAACTCAGGAGTAGTGTATTCTCGCAGTTGCATATCCAATTTATACCAGTTTGCACGAGATTTATTTCTTGTTTCCTCAGAAAATCCACTACTTCCGGGTCCAATGTAGTTATACTATTGTTCCTTATATCGAGGCTAGTGAGGTTTTGAGGCAACTGGTCTAGTCGTATGCTTGTTATTTTGTTATTGGCCACATAGAGTTCCCCTACATTATTATATCCTTCACTTGAGATGTTTGGCAATTCAGTTAAAGCATTATCTTGAAACCGTAAGATCGTGGAATCAATGGTTGGTATAGGCAACTCTGGAATACTTGTTAGTTCTTGGTCATCACAGTTAATTAAGAATATTTCCTGGTAATCGTTTATTAAACAAGAACAGCTCTCCGGACAGCGTTTGCCATTTGTGCCAATGTTAAAATAACAATCCTCTCCCCAATTATCGCATATAATGGTCGATAAATTGGTATTGGCAATCACTTGGGCATAATAGTCTACATCTTCTTTGTTTACAAGAATCACTTTAAGCTTTTTATAATTTTGGAACAAAATAAGGTCTATTTTCTTAACGGACGTAAAGCTTAAAATTTCCAGATTGTTTTGTAGGCTGGTGAACCTGAAAAAATTGAATACATGTATAAAACAATAACAATGCATTGAGGGCAAGATATTTGGTGTTAACCTACCTGAAAAAATCATTGAAATTCAAAGAGCAATTCAAAACATGTATCGTTGACAAATTTGTCAATTTCTCAAAAATGTCTGTGGAAAGATTTTGTAAATTTGTGTTTTCGAAGTAAACGGATTCTAGCTGTATATTTTTTTGAAATATTTTATTATCAAATTGCAATATTTTGGAATTTTGTAATCCGAATTTTTTTAAATTTGGCATTTCAGATAAGTAGTTTTTAAGAAAATCTAAGCCAATCTTTTTGTTTTCCAAATTCACCAGCGCCAGGGAAGGTCCGTGACGTGCATCAATTTCATTCTCCGCTATGAATTGATCATTGTTATAGGACGACAGTTTATCTAAATTTAGAGCATTCATATAGTCAATGGATCTGTGAAATACATCTGCTTTTAAAGGTTCTATAACAGAATATTTTATGTGTAAACTCCAAGAATTTATTATTTCGTTTGTGGAAAAAAGTCTTTTAAGACATCTTAGGTTTCCTCCGAATGTTTTCCAAGTTAAAGTAATTTTACGATATTGTGAAATTTCAATCTTGTATTTGTCGGTGATCACTATATGTCCATTATTGTTGCATGTTTTGCTGATCTCATTGTTTGTTGTCTCTACTTTGCATTCATTGTCACAATAATCGAGACAATAATCATCTCTGATTCTGTCTATATCTTGTCGGTCGTAGATTTTAGCATAAAGCTGGCAGTGTCCGAAAGCCACAAATAAGCAAAGTATATTGATTATAATTTTTAGCAACATTTCACAATGCGAACTTAGAAGCGGCTCGTTCAAAACCAAACTAAAATGAGCTCAAGCCGTATCACATTCGGTTATCTATTCCGAATTGCTACATACATATGTACATACTTATGTATAATAAGTATATAAATTATGTATATATTTAACTAAACGAGGGTTGGTTTAATCAACACTGTAATATTATGAACCATTTTCTACATTCACTCTCATGCATTTAAATCAAAATGTATAGAAAACGTTTTCAGTTCTTCATCGAAGAATAGTCTGGAAAACATTGTTATTACATACATACATATGTGGTGACCAGAATTGGTTTTGGTTTTTTAATTCTCGCTCCACCTAGTTAACCTCTGATTAGGCCCCAGGTGTTATAGGTTAGTCCTCTTTGAGGAACTTCAGTTCAGAGGTAGAAGGACTAGGTTCAAGGCAAGTCTGTAACAAGAGCGGGATTTGTGATGACGAACTGTAGAAACAAACAGAGGATCGAGGGTGCGCATTCTTGCTATGCTCGGGTCTAGCTCGTCGAATTGGTCGGTGTTATTTCTCCCTTGTTCACACTCACTTTCAGTAATAAATTAAATGCTAGTTGAGGAAACTAAAATAACTACTAAAAGTTAAGGCTGATGCTACTATTAGAATACTACAATACTACAATTCACCACGACCTAAAGAAAGAAGACAAACATGAATCTAAATAAAGCATGTGGGAGAACTTAGATGTCATTAGTCCCTCTTCTCTACACACCCGACCAAGTCAATGGTTCTATTTTAAAGTGTTGTAGCAAAACAAATCAAATTTTATTTCCTTAATGACATCTTATGACATCTAGCAAGGGTTCTTGACAGACCAAACTAAGGTAACTAAAAACATCCTTTCTATTTTGAACATAATTTCGGTTTTTTACATTGTGAATTTCACTTTTACTTCTCTTTAGTTAAACAATTTGTATATTAATACATACCTCGCGGCAGTTCTTTTCTCATAATTTGATAACCTTTTTTTAACCTTTTAAATAGTAAAAGTCCAATATAGCTTAAAGCATTTATATTTTTTTTTCAGACCGTCTAATTGTGAAATAATATTTCAACTTATTTGCCCATTTGTAAATCACCTCAAATTTAATAGTATGTAAATGCAATTTCCATTGTATCAAAAGGACATCCGGACAGTAATATTTATTGCCCATTAAATAATTATCATCTAAATATGCAGAAAATGTAAATTTATTAAATCATTGCCAAATGCCAGTTAAGGATTTATATATATAAATATTTGTTCACATATATCATCAAAATGCTCGCACCCCCAGGTATCTATACATATGTATATGTACATATCTAATCCCCACCTCACCCTTGCGATGTAATACAATAAATTCCACAAATATTGATAAACTAAAAATATTGGTGAAAAACAACAAGGATTACCCAAAAGTGACAACCATGAAATTGCATTTCTATGCAAATTGAAATGTAATTTTAATAAAAATTTCAATGAATTTTATGAATTTTAAAGGAAATCTGCAACGTGGGAATTCCCGGGAGCAAAAGAGTTGGGGGAGTTGGGGAAATGGCATACACATGTGTCACATTAATAGGTAAATAAAGTGAATTAAAATTAAATGTTAATTGCCAAAGGGATTATGCCAAACGCAAAATGAAATGGACAATGAACTGTAAACATAAATATGTAAATAAAATCACACAGAAAGCATCAGCTAACTAAGATGGCCACCGAAGTTCGTACACCCTCGTAAGGAATAAATGTTTACTTAGATAAAGAAGGCAATTAATATTATTTACTATCTCTTTTTTTTTTTTGAAGGTATACAACTTTCGATAAATATAACTAAAAAAACAGTTATAGTCCTGAAAAACGTTTACAAATAGAAATGTACTTTTAAAATTCACATTTTGTTCACCAAAATGGATAAGCAATCTATGGATAGGTCCTAACTACATACACTTCTTTTGGACGGAAAATCTAAATAGAAGATGAACAAATCCGAACCAGTGTTCTTATACAGGTTGTAGATTCAAAGAAGAGGGTCACGCGGAACTATCGGAAATCGCCAGCAAACCAGCCTGTGGGGGTTACTTTTCCTATCGCGTTATCCTCTTCCGAATACATACTTTAGTGTGATCCTATTCCTAGCCAATAAACAAATAAAAGGAGTCAACACAACCCTTTATTGTTGCATAGCTTCGGTTACTATAACTTTGGAAAAGAACGATCTTATATTGCTCGCATTGGCAGCACAATTGCACTTTCGCTACTCACCCTTGTTAAATATCTACATTGCAATGGCCATATCAGATATTTAACGCTAAAACTAGTTGGGAATTGCAAACAAATGCAAACGTTCGACACATTAGAATCTTATTGAAGAAGATATTTCAATGCCTAGAATAAATTTTATTGTGGCATTAGATTATTGGAGATCTCAAAAATAAGTAAATAACCTATTGAAAGTTGAGATGGCTAATTTTATTTCCCATCGTTTCTAAAACGTCTATATCTTATGTAAGATAAATGTAATAAGGCTGAAAATATAAAAATGTAGTAACAAACATTCTGCCAGGTCACTTTGTTAGACTATTCGAAGGGCAAGTGATATAAAGGAAGAGGGGAAGGAGTAACCACTGACTGTCAAATCTGTTTAGCTGACTTTGACAGCAGTCGAAAAGAGTCGGGAAAATAAATTGTTTTAGTTATATACATGTTGTGTATGCAGCCCTATCATATGTTGTGTATGCAGCCCTATCATACGTTAGCCATCCGGCAACTCTGCTGGCTTGACGGCAGTACAGTTCAGCCGGTCGTTCGCAGCAAGCACACGCGTTATAAACTTGCGATAGATATATATATGTAATTTCAATATCACCTAATCAATAAACATTCCAAGATATTTCAAACTGGCGACGAGGATGGGATGCTAATTATCATCCGAAATAAACTTGGAATTATTGACGCAAAATATCAAAAAATTGTCACGCACAAAAGCATACATATACGTTTACATATACATGCTGTGGTGAAATTTTGCAAACGTTTACACACACATTTGCATGGCAGAGTCGCTTGCTGGTGAATTTGGTGAGATTAGCTTGGCCGGCGTTTTTGAGGAAGAGAAGGAAGTAATTGATTCTACGAGTGCTAAATATACTCAACGGAACCCAATTATGACGACAGTTGGAAGTTTGGAACCGTTTGATTTGGGACAGCCAAATAAATGGGGCTCATATTTGGAGCGATTTAAATTGTTCCTGCTTGCCAATGATGTCAAAGACGAGGGTCGCAAAAAAGCATCTTTCCTCACATTGGTCGGAGCACCAGTCTACGATCTTTTGACATCATTGGCGTTTCCAAACCAGGTCAGTACATTACCGTTAGACCAAATTGAGAAGATTCTAACTGATCATCTTTGTCCACGTCCATCGGAAATCGCGGCATTTTATCATTTTCACAAACGTGATCAACATCCGGATGAGACCGTCGGAAACTATCTCGCAGCCCTGCGGGCATTGGCAGTGGGTTGCAATTTCGGAGCAGCGTTGGACAGAATGCTGCGTGATCGTTTTGTATGCGGCATGAGGGATGAAAGCTTACAGAGAAGTTTTCTTGCAGACACTGAATTGACAGTGCAGAAAGTTTTGGAGAGAGCAACTACTAGTGAAGCTGCAGCAGCGAGTGCAAAGGCTATCAGACAGCCTAACGAGACTATCCACAGCATCAAATCACAGCGCCCTCAACAACCATATAAAGGAAAAGGACAACAATGTGCGGGTTGTGCCGGTCCACACGGCCGGCAGCAATGCCCTTATCGTGAAGCAATATGTCACGGCTGTGGCCGGAAGGGCCATCTTAAGCGTGTCTGCCGGAGTAATGACTCGTCGAGCGATGTTCATCCAGTAAAGGGCAAAAATTCACGTGGGAAATCGGTAAACCTCATATCTAATCTGGTGAGCCTGAAGAAACGTATCACGGTACAGATTAATGGAAAATCGTGTACTTTTGAAGTGGATTCTGGATCTGACGTAACTATGATGACGTTGCGGACTTATGATCGTATCTGGCCAACAAACAAGCCTAAGGTTTACAACTACGATCCGGGGTTTAGTGACTACCAACACAACCCAATCCAGATACTAGGAGTTTTTGATGTATCAATTCATTACAACGGTCGTAATATTGATAATCTACCAGTCATCGTCACTAAAAGCGGTTGTAGCGACCTTCTGGGTTGTAACTGGTTCGACCCACTAGGCATCAGTATCAAGGGCATACATTCAGTAGGCAGTGACGTACAGATCGCAGGCATTCTGAATAAGTTCGAACACTTATTCTCAACAGAACTTGGTTGTTACACTGGTCCGCCAGTCATATTAAACATTGATGCTACAGTGCCACCAGTGCGACTACCTCCACGCCGAATTCCATATGCTCTAAAGGGACTAGTCGAAGAGGAGCTGGATCGCCAATGCAAGCAAGGGATTCTTAAACCTGTGGAGTATTCAGATTGGGCCACTCCTATTGTACCAGTTATCAAGAAGGACGGTTCAATTCGTATTTGCGGCGACTATAAATCAACTTTAAACAAAGCGGTTAAGCCGCACTGCCATCAAATACCGGCGATCAACACTTTGCTGGCATCTATTGAAGGTGGATCGATTTTTGCCAAAATTGATCTGGCTCAAGCTTATCAGCAGTTAGTAGTCGACGAAAACTCGTCTTTGCTGCAAACAATCAGTACACATAAGGGTGCATTCAAAGTTACTCGTTTGCAATTCGGCATTTCATCAGCACCAGGCATTTTTCAAAGCTGTATTGAGAATGTGGTACAGAATATTCCCGGAGTCTTACCATATTTTGATGACATTGTAATATGTGGAAAAACGGAAACGGAATTGGCAACTAGATTACAGGAACTGTTTATACGTTTTGACAAAGCCGGACTGCGACTACGCAAGGACAAATGCCAATTCGGAGTGCCATTCGTTGAGTTTTTAGGTTTCAAAATTGACTCAACTGGTATAAGACCATGTGCCGATAAAGTCTCGGCAATCAAAGACGCACCAGCACCTAAGGATAAAAAGCAGTTGCAGGCTTTCTTAGGACTACTAAATTTTTATCACTCATTTTTGCCACATAAAGCAACAGTGGCAGAACCCTTACATCGTCTTTTGGATAAAAATGCAACTTGGAGGTGGGACAAACAGTGTGAGAAGGCTTTTTCTACACTTAAGGAACTTATTGGGTCAGACGACGTACTAGTGCATTATGATGGTTCATTGCCACTAGTGCTAGCTTGTGATGCGTCACCATATGGACTCGGTGCAGTTTTAAGTCACAAAATGCCGAATGGAGCGGAGAAACCCATCGCTTTTTACTCCCGTACCTTATCCAAAGCTGAGCGAAATTATGCTCAGATTGATCGAGAAGCTATTGCCTTGGTAGCAGGAGTAAAGAAGTTCCACAACTACGTCTACGGTCGTACTTTCACACTAATCACCGATCATCGACCTCTGTTGAGTATTTTTACCACATCGAAAGCAATCCCAAACATTATTTCAAATCAGATGCTACGTCGATCTTTGTTCCTGTCAGCATATACTTTCGAGCTAGTACACCGCTCCGGATTAAAAATGGGCAATGCGGATTTTCTAAGTCGTTGTCCACTGTCGGCAGCATCGGACGCTGTTAGCACCGACGATGTGCTTATGATCGAATTAGCAGCAACGCCAATCATAAGTGCTGAGGCGATTGCCGTTCAAACATCGAAGGACCCCTTATTGGCGAAAGTATCAAACTGGGTGTTAAGGGGATGGCCTGACATGAAATTGGAGCAATCAGATATTGCATATCCATACTATTGCCGTCGGGAACAGCTCTCTACAAATAAAGGAGTTTTGATTTGGGGAAATCGCGCCGTAGTTCCACCGAAATCCAGAGCAACAATTTTAGCTGCTCTACATGCCGCTCATCCAGGCATTGTAAAAATGAAGGCGTTAGCGCGTAGCTATGTTTGGTGGCCCAACATTGACTCTGAGATTGAGCTTATTGTTAAGAAATGTATTCCATGCCAGCAGAATCGTAACGATCATTCAGAGGCACCGGTGCATCATTGGGAGTCAGCCAAGCGGCCGTGGTCCCGTCTACACATCGACTTTGCAGGACCTTTTCAAGGAAAAACCTTTCTTCTGGTCGTGGATTCTTACTCAAAATGGCTTGAGGTTGCGGTTGTTAGCTCCACTTCTACAGCGGCTACAATCAAAGTTCTCAGGCAACTGTTCGCTACGCATGGCTTACCAGATCAGTTAGTGTCAGACAATGGCACAGCATTTACCTCCGAAGAGTTCAAAGCATTCCTCCACAACAATCTAATTCGACACATTAGATCAGCACCGTTTCACCCAGCAACAAACGGCCAAGCAGAGCGCATGGTGCAGACCACCAAAAACTACCTTAAAAAACTATCTCCGAACAATAATATTGATCTAAGCCTTGCTCGATTTTTGTTTAATCAACACATAACTCCACATGCAACGACAAATCGGTCGCCAGCTCAGCTATTGTTAAATCGGGAGTTAAAGTCCTACTTTGATAAACTACAGCCACAAGAAATTTCTAATGGAGCAGAGCCATTTATTAATCAATCGAAATGTTTTGATACAGGCAAATCCGTTTGGGTACGAAACTATGCACCGGGTCCAAAATGGATAGAAGCCTACATATCCGAGCAAACAGGACCAGTGTCTTACAAAGTTCGTCTGACAGACAATCGCATCATAAAGCGTCATTATAACCAAATTCGAAGCCGAGTTGAACAAACAGATGTAAACATATCACATCAGGCATCATCAGCAACTGATGACAACACGGAAGATCCTGCTTCCAGTAACCACTCTAGGCCAGAGAGTCCTGTTCAAGATGATCCACAGTCATTGCATGCCTCACCGATGCTACGACGTTCTGCTCGCATGAGACGACCCACTCAATTCTATGAATCATCTGGGTGTTAAGGGGTGTTGTGTATGCAGCCCTATCATATGTTGTGTATGCAGCCCTATCATACGTTAGCCATCCGGCAACTCTGCTGGCTTGACGGCAGTACAGTTCAGCCGGTCGTTCGCAGCAAGCACACGCGTTATAAACTTGCGATAGATATATATATGTAATTTCAATATCACCTAATCAATAAACATTCCAAGATATTTCAAAATACACCTAAATTTTTGTGTTTTTTTTGTGTTTTCAACATTTCACCACTTGACTTGTAAATGGGCGAAAACCACAACAACGACAACATCAACAACAATAAAAGGGAACAAGTGTTGACCCAGTTATTTAGCCCGCAAAACACAAGTCAACAAAGAAATAAAAACGATGGGAGATTTTTTTCTTCTCCTAGTCCTAGTCCTCCAGCTCCTCCAAGGGCTTTTCTCGGTTCTTCTCGCTAATGACACGCTGAAATGTATGCTATGATGGCAAATATGCTGACATAACCATAGAGCATAAAAATTAAAGATATATGAGAGTTGTAAGACAAAAACAGATAGAAAGATGGAGATAAAAGAGAGTGAGCGAGAGAGAGAAGTGTTGTTGACCATAAAATGGCAGAGAAAGCCAAGATGTGGCCCAGCATGATGCCCTGGGGAAAGTTTCCGACTGAAGAAAGAAACTTTCTTTCCTCATCCTGGGCATCCCGAGTATTATGTGTGTGCAACAGAGACAGAGATAGGAGCAAAGGAGTTTTGTGGCCAAGAAATATGATTTTGTTTGAGAGTTGAACAATTTATGAGGAAGTTACGCACATTAAACAACCACAGATTACACTAAGCAATGTTAATAAAGTTCAGACTTCAAAAAGTTATCCCCAAGTATGTAAAATAAATTGTGTGAAAAGTAAATTTTCTTATGCAAACAAAAAAAAAATTGCCAAAAATCTCAACGGCTACTTCAACGTGGGAATACAATGCTCATTCGCAGTTAGAAAAGAGTCTACGGAGATATGAAAACTTGGGTGTCCTTTTTGGGGCAATGTAGAGAGAAACAAAGAATAGATTAGAAAAATACCTTTCTGATTTAAACGATTATACAAAATAGTGACGCAAATAAGACAAACATTTTTAATTTCAAATTCATGCGGTATAAATTTTCAATGTAAACTTAGAAATCTATCAAAAGTTTACTTAAATGGTATAAGTCAATTACTTTGACAAGTCAACTTTGCAAATGTTTAACTAAGTTTTTTTTTTCGGACTCATTAACAACCCAAATCAAACTAAAAATAGTTATCTGTCGGTTCAAATGTCTAAATTCCCTCAAACACATTGTTTGGGAACTGAACCTCTTGACCCTCTTGACCCACTCGACACCTTACCGACTCCTGACCTAAGCTAACCTACAAAATGATTAGTTCTACATACTGGCCAAAAAAGGGGAAAGGGGAAAAAAGAGAGCAAAAACCCAAACTAAACGAAACTAAACTAAAAATCTATTATAACTTTTTTTTACCACACACAAAACGTCAAACTTTTTGTACTTCACTTTCCCTTCCTCACTTCCTCACTAGACCATTTCACGAAAAAAAGTTTTTTAGTTTTGGCATTTCTGCTATTTTTTTTTTTTTGTTTTTGGTTTTTTGGCCCTATGCTGGGAATGTGCTGCCAATTAGAAGTTTATGTTAGCAGAGTTTAACTTGGGGAATCAAATTAATTTCCCTCCTCTAACTGAATTTGTCTGTGTGTGCGTGCGTGCGTGTTAATCAAATTTGAGGAGAAAGGGTAAGAGAGAAACATGAGGAATTGTGAGAGAGAGGCTTAAATTTCTTGCCTTTTGGCCATGGCTGGGCTCAGCGATAAGCCTAGAAAATTTCACTCAGTTTATAATAATTAGCTGCGTGACCAACCAGACAACCTGGCAAAAAGTTCACACTCACACCCCTGAGGTGTTGGTTTCTGGGGTAAATCACCAGCAAAGACCAAATAATCCGTAACAAATGTTGCATACTTTAGGGGGGTAACTTTTAAAAATGGCATGCTAAATTAAAGGGGTTAAAGGATTGCAAAACCCCAAGGTGTACCAAAAAAAATTAAGAAAAATTATTGTTAAAATAAAAGCAAAAATTTATTCAACAATTTTTTAAGGTTTTTTTAATTCAAATTTAACCTTAGCACCTTAATTTGTTTCTAAATTCTTTTCAATTGTGATTTCACATGGAAAAATACTTTAAAGTATACAGTTACTTGGTCTTAGAATCCAAAAAACTAATACTGATATAGTTTAAGGTAGTAAAAGCTAATGATACATATAGGACTCGAACTCAGTCCGACATTTCCCTACCCCTTTCCGCTTTTTCTATGCTATAGTCAATCGATCGGTATTAGATATTTATCGTTTTTCTTAACGCGCTGTCAGTTTCAAGTTCAGGATATTAAAATAAGTTATTGATCCATTCAATATAACTATATTAAATAACAACAAATTTAAGTAAATTTTCAAAAGTTGATCAATTTATTTATTAATAAGCCTTAAGCTTTATTTTTCAAAAATTGAGAAGCTTTGGCTAACTTTTTAAAAGTTTAAATTTATTTTTATAAAATCGGAAAAATTCTTCCGTCTCTGTTTTTTCCTGTTCTTTCTGTTCTCCTCGTTTGGCAATTGCCTTCATTTGTGTCTGAAAACTTGGCAATGAAATATGCGTCTGCATAGCCCGACTCTGAATCACACTCTCCAACACACTCGAGTGAAACCCCATTAAATGCCACTTACTAGCTCTAATAGTTTGCTTAGGCCAACACACACACACACATACACACAAAGAGAGGCAAACATACAATATGTTGTCCGTTTATCCCCCCCATTTCACCCATTCCCAGGTTGGCTAGCTCCTTTACCAGTTCCAGTTGCCATCGTTTACCACATTAACCTCATGTTTTACGACGACTTGGCAGGCCGCATGAGAAATTTATTTACATTTCATGGTCCTGGGGCAACATGTTGCAGTGTGACTATGAGTATATATATATATTATATACATATACCATTTCTGCCTCTGCCTGTGTGTGTGTGTGTGTGTTTGCAATATTTGACACAAGTCCAAAGTGGCAAAGCGGGCCAACAATGCATAACTCAAAGTGCAGGCAAACAGCAGTTGCCAGTTGGTAAACAGACGAACAGAGCAATTGCCAGTGAAAGAGAGAGAGAAAGAAAAGAAAAAAGAAATGCCAGAAAGAGAAGGAGAGATAGACAGTGCAAGAAGCGAGCTATTTATGTCCTATTTTAAGAACTTTTCCCATATTTTCAATATACATTTTTATTAACGACAATTAATGACTTCATAAATTTCGTTAATTAAAACAATTCACTCTGATATGAATTATTTGATAAGGTCCAACCGAAATTAAGTACTGTGCTTATAGTTGGATAATAGTTTTAATAAACTCAGTTAAAACATTTATTATCCATGTATCAAATTTTCTGGGCCTTTGGGGCCCACGTGTTCTGAGAATTGTCACTAAAAGATTGATTCCTTGTTCCTAGCAAATTTGGATAAAGGACACAAAAGTTAAAATGGAACCTGTGAAAAGTTTACAAAATTTGTAATAAAGCTATTAAATTTAATCAAAAATATCAAAGAAGTTAAATTCGGCTATGCCGAAGTTTATATACCCTTGCAGTCCTTGACAATAATAATTTCACATGTTCAAAATTTGTTTTCTGCAACTCAATTCATTAATATACAAACAAAACAATTTTACTCTTCATACTATGTACAATTTGTTCTTCTTCTTCCCTCATTCCCTAAGCAAAGCAACGCACGCATACACATACAGTTTATGTAGCGTTGCGTCTGTGTGTGTATGCATGTGCTCTGTTGATTTGACGATGACGTAGTAGGCAGCAAGCAGATCAGGGTCAAATTTTGGGATCTGAGATTTTATATCAAATTCTATTATATTGGTGAATTTCATGGGGATACTCCAATTTTTGCAAAAATTTTTGTTCCAGAGCTATATGATATAGTAGTCCGATCCCAAAGATTTTCATACTTTATCTCACCCGGGTAAAAAAAAGCTCCCAAAAAAATTTCATCCCGATAGCTCTTAAGATGGCTGAGTAAAACGCGTACGCACCGACGGACAGACGGACAGACGGACATGGCTATATCGACTTAGCTTCTCATGCTGATCAAGAATATATATACTTTATGGGGTCGGAAACGTCTCTTTCTGTGCGTTACAAACATCTGACCAATTTTATAATACCCTCTGCAAGGGTATAAAAAGGCAAAGTTTTCCAAATAAAAAGCCTTAAATCAGAATTCAATTTTTAAAATGTTTAAAAAATGCATATTGAAACTTAAAGGGAAAACGATTTCTTTAAACTGAATTAAAGTCAAAGTTAAATTAAATTTTACTTTTAATTGCTTCAAATATCCGAGTGTAAAAATCGAAATTGAGATTTTCTTAACTTGTATGTAACTAAACTCGACATTTTATTTAGGTCTGTCTTAATCCAGCACTGTCTAATGATAATAATGAAGTTTGAAAAACAGTTGTGGACTTAAGTTAACAGACATTAGATTACGATGTTATTTTGCTAACCAATGGCAACTAAAAAAATGCTGCATATATGGATTCTCTTATGCTTCTTCACATATTATCCTTAAGGATTCACTTTAGCGTTTCTTATAACTAATTCGAATAATTGTGTTGCTTAGCGATAAGGATGCATTTAGGATGTGTTCGGAATAGGTTGGCTCGATTTAAATTTATTCTTTTTGGTTGTTTTCTTTGTTCCTTGCTTCAATATAAATCCAATGCCATAAATTTCATCATCGAGCCAGTCGGTTAGCCGGAAAGAGCAACGTGTGAGTGTGTCACGCCCTGATTTTGTCGCGTCCTCCCTCGCTGGATTTTTAATTGCGCCATAAATCAAATCTAGGAGATAAATGGGCCAACAGTTAAAGGGCTGCTAACCAAATGGGAGCCATAAGCTGATAAGAGAGAGAGAGCAACTGACTTTTCAGACGGAGAGACAGGAAGGAAGTGCGACAGATGAGAAAGGACGTGCTGGCTGGGGGCTAAGGCTTTAAAATATGTCAAAGTGCTGACCATTTACTGCAGAATCCACCCAGAGCCCCCCATCCCACATCCCACACCCCAAACTCCAGACCATCCAATTCTCTTCATTCATTCGTTTAATTTTAACGACAGCGTTCAACGTAATCAAGCCTCTAATTAAGTTGATAAACTTTGCCTCCTGACACGTCAAAAAAGAGAAAGAAACGCAAAGCACAGCACACAAAAAAAGAAAAGAAAAAAAAAAAACTATACCAAAATCCATTAAGTCGTGGTGGAAGCTTTAATAATACCCTGTATTGATAAGAAGTATGGATAGTAAGTGATTGTTGATAGCTTTAGTTAAGCAATTAGAATTATGAAAGACATTAGTTTCTTTTTAAGGACTACATTTAAGGATCGATTATAGGCAAGTTGTTGTAAGCTGTTTCTTTGAAAAACTCGAAAAGGATAATAGATAAGGGCTCCAAGGGCTCCAGGGATTATTGACCCATTCAATCCCAATAACATTCATTACTTCGGTTCTTTTAATTAATGTTCTATCCTTGTAGCTTAAAGAGCAATTTGCCTCACTTAATTCTTTAAAGTTTGCAATTATAAAGTTTTAAATGTTACGTCAATAGACACATCCTTGACTCTATAAACCACATTTATTCATTGTTCTTTTAATGATGTTTTACTGAGCAGCAGTTCAATTTTGTTCAAAGCAATTCATGCATTCATCTTATCCTGTTTAGTATAGGGTATGTAAAAAAATAAGAAAAATGGCAAACTAAATTTTTCCGTCAGACAGACGAAAGTCGTCGGCCATTTCACGCCACAGTGAACACTTTGCCCTCATCCCATCTCTCTCTCTCTCTCTGTATCTCTCACCCTCCCTACTCTGCCATTCAGAACTAAAACTTTTTGGAGTTAGTTTTTTTCTCTCTCTATATATACAACATACTTATATATATGTATAATATATATATTTTTGCTGATTTCCGGCAAATGTCGCCTTCTGTCTTTTAGCGGAGGCTGGGTCTATCGGTGGGCGGGGGAGGAACAGGAGCATACGGCGGATCCGCCTTCTAATTTAATTAAGTGCGGCGACGCGGCGCCTGTTTGTTTGTTTGTTTTGTGCGCCAAAACACAAAAGCAAAAATAAAAACCAAAAAGTTGGCTAACAAAAAAAAAAAAAAAAACTTGCGAGATGGCAAAGAAAACTTCCTCTACAACAGTTGGCGCGGATTTAATTTGCTGGTTTTATACTTTTTAATTACTAGACCAACAGAGTTATATATATATATATTTAGGAATGCGGCAGAGAAAGGAAGGGCTTAGAATCAGTCATTATATTCCTTTTATATTAATTTATTTGCCGTTCTTGACGATGACTGAGCAAATATTTGACATAATAACTTTTATTTGCTTTTCCAAACCAAATCCTTAAGGAGTCACCTCCTTAATTCATTTAAATGGTTCTCAGAAAGGGGATTACAATATTTGAATTTGAAATTGTCAGAAACAAAAAAATTATTAATTTGTTATAGATTTTCTTAGCATTCCTGTTAATGATACTAATCTTAATTTTGAGTTTGAATATGTATTCTTTAATTCATTTTTAAAACTTTTTCAAACCAAAAAGATCTAAGTAGAAATATTTTAGAGCAAAAATGTCTTAATCTTTGACTAATTGTATTATAAATTCATTAAGGAAATTATTAGTGTTACTCATAAATACCTAAGTTTTAACAACTCATTTAATATATTTAGTTCAAATATCAAAGAAACTAACTTTGGCTTTGTCGAAGTTTTTATACCCTTTACGATACTATTTTTCATATATCACCATATAATACATATAATGGCCAGGTCTGGGCTATATTCATAGTTGATCTCACGCAGGTAATAAGAAACATAAAGCATTCTCGTGCTGATCGGGAATATAAATACTTTATGGGATCGGAAACGTCTTCTTCAACATGTGTCCAATTTCACAATATCCTCAGCAAGGGTAAAATCTAATTCATTTCGGTTAATAGGTGAGATTAAAAGTTTAAGTTTGCTGACTATCGAAATCTTTATTGTCTTTATTCTAACCAAAATAAAGCATATCTTTCTTCAAGCATCTGTGGAAGATGTTCAAGACAACTAAAACTTGGTCTTTTTAACACATAATTAGCTGAGAAAATTAGCAATTAGAGATATGACATGACACAGAAAGGAGCACCCATTCAATTATCGATTAAACTCAATACCTCAGTACAAATCCATTAGATGATAAAATGTCCGTATGTCAATTGCAAAGCGCTTAACTCTTGAGGACCATTAGTCCTGCCAATAGATGAGAGTTTTGTATTACAAAGACAAGAGACGAGACCAGAACAGAACTGACCTAAGCTTAACCCTCCCTCAAAGCGGAGTTTGGTATAATTTCAAGGGGACAGAGAGCCAGGGAGCAATGAGGATAAAGAAAAATAAAGTAAAATGCAAATGGAATAGCTTCTATTCGGTTCTTCGGTTATATTGAATAATTGAAGTATTGGTATATCAGAAGAGTGTCTGCCTTCAACAGATACCAGATACTCAACAAGTTTTCCCCCCATTTGACAAAGGGAAAAGCGTGACAAATTGTTGTTGGTGATATCAAACCACAAGAAGAAGGAAAAGCTAAAAGAAAAAAACAAAAAAAAAAAAAAAAAAAAATGACAGCAGACGAAGAAAAATAAAATGAAAATGAAAATCCCAAAACGAGCCCAGCCCATAAATCCAGCTAGTGAAAATTTGTCAAGCTTTCTGGCCTTGCCAATTGATTTAGATCAAAATCCAATTGGCTAGAAACAAAATAAACCTAAAAAAGAAGAAGAAGAATGAACAAAAAATTCCAATAAAAAACGAGAAAACGTACAAAACGAAGCGAAAACTTACGCAAGTCCGTTTACTGGCCGTAAAAGTTTTAGCAGCACTTGCCACAACAAAACAGATTTTCCCGGCCCTAACAAGCAAAATAAACACACAACACACAGCCAACACGAATCAACAACAAAACCAATAACAACAACTCGAGACCGAACAAAACAAACAACGAAAATGCATCTGCACGTGAGCGCATCTTAAAGATACAAATTTTGTGTTTTGGTTGTCTTTCGGCTTCCTCATTTGATGGCACTTGAAAATTTTAGTTCACTTTTGGTATTTACTTGTCTGTCTCTCTATCTCTCTCTTTCTCTCTCGCTCTCTGTGTTTGTCTGTCTCTGTCTGTCGGAAAGGTAACTTAAAATACGCGCCAAAAAAAATTAGGTGAGAATACCAAACGAATCTTTGTTTTGTATCTGTCAGTTGCATTCAGAAGTTGTGCGAACTGTCGCACATCATTTTCCATTAACTACATCGCCTCCCCCACCCATTAATAAGGAGAAAAATGCTTGAAGATTAGCAGGAAAATATTTTGAAAAGATAGACGAGGAATCGAATAATATATACTCTAACCGGAAAATATGTCAAAACATAAATACAAGACACAGTAATAGGAAAAGTTAGTTATAGAAAGCTGCAAATGGGAAAACTAAGAAAAGGATGACAAATTGACGCAAGACAAGATGGAATTGGAATTTATAATAAAGTACATATACATATGATTTTGAGCAGAGAAATATTTATAAATTTATTAGGAAAACAAATAGGTAGAATCCTATATCAATTGGTTTAAGAATTTTACCAAAAACCGTTTATTCTTTTAAATTAACAGGGCCATAAGTGTATGAAAACTTTTATCAATCATAGAAATTTTTTGTTCAATATCATTCATAGTGACAATCAAAGATCATTTCTATATCTTTTGTTTTAAAACTTAGAAAAAAGAACATAAATAAATTAAATCTCTTGTTAAGAAATAAGTTAATTAAAAAAGCCATGAAGATAACAAAACTGGACAAGTTTACATCTCTATGTATCTCTATACCTCACATTATGTAGTAGATACATTAGTTGGGTTTGTATCGCCTACTTATAGCTTTCTACTACAGATTATGTATGTCCTTCTATATCTATTACAAACAGCTGAAACTAGTCGTCTCTCTAACACCCATACGAATATTTGGCTTTTGGCCGATTTCTATAAGTAAAGTTTCTTGATAACTACAATTTTGACAAAAGAAAAAAACATAAATAAAAAGTTTTGAAACTAAATAACCCGAAATATGAGACACCATTTTGCATTGAAACAGACAGATAATTAAAAACCATACTTGGTTAAGTTTTATTTCATTTCACCTAAACTAACCTAATCATCGACAAACTTTTGAATTCAGAGAGTCGAAAAATAAGTTTAAAATCAAAACAAAAAATGGTTTTCCAAACTTAAGTTATAGTTGTATAACAGTTTTCAATCGAAATCTATTCAGTTTATTCATAAAATTATGTAGTTTTGTTTAAATTTAACATTAACTACTTGCTTCTTATTAAAGTAAAGAAAAGTAAACAAATTTTCGAGTACTTTGATTATTTCGTTTGGATATACAGAAAGAAAACTAAGTTTTAAAACTTTAATTTGTTCATATCTAAAGATAAAGATAATATTCTCTGACATAGGCTTCTTTTGTTCCATTTTTTGTACAAAATAATTCTTAATATAATCTCAAACAGTGGCGGACACGAATTTAAGACGTTTGTTTTTTTGACTTTAGTTCTGATTTTCTCGGCTCCTAAATAACTTAATGGGATAATTTTTTCTAAAATTAAATTTGTTGTTTATTGTAATGAGAAGATGATAAAAACAATCTAATTTTTATCCGATTTTAATGAAAAATATGTCATTCGATAGGAAATTCAATTCACTTTCCTTCGTAGATCAACGAAAAAAAGTACTTTAGTAAAAATTAGTGTCGTAAATTGGAGTCTCCCAAAGGACCAAAAATTTCCATACAAAATAAGTCTAAACTTTTTAGCTAGCCTTAAGCTAAATATAATAATCTGGAAAATAAAGTAAGAAATAAAATGAAATATTGTTCTTCAAAAGCAAGTAGTCATTACTCTTAAATATTAACAAAGCTTAAGTATAAAAATCTACTTAATATAATAACTTTGTACAATTTTTCTTACCACCCATATCGATAACATCAAAATTACTAGCTACAATATTTCGGAAGGTTTAATTATATTAATGGAAGTTTCCATAAGGTTAATAATAACATCAAGTGTTACCAACTTCATTAGAAATTCATGGTACCACTGTTATAACTTCAAGTAAATATTTCTCATGGCACACATAATAAAAAAAATAACAAATACACACACACATAAACGTAGTCGAAGAAAGGAGAAAGAAAAAAAAACACAGCTAATAAATCAAGCAAATATTTGGGTCACGCTTCCGTAATTTTGTCGAAGACTGATAAGGGGATGGGGGACGGGAGAGAGAGGGGGCGGGGGCGGGAACGTGTAAGAGGTGCAAATGGACATCATGGACAAGTGGTTACTTAGCGAAGAAAAATATTTGCTTGGAAAATTGCCTGTAAATATTTCTTGTATTTGGAGAGGGCGAAATGACACCAAGTCATCGATGAGCCAGACGATGATGATTTATGCACACACACACACACACACACAGAGACACACACATGCACAGATACTTGACCTCGAACCGTATCAAAATATATTATATAGTGTATATCAATAATAGAAATCAACTCAATCAATTCCAAAAAGGAAACAACAATAAAAAAATACTAACAACCAAAATCTGTGAGAACTTTAACAATTTTTCCCCAAATATTTGGCTGGGAAAAAGGGAAAGCTTTAAGTCGCTAAATGTCAACTTGTGTGTGGTTGGCTGGAAAAGTGCACTTCCTGTCGGCCATTTGTCGAAATGAGCTGCCAAGGATTGCGGCGGCGGCGGCGGCGGGCACAAGGCAAAGCACAGGACAAACAACTGTAAAATGCATTTGGACATGTCCAAGGGGACTAGATAGACAGACGGTGGGCGGTGAATGTGGGTCGAGGATGAGGCGGTTGGGGTCGCTTCTGCCATAAAAGTAAATGGAACATTCTACGAATCCAATTCATGTGTGTCGCTGTGGGTGTGGATGTGTGTACGTGTGTGTGTCAGCTGCTAACTTTAAAAGCTAAAAATGTTTATAGAAAACTCGTTACACAAATCGAATAGAAAATTTCTCCCTTTTGCGTTTTTCCCTCTCTCACTCTCTCTCTCCTTCTCTCTCACCCACATCCACACCCTTTGACCCAAGGGCAAGCAACGAGCAAAAGCAAAGTCACTAATTTCCAGTCGTAAAAAACTTCAATTGCATTTTTCAAGTGGAAATGCAATTTCTTTTGAGGCCGACAGAGACTAAAAAAATCAAATAAAATAAAAGTTTAAAGGCAAAAAAAAGTTCAACAATAATTGTGATAAGAAATTTTTAAATACATTCCATGTAAGTTCCATTTTAAAATTAAAAAAAAAAATTGTTTCGCTGATTCCAACTAGATGTTGAGAGAGAGAGAGAGCATGGCCTACAATATATTCATGGAATCGGATTTTTGGCTTGGCTTGGGTGTATCAATTATTTACAATACTAAGTTTACGACCATCAGCTAGAGGGGTCATGTTCGGTATCCTGAAACTGATTTGATAATGAAATACGGATGTATTTGAATTTATAGAAAATCAAGAGACAACTTTCATTGAGACCGGTGAAACTTCGGGATGCAATTGTGAGAAGATAAAACTTTTCAGTTATGTTTCTTATCTCGAGCAATCAGTTCTGTCACTGATAAGCAGATTCTCCGAAATACGAATATATTTGGTTGGAGACTCATCACTTTATATGAATCACAACTTAATGAAGCTCTGCCAACTTACTCCACTCTGAAAGAGTTACAATTGAAGAACAACAAATCGCACAGTACTTGACATTAGGGACAACAAATTGTCGGCTCTGAAGGACGATGTCACACAGTTTATATCACAATTGCCCAACATGCAGCTGTCTAGCAATCCGTGGCAATGCAGTTGCAAGTTCATCAAGTTTTTCTCCTATTTTAGGACAGAAAATCCCAAAGAATATAATGCTTCGCAAAGGAAATGGAATGCACAGGAGTATTGCCCAGACGAATGCACTTGCTGCAAGTACGACAAGAGCCTAAATCATCAACAGCAATTTAAGAAACTGTCTAAGAAGACTTATCTGATTGCTTTAAGGTGTGACTGATCTAGTATTCACACAAATGTATGCACACATGATTGCATTGCGAAAAAGCATTATAAACTGTTTTCAAATATATGTAGATCATTTTTTAGGCCGCCAAATATGACTGTCTTATATGTATATCTGCCCTCTTCTGGATGTCTTCTAATCTTATCTCATTAAAGATACGTTTAGCTGCAATCTGTTTGAGGGAGGACCATAAGCAGAAAACATTACATTACATGACTTTTAAAGAGACATACCTAGATAGGTACATATAAACAGTAGCAATAATTAAAAATTACAATAATAATTTGGGAAATGGTCTTTGATTAATCCACTTTATTTGGAAGATCCAGGGTCGTCTTCGGCGATTTGTTGACATGCGGTTATCCAGCAAATTGATGGCCGGAAGGTTCAGTAACCTTTTAATTCCATTGCGATTTGGACCGATATGTGGAGATTGATTTCATATATCCATGAGAGAGTTTATGACTTATAATTTTTATTAAATTTGGGGATTAATATGACACATTAAATCGTTTCTTGGCATATTGTTTCTATTTACGTGAGCACTAACTATTTTAGTTATTTCAATGGCAATTTTCTCCAATTTGAATGAAATTTTGTCATGCTTAAAGCATTTTGAATGCAGAAAACCAGATCTGCAATCAGCTTTCTGTCAACTGTCAAATAAGCGACCAGTCCAGAGTTGTCGGAGTAGTTGGACATTTCAATCAATTTGGTGTTGTGTGTGTGTACCTGAGCTAAACGAGCACATCTAACGATGTTGTCTTCATTGCTAATCACTTCACAGAGTGACGACTGAGGCCATACTAAACTAGAGACACTAAGATAGCAGCTGCTTGTCAGTTGCCGGCTGCTGTTGCTTTTGCTGCTGTTCCATTTGCCAAATTATTCACTTTGCTAGCGAATTTGATTTATGCAACTGCAACTGCTCCACTTCTGCTCTAATAACTGGTATGCAATCGTATGTAGACCCATAAATCTTGAGGTTGTCATCGGCCAGATCGTGGCGGGTGGTGGCTTGACATCAAACTGAGAAGAAACGTGCCAAATATCTAATCATATGAATCATCATTCGGTCAGGTTGAAACTGGCTGAGAACTCTTTAAACGTTTTTGGAGAGAACATCTTGGGCAAAGTGTACATCTTTCCCGGAAAACTATTCTATTCCACAGATACCTTTGCCGTGTGGATATACGCATTTATATTAGAAATAAATCGAAATAATGTGTTTATATTTAGGTTAAAGTTAGGAAAAATAGTTAAAATTGTGTGTTTTGAGTCGGTGAATGGTTTATAAAAAGTTACAAACAGGCCAGTAAATAGAAAGTCATAAAAAGGGTCAAATATATATTCATTTTGCCTACAAGCTTATCCAGTTGGATAACGTGGCCTAATGCTCATAATTACTTATCGTTAAAGAAACTCAAAACGCGACATCAAAAGCTTGGCAAAAGGAATAAATCAACATCTAAATTTCTTTGGTCAGAGATTGTAAAATCCTACAATAAGATTGAAAGACTTTCTTGTAAAGGAATTCTACCTAGCTTAAATGGTTTTCGAGCTGATTCTATTGTATTGTTTATAAATCTATTGGAATGACAAAAACTAGAACCTAAAAAGGGATAGCTTTAAAATTAAGAAAACGGAACCTTTTCGGTTTGAAAAAAAAAAAACAAACCCCCATTTTTTGCTTTAACAAAATCTTTAGTGACACTTTTTTTTATCGATGCAAGGATATTGTTTTGTTGCCATAAGAATGTCGAAAGAGTATAGAAACTACAATACTGTAGAAGTTGATGCTCTTGGAATTGTAACTTTTCTTGTGTTTTTGTTCTACATGCAAATTTGATGCAAAAATATGTGGAAATTTCATCCTTTTTTTTTAGATTTTTTCGTGAAACGAAACTAGCCACGCTAGTGCAATGTGAAATGCACTTTGACTACTCTGTTACTCCCTCGATCTCTCTCTCTCTCTCTCTCCCTCTCGCCCAATCTCTGGATGGGCTATTTGCAGTTACTGGTAGAAGCTACTACTCTTGGGCTGCAAAAATTTATGGCGTTTGCATGTCTGAATTTATCTGCTTGTTTCACATGCAAATGTTGCCGAGCAACAGCGAACGGCAGAGAGGAACAGAGTTTCCATCTCGTAATGGTGATAAAAATAGAAACATTTTACAAGCAAAACATGCCAACTGCTGGATTCAACCACTACATACAAATAGATGTATATACAGATAGGTAAAGGTACATATGTATATGTACCTACATATGTATATACATATGTATGGATGTATGTATGTTATATGCTTTCATAGTACAACAAGTATTTGCCATGACTCTTGCGTTACTTTTAACTGATTTCTGTTTTATTTGCTTTTTGTTTTATTTTTTTGTTTCTTCTGTTAACAAAACCATGTCACTGCCTGGCCCCAAAAGGATCAAAGCAGTCCACGGAGTGTATGCATGTACATATGTATGTGTGTTCATATGCACAGTGGGTTAAGTGCACAAGAAATGTAAATCCATTGGGAATAAGTAGAGATAATGTATGTACTTTATTATGAATATACGGAAACTTTCATCGTATCTCATTTGTTTTCATTTTCAATTGTTGTTCATATTCCAATTCATGTTAAAACTTATTGTTTATTAAAAATGTTTCATACCTGACATCTAATGCGTTTAAATGTTTAATTCTGAATACAATCACTTACTAAAGCAAATTGTTTGTTTTACTTTAACCCAACACTATCTATATTATTGAGATATTTCTGTCACCAAAAGCCGTTGACCGGATTACTATTGCCGACCATTCACCTTTTCTTGGATCCAAAAGAGATGTTCTTAATTCCATTGACGTTTTTATCTGAGAATTTTGAATTGAAAAGAGATTTTGATAACGATTTTTATTCATTCTATTATATTTTTCTCTTTCTTGTACAGAACTGATCTTCTTCTTGAATTTCCTAGTTCTTACCTAGTTTAAAAACTGCTCACATTTTCATCTGTTCCATTCTCGTTTCTATTTTGAATCGTTCTACCAAATATTGAACTATAAATATTTCAGTTGTTTTACTTACTATAGATCCATTACTTTTTCAGCTAAAAATAAGAAGGTTTTATTAGTTTCAAACCGTGTATATAATGCTGAAAAGTCTGGTGAAAGTTTTAGCATATCGATTTCAGAATTTCATGATTAATAAAGTGTTTCATTTTCAACCATTCCGTTCAAGACATATTATCCCTGTACACATTTTAGCTTTAATAAAAATAAAATATTTATTAGAAAAAATTTATTTTACTTTATTTTCTCATGTTTCGCTTTGCAAAATTCCATTTCCAATTATTTGAATGCCATGGATTGTTGCTGGTTTTGCGGCTTTGTCGGTGGCGGTGGCGGTGTGGCACAGCTCGCCATGTGGCACGTTGCTCTTTCATCATACGTGTTCATTCATAAAAATTTTATATTTATTTGCATGCGCAAAACACAGACAAAAAGCCCAAAACGAACCGAACCGAACTCATGGCCTCAGTTGCCAACCAGTACGTAACTACCTACCTATCCTCTGACTCACCCTCAGCCATTGGAGGTGCTCTCCCTCTTCTGTTCGCCCACTGAGTGTTTTGACCTTGAGCTATGGATGGAGCAGATGGATGAGTCGACCGAGAGGCAGCTTAAGTTGTTTTTTTGCACTTCCTCTTTTGCTTTTTGCCAACTGTTTTAATATTCCTTTAAGATTACGGATACGATTGCGACTCCCTCCTTGAGAGTTCTCTCTGTGAATTGTTGGCCCATTTGAGCGATTCCTCAGTACACATTGTATATACCTACGGTTAGTGTTTTCCTTTTTTTTTGTCGTTGTTTTTGGGTCGTCCATAGCCAACGGTTATTTGCTGCCACCTACGTGACTCTTCCCCTTGGCTATCTCTGACTAGGTCGTTGTGTGTGGCAACAAGTGGAGACATAGGCCCCAAATCCGTATCCGAATCAGAATCCATTGGAGCAAAAGTGGAGCAACTTCGAAAAAAACGAAAACTAAGTTGTGTAGTTTGAGGCGAGGCTCAATATGTAACATTCACTTAAAGGCACACTCTCACCTCCCACCCTCTCCTCTATGTCTTTTACAACTTTAGTCGAAGTTCCTCTTAGGCTTCAAAGTTGGTTTTTTTTTTGTTCGTTTTGCATTTGACAAAATCCAAAACCGACAAGTCGGTGGGCGAACAATTTGTATAAGTTTTCAATTGGAGAGGCCGCTGCTCAAGTCAATTGAGGATTATTATGGATTATGGTGGACTTGTTGCTGCCAGCATTTTAAGTTTCCATAAAGATTTTGAACAACTTTAGCACTAAAAGAATAACAAATTTGCAGTAAGCACACTTAAATACACTCTGGACAACTTTATTTGACTGAAAAACTATTTCGTGTTCAACAAAAAATTTGACATTTATCACTCAAGAAAAGGAAACAAAAATTATAGTTGGTTCTAAATTTGAGCAACTTCTCTTCTCTTCTTTTTAAGTAAATCCAAATTTAAAATTTTTGGAATATTCAACTGTTCTCCACAATAATAATATGTTTTTGCCTCACTTAGTTATTCTATCTTTGATTTAACTATAGTTATAAAGGGTATTCGCTCCAAAAAAAAGGCACTCCAGGAGTTCGTTTTTTGAAACATCCAAAAATTCTGTTATTGTGTGCATAAAAAAAAACTCTTAAAGCAAATATTGCTTGTAGGAAGTTTTAAAATGATTAAGCACGCGAAAAATGGTAAATTTGTTGCATATAATAAAGACCATTCCAACTTTTAGCATACTTTAAGGAGTTCCCCCATTTTACAGTGCTTGATCCGCCTATGGTATAGATCTCATTAAACAGACATCAAAAGGGTTTCAAACGAGAAACAGTCACAATAAATAAAAAAAATTCGAAAACACCAAGCAAAGAAATAAATATTTCACTAAGGAAACACTAAACCAATACGCAACTCCCCTGTTCCTCTCAGATAACACTAAACATGACAATTCTACACGGTGTTCTACAATTAAAACTTAGTCCTTTTTTAATTTAACCCAATCCCAGAATATCTTACTTCTAAAATCGAGAGGAGTTACTTCTATGCACAAATGAAGTACCTAAAGCCAAGGTTAACTTGCTCTGTTTTTCGCTTGAAGTTGGAAGTAATATTTGAAGACATTTCAATTCAACATGCTTAAGTACAAATCATTTTGAAGAAACAACTTTCTCGGTTTCCAAATAACTGAATGATCTTTTGATATCAGTTTTGAATTTGAAAACTCTTCTTGTTTCCACTTGATTTTGCATTCTTAAATCATTTTTATGCTGCAATCTTATGCGTTATGAGCAAATGGTACGACATAATTAACCGTTTTCAGTCAACTTTATCTCGGATGCCTGACATTAATATCCCTTAGTCACCTGGCCATATATGTATCTCTGGTCTAATCCATCTTCTTCTCAACTGCTTCACACCTCGCGTTTTAGGTTTTTTTTCTTGCTTCACCTTTGTCCTACATGCACTTAAAGTTGGTTTGTCTGCACTACTGCTCTACCACCCACCTGGCACACTTTGTAGTCACTTTTTATGACAAATATAACCCCAAAAAGGAATGTTACTTGGACTGGGCTGGTCTGGGCCAGCCGACCACGCCCACACCCATGTGGCACCAAAAGGACTCTGTTGGCCTGAGACAAATGCCTTTGGCCAGGCAAAAAGGGAACCCAAGCTGGCTGTCTCGTTAAAATCAGCCGAGAGACTGACTGCCTGACTATGGGGTAACAGGGTGCGGGGGGCTAGGGAAAGAGAATAGATATATATGGCTGGCTTTCCATTATATACAGTGGGGCGCTATCTGTCGGCTTACAATATCCTTGTTTCATTTTTATTTTCTTGTTTTATTTTTCATCTTCTTGTTTCTTTCCTTTTTTTTTCTTGTCTTGTTAACAACACCAGGAGGCAGACACTTCGGTTGCAAGCAGCAGCTTCCGCTATCCCTTTCCATTCTATTCCATGGCTTTGCTATTCTAAAGTTTTACGCGTGTCCTCGTTGCCATCGTTGTCGTCATCGTCTTTGGTTGTCGTTGTCGCTGTCGCTGTCGTAGTCGCCTTCATTGTGTGGCAGGAGAAGAAGATTTCGAAGCCGCCAACACCGCCGAGACTGCCGCTTTGTGTCTAGTAAAATGGTTTTTAAAGATGAATGTTTAACGGCTTCTGATGATGGCTGCGGATGAACTCAAAATGCTGCTACAACTACAATACAATGTATGGCCATTGATGATGGAGGAATCTACACACAGAGCAAGAGGTGTACATTTTTTCCCTCCATCTTCGCTATTCTCTTCTTCGTTTGCGGAAGTGCTGGGCAGGCAGATAAACAGATTCCAAGTGGCGGAGACTTGACAGAGGGGGTCAGCAAGTGGGAACACTGGAGGTCAAGTAGACATGGGAAAGTTCACAAAGGAAAGAGACTTCAAAATCAGAATTGATACATCTATGGCAAGAACAAGAGTTCCTTTATTCAAGCTAAAGAGTACTTACAGGTTTAAAGCTCTGACATCAGTCGATCTGACCATTTTACAAAAAGAAAATACTGTCAAAGAAAGATATTAAAAATGATTACTTATGGACCTTACTCCTTTAAAATGAAAATCAAATGAAAATTTGTTCCAATATTTGTGATTTTTGTCTTTGAAATATGCAGCCACACTTTTTAAAGCAAATTTCTAAATACCAGCCATGCCGAAATCTTTCAATAGAAGACTTTTATAAATTGAGTCTTTGAAATATGTAGCCACACTTATTTTACTATACATATAATTTTTGTCAACTGCTGATATCATTATTAATAGCTTAGATTGAAGCGTAAAGTTTTGTTGTTGTTTTTTTGGTTGACTGGTATAAGTTTACTATATTTTAGTTCACTTTATAACAGTTTTTCTATAGTTTACTTTGCTCCTTTCTTTTTTTTTGGCATGCTCTTGTTTGTTGTGCCACTCCCACCCAAAGGCATTCCTTCGTGGCATGAAGACAGACACACTTAGTAAAGAGATATCAGCTTGGTGGAAAATTGTTAGGACACGCCCCAAAACACACACAATACACTTGGAGTTACAGCTTCATTTTTCGAGATTGTCAAGACGAAAAACCAAGCAAAGCCAACAGAAAAACAAAACGAATAGAAAATCGCCCTCAATCCCACCCACATAGCCTCCCTCCACCGCAAAGTGTTTCATCTACCGCTGCTCTTGACTTTGCCATTTCGTTATTTTTGCTCTGCACTTTATTGGCAGTATAAGCTATCCTTCTCTTGCCTTCTTCTTGGCCTTTTCCTGATTGATTTGCCCCTCCATTTACAGAAATTATAGTGTCAATTATAAATGCTAATTGCAAAGAGATCAAATTCATTAGATTTCCTTCATAATTATGTATGCTGCAAAACTTGAAAATTAAAGTTTTGCAAAGATTTCATCGCTTATACATAAATTATTTTTACTTGTGATGAAATTTAAGACAAGCAATTTAAACAATTAACAATTTTTAATGGATAATTACGAAGTAAAGTAAGTTTAAACAAACTCATGGTTGAAGTTCGAAAAAGTTTTATCTGTTCCCTCCACCTCCAAAAAAGAGAGAAAAAAAAAAAACACAAAATTTTTGCAAAAGTTTCGATTCTACTTGTGTCTTGTTTTTTTTTTTGCTGTGGTTTTAGCCAAGAGCGGGTTTTTAGTCAACTTAATTAGTAAGTTGATGATTTTTTAACGCTTAATCGAGCAGAGTTAATGATTTCATTAAAATTTTCGTTCATGGGGGAGTTTTGTGGCAGTCTGTAAATTGCATCATGATTATTAAATTGCCTCTTGCCAGAGAGAGAGAGAGAGAGTGAGTGGAAGAGGGGAAAGGTAGCAATTTTTGAGTAGTTTTTGGTAAACTAAACTTGTTGAGAAGTTCAGTTAGTTGCAAATTGCTTGGCTTATGGATAATTTTAACTTGAAGAGAGCAAGTAATAGGAATTATGAAAATATTTATGCATTAACTAGGTTAAAACTAAAATTTCCAAACTCCACAAGTATTTATGAGTTTTGAAAGTCAAATTATCCTGCTTGTTTTAGCAATTTACTAGATGCATAGAACAGCTGAGACATCTCACTTAAGATGCACTAACTTGTCAGAGATTCTATTACAAAGTGTCGCCCACAACATTTACAATTACTTAATACTCTTTACATGAAGTAGGTTAGTCGTCTCGCCGACTTAGGTATACCATACACCAGTAAAACAAATATATAGTAAATTTATAATAACAAAGTCATTTATGTATTTTTAAACAGTCTTTACACATACAAAATCTCTCCACCTAGAATAGTCTGTAAGTAAATCACTTTTGTTAAAATTGTGGGGGCGTGGCCAATTGTTAAAATAAACTTGATCACTTTATATACTACTCGAGTCTATATACCAAATTTGGTTACTGTAGCTTTTATAGCCTCTGAGATCTAGGTGTTCATACGGACGGACAGACAGACAGACGGATTTATGGGGTCGGAAATGCTTCCTTCTGCCTGTTACATACATTTTAACTGACTTTAATATACCATTTCACCTTATGGGTGATTTTGTCAGATTAAATCTTATTTCTGAATATGTCCAACTTCTGATCGTGAAAGTCTTAAAAGTTCACGCAGAATCATCGCACTAGTTGATAAAAATAAATTAAATCGAGTAAACCTTTACATTAAGGACTAGTTTAGGCACATTCAAACATTCCGAAATATCAAACATGAATCAAAAGGTAATGAATTGAGAAACTTCATGAGATCTTTCTTTAAACCCCAAGATTTCAGTGTCTTTAATAACATTGAAAAATATATTAAAAATTTTTCTAAGGTAATAAATATTAAGTAGGCGAATAATTGGAGCATAAGGTTACCAACATCAGGTAAGTGGTATAGATACTATGGAAGAAACAAGAAAACATTTAAAAAAAAAACTTTTTGAAATATCAAAGTACACTAATGATTGATACTTTTGGCCGAAAAAACATTCTTTTAATTTGATATTTCTCTTCTACACTGACAAATTCGATAAAAAAACAATTTGATCAATATCAGATTTTTAAAAATCTTTAACGTTGCTAAATCTTACATCAAGATGAGTCAATAGACACACTTTTCTAACAATCGAACTCTTAATTTAATATATGTATAAATAATATTGTGTTTGTAATGTGCAAAGATTCTATTGTTTGTCTAAATCAGGGAGAATCTGGTGGAGTTTTATCTGGCTCAATATCTTCCTTTCTACAAGCTACTATTTGACAAATCTCGATAAACAATTAATTAAAAAACTGTTAGTAGTTAGCAATGATTACCAATATTAAAATTAACCAGGTGGAATTTTATTTATAATTTATGATTAAGATAAATTGCCCTATGAATTATTAATCTGAGTTTTCTGGCTGCTATCTTGAAAGTGTTTTAATATATGTTGTATTAAAATTCCGGTAATTTCGCTATAAAAAATATACAAAGTGAATATTCATCCGTGAACAATTGAATTAGTTATTCGCTTGAGTTTTTCATTAGCAGTTTCTTTTGAAATCAGTTTTTGGAAAGGAGTTTGAGTAAAAAATCAAATCAGGATTCGATTTGGTTTAGTATTCAAAACATGTATTAAAAATCCAATTGATTGTTGCCTTTGTTGTTATTGTTTATCACATAAAAGTTCAACATTTACTTACATTTACATTTTTTTTTCGCAACTAAACTTTAAGCGATTTAGTTTAGATATAAACCAAGCCATAATGGAGCAATCTGTTAATTAAAGAAATAACTTTTAAATGCTATATGGAATGATGACTGATGTATGTATGTATGTATGGCATGTAACCTATATTTCTAAGTAGATGGATTATAATTTCTTTTTATTTTTTCTTTCCATTTCTTTTTCTCTCACTATAAAATAGTTTAGCCTCATTAAGACTCAATGCAACTGTTGTCGTCTCACCAATTGAGCGTTAAATTCCACACATAATATAATTTTTATGATTCCAACGTATATAGCTTTATAGCTTACTACCTTAACGGCCCCCCTCCTGCCAGTGGAACAGAGCTCTCCCCTCCCTTTCACTATCTTTAACATCATGATATGTCGAATTTCTGTGTCTATGTGTTTTTTGTTTTGTTCTGTGTTTCTTTTTTTGGACTATCTCCATTCGAGCTGTGTTTGAGTTTGGGCTTAGCAACAATCAAACAACATTTAACACATTCAAGGGAAAGTATTTGATGGAAACAGGGAGGGTGACTCCAAGGGGAATTGTGTATATGTATGTATGTATACTAAGATATATATGGACGAATTAAGTTAAGGTTAAGGTTTCGTTTAGTAAGAAAAATGTGATCGCTTTTGACAAATCCTATTTGCACGCTTCAAACGAAAATCAATTTGACGGGATCGTAAAAGAAAATGTTCGTTTTTTTCCGTTTTTCATTATGCCGCATCTTCATTTTGTGGCATGTTGCATGTGTAGGCCTGTGTGCAACCCTTTTATCATAGATCATGCTTAAGGAATAGGAGCTGACTACATTTTTTATGATCATGCTAAGAGACACACACACACAAAAACACACAGGAAATCTTCTGGGTGACTCATTCTGATATGAAACCCTTTTTAATGGTTATTAGTAGGAAAATTTGTTTGCCATATAAGACAACTGCTTAACATTGGTTTCCCTCTGCCACATTCCATGGAAATCACACACTTTAAACAATTTTACAATTTGTCTTGTGGTTGGTTAAAGCAAGTTTCTCTTTCTGTTCTTGAGTAACTTTTAATTGCTTGAGGTAGGGAGAGATGAAGTTCGTTTTCTGTTTTTTTTTTCTTCTTTTTTTATGAAATACGCAGCCTCATTATTATTATGTAATGGATGATGACTCTGCCCACACACATAAACACACACACACCGCAAACAGCAACAACAACCAACGCAAGTCACTGGCAGAACTCTCGAACTCTCATTGACACAGCCAACGGAGAAGCATGCCCCAGCCATGTGGAAAGAATAGGAAAACTGTTGGCGTTTGCCAAGAAAATCAACATCATTATGAAGTGTGATGAAGAGGATGATGATGATGATGATGATGATGATGATGATGATGATGATGATGATGATGATGATGATGATTTTCCTTCTTAAAGGTTGGTTAAGTAAAAACAATTGCAAATTGTGTGGGGGTATTTCAAGAGTTCTATTATAACTTTTCAAACTCCCAAAGTAATTATTGAAATTCTCATTCAATTTTAGTTATGTTTTTCAAAACAATTTGTTGAAATATTTCAATCACTTTGCGCAGCCCACAAAACCTTTTGTGGTTAGAATAGTTGGTTTTGTGGGTTTAGGTTTTAAAAATTTATACGTAATAACTTTTAATGGGTTCTCAGACCATTTTGTTTCAAAAATGACAACGAATACATGTCAATTGGCATTAATTTATGTTTTGGAAATATGGAAAATTGGTTAAAAACACAACAAAATCATTTAAAAGAAGGAGTGTCTATAGCTAAACTATATTTATTTACAAAAACTTTTAGTATATCAGTAAAAATTACAAATAAACTACATAAAAATTATAGCTTCTCATTAAAATACGTTACCCAAATAATGTAAAAACTTGAATTTTAAAAGCAATTTCTGTTGCTGGTTCAAATGAAATTAAAACTGCCGAAATTTCACTTAAATTTACAGAGTTATAATTATTATATCTACTTTAAAATCTATTTTAAAGTCGAATCAAGTTCATAACACTTTAATGCCGTTTCATAACGATTTTCTATGTTGGTTGTTGTTGTACACAGAATCTAACAATTTTCGTATTGTCTTATCAATGAATTGTTGCCAGCAACATTTTAGGTAAATGTTGCCAGCTGCTGCCTTGTGGATTGCAACATTTGTGTTGCTAGTGTAAAAAGCTAGATGCAAGTGTTGCAGAACTTCCCGACTTCTCTCATCATTGCGCATCAGTTTTCTGGCCATCAGATTTTCAGATTCAGTCTTTATCTGTAATTCGTCGTGTTTTGTCTCGTTTCTCAGCCTACACGGATATTGCCATTGTGAACATAAAAAATATATAGCAAGTGTTTTTTAATGATTTACTCATAAACAAAAAAAGAAAAAAACAACAACACACAAATTGTGCATCTTCGCTCTCAAGTGTGTATGTAAAAAAAAGAAAAGATTATGTATATATGTGTGTGTGTGTGAGTGTGGGTGTGTGACTGTGTCTAAGAAAGAAAACAAAAAAGAAAAAAATTCCTTAACTGAAAAAGCCCACTAAAAATTAAACTGAAATTTTTTCAGCAGTTCTTGAAAAATATAGTTTTTAAAAAGAAAAGAAAAACAAATGAAATTTAAAAAAATATTTTACAAACTGTTTAAATATTTACAACAACATTTTATTCATTCAAATTTAAAAATAAGTAAAGTGAGAAATATTTGAGGAATGTTGAAAATGATTAATTTGCTTAAAAAATATTGTAAAATAAAATTTGAGAGAATAAAAATTCACAATTTTTTTTTTTTGAAAAACTGTTGATAGTAGTTAAAAATTTTTGTTTGTTTTTAGAATGAAAGAAATATTAACTTAAGGTATTGTTATAGGTTTTTAAAAGAATGCTTAATTTTATTAAGATTTTCATTGTCTTTTTAATTTTTTAATTTTGTGGAAATTTTAACAAAAAGTTTAAAAACTTCAATTGTGTTTATTAAGTTGGTCCAAGAATTTGTGTGCCAAATTAGTCATTGGTCTAAATTAGTCATTGAAATCTAAAACTAATAATTTGGAAAATCAGTTTCTATTATTGGATATACATATACAAAAGAAAAAGGAAAAGCAAAAAACTTTATTTAATTATTGAAAATGCTTCTGATTAAATTTATTTCATAATTTTAGCTTCTGAATTTTCATTTAATTTTCTTTGCTAAAGAAAAATTATAATAATCATTTATAGTATTTTAATAAATGAATGTTTTCTTTTAATTTTTATAAATAAATTATTTAAAAGAACAAAAACCAAAAAAAAAAAAAAAATAGGAAAATTCATTAAAAATCAATGCAAATTAAACTTAACGAAAAAATTAAAAAGTGAAAAAAATAAAAATGTAAACAATTTCAAGTGCTTCCATTTCATGGATTATGAAATACAATTTTAAGAAATTAATTGCAATAATGATTTTCAGTCAGCATATTAATAATTGTGTGGTTTTTCTTTTTTTTGTTAATTCCATTTCATTCACAAGTGTCATCAAGTGTCAAAAGCGATTGATATATGAGCGGGATATATACACACACACATACATATGTATGTGTGTATGGATGTATGTGAATATTAATTGAAACAAAAGAAAAATGTTGTAAACAAGAAAACAAAGAAAAGCTGAAAAAGTGAAATACAACAAAAGAAAAAATAAATAAACAAAGGCAAAAAGTGAAAGAAAAACCAAAAATCAAAACTAATTTCCATATTTAAGTCGATATCAATAAACAAGAGGAAAAACCAAGCCAAATGGCCAAGCCTCCATTAAGGGGCGGCATGGGGCAGCTGCTGCTAATAATTATGTTCTTCCAGCTGGGATCAACAATGACCACAACAGCTCCGGCTGCAGCAGCAGCAACATCGTCGCCATCGCTGATGAATCGTAATCAGCAACGTTTGCAGCAATTGCAAGCAGCTCAATTGGAGGCAGATGGGCATAGTAGTCATCATCATCAGTCGCAGCCTCATCATCATCTCAGGCATGAGCAACACTTGCGTGCCGAACTGGAGGAGGCAACTGGCAGGCTAGGCAATCGACAGCCGCCAACGAAGCCAGCAATGGAGAACTGGCCACAGCTTCAAGGTCAACAGCAGCATCATTTGCGTCATCATAATCGTCATCACCTGAACTGGCAGCAAAGGGTATTGCCCTCTCTGCATCTGGGGAGAACCACGGAGGGACCCCTTTTATCGTCCACCACTCATCCGTTGATGAATCATAGTAGATATTTCGATCGAGAGGGTATCTATCCATCTTGGGCTGAGCCGCGATCTACTCGAGCTCCTAATTGGCGACAAGAATTGGACTCAAGCGATGACGACGATGATGATGATGATAGCGATTCATCGGAGGATTATGATGAAGATGAAGACGATGCGGAATTAATCAATATGCCACGCTATTCCCTCTTCAATCAGAAGCTTCTAAATCAAGATCATCCAGCCAAGACCATCAATGACGGTGACGATGATGACTACGATGCCTATGATCAAGTAGATGAGGTGACTCCTTCTCTAAACCACAACAAGCATCCCAGTGTGGCTAATCATCAGGATAAAACGTCTTCGAAGCGTTATATCTTCGATTGGCTTTTCAAGAGAGATAAGCCAAAGGAAAAGCAGATGGAGAAGCAAAAGGAGTTAGAAAAGGAGAAGGAGAAACAAAAACAATTGGAGAAGGAGAAAGAAAAGGAAAAACATAAGCTAATGACCACTGAGAAACCCCATTTGGAGCTCATCGATGCCAATTTGGAGAAGGATGACAGTTTGCTGGATACCTCCGAAATCGAAGATTCCGATTCGGTGGAAAGTTTCTCATCAGAGAAATGGAATAAAATAGAGCATGATCATCACTTGAAACAACAGAAACATCAAAAGGAACTCCAAGCCCTCAGAGATAGCAACAGGAATACCCCATTAATAAGATCCCGTTTGAGCGATGATGATAATAATGAGGTAAGTTGTTTTGGCATTGCCCTCCATATATGTACATATATAGACCCAATTTTTTTTGGGGGGGTTCTAGATGATTACAAATGATGTCATTAGCTATTGTTATAGTACCCATTGATGATGACATTGCTCTCTATAGCAGCAGCAGCAGCAGCAGATACTGATAAGCCAAGCTGAGTCGGTCCGTGCATCCGACTGCCCGACCGACCGACCGACCCATTCGAGGCTTCGTTCAATGTAAAATCATAGATTTGCCTCTGTGTTTATAAGTGTGCGTGTGCTCGTGTTTTTGTGTGTTTGTGAGCCCACAAAATGACCAACCATGACCACACACATATTTTAGGTTTTCATGATGCTTGGTCAGCCAAATAGCCATTGAATAAATGCCAATTTACATGGAAAGAAATTTCAACTACACAATATCAACAATTTCAAAACCAAAAAAAAAAAAATGAAAAATATTTATTGAGTAGAATTAAAGTTTGTTCATGATAGAAATTCCATTCAATTTGTTGAGATAGGCAATTGTTGATAATACATTTTAAGTGTTATTTTAATCTGTACGAAATAAATCAACTGAATTTTTCTCAAGTTTTCAATTTGAAATGTCGAACAAGAGTATTGAGAATTTGAAGAACCCTAAGCCTCTGGGTCTAACACTTAAGTAAAGGGCTAATATATTCATAATAAACTCATCTCTCTGGGGCCAGATCTTTACAGTTTTTGATTATTCTAATTAAATTAAGATTGTTTTTTTTTTTTTGTAAGAATGAAGATTGTTTTTTTAAAGAATTCCGCTAACTTATTTCTACAAATGTTCTAAATTTTAATCTCTTATCGTGTTGTTTAATTTTGGTTTTTTAACGTTTATTCTTTTGAAGTTTTGTATTACTATAAGGTTAGGAACTTGTCCTGAAGATCAAATATTAAAATCATCAAATTACTAGTTCATTTTTTAAAACAAATTGTAAAGTATTATTAATTTTAAAAGTCATTGAAGCCATTACCAACTAATTTGTGGTAAAAGTGTCTTCTTATACTATAAAACATAAAAAATGGTTTTCTAATATACATAGTCAGACAGTTTTGAATTCTAAAAGCTAACTCTTTCATCAAACTGTGCTAATTAATCTTATTTTACCATTGGGTCTTCTTGTTAGTATATCTTTCTTTTAACTAACCAACTAAAAGCTTACGTACATTTAGTTGCCAAAAATCTTAATAAAATTAAACTTTCCAATATTCGCTTGATAAAATGGCCTTAATACCATCACTAAACTGGAAACCAAACTGAATATACTAAGATATGTGTAAATAAATTTAAATTTAAATTTGCCTATCCTGCTAAACCTCAGCATCTTTGATGACTTTAGATAGTATATCTAATCAAAATCAACAAAATTCAATTATTTTTAAAGTTCTTCCCTCTTTAGTTGCCTCTTGTAATAATGCTTTTATATGTTTTAGCAATTCACTTGACTAGATATTTGATATTTTTTTATGGGATCTCAAAAATTTAATACATAGATAATTTTCTATTCTACATAATGCTATGAATTGTACTCTACACTCATCGGTAGATGAGTTGTCAAAGTGACCGAGTCAATTAGGCAACTTAGTCTTATTGTTAGTCATTAGGATCGAGAAGGATCCAGATTCGAGTCCCAGGCTAGTGTATGGATGAAGTTATCGTCTAAGCCTAAGGCCTTAGTTGCCAGTGCTTGTAAAATATAGTTAGGTTAATAGTTTACAACTATATTCTATACTTACAATAGTAAAATTAAGTATACTAGGAATTACAGTTCAACATTATTGCTTAATTTCTTCAAGTGTAGATATATAGCATATGCTAACTGACATAACTAACTTGCTGGCCGTCTCACTGACAGACTGACTGGGTGACTGGGCAAACCAACTAATACAGTTTGCATTTTGGCTTACAACAAAAGCAACACTAACAACGTCCATTACAACGACTACTCCTCTCTCTCTTTCCCTCTCTTTCGATGGGTTTACTGTCAAATATTTACACAATGTATGCGCTGATTTCTGTGCCCATGTCTGTAACCCCCAACCCGCCGCCCTCCCGGATGCCCCATGGCCTTCTGGTGTTGGCCATTGCGGCTGGGGGGCTAACTAATTGAAACCAACTATGGCAAACAACAAATTGTTGCATTTGATTTGCTTTTGCCTTTTATTTCTTGCCATTCATTTGTTGTCAGCTTTTTAATTGCATTTCATTTTCGTTTAACATGCGTTTGCCCAATTTTGACCGAAAAGCAAAGTTCTCAATGTTTTTCCTTTCATTTTGACCACCTCGAAGCGAATTTGGCAAAAAGGGCAAATTTAATTAGCCCTCAGAGCAAAAGCAACTACAATGCTCTCGACAAAGAGATTCGGGGCGTGGATGGAGGGGCGAAAGGTGGGGATGGGGCAGAATCAACAGGAGAAGTTAACTAAAATTGAATGTTAAGGGAATTCTGACAACGAGAGGGAAGACGAGGGCGGGGAATGACCTTACTTTACTGAATTTTTATTAGCCTTTTATATATGCACTTCAGTTCCGAGCATCTCAAGAGCATCTCAATGTAGAATTGGACTATAAATGGAAATTACTGTGATTTCAGTTTTATTTTGCATACTTATTGTAAATGAAGTCAACAATTTAAATGTCATAAATGTTAATTCAATACGAAGTTTAGTACAAAAATTTAAATAATGTTTAACTCGATGTGGCGATATGCCAATAGTTTTCATCTCAACCTAATATTTACCTAAGTTAACCGTTACAAATGCAACATTTTACTTCATTATTTCAATATTAGCACATTTTCAGCGTGTTCACATGATTATATTGACGACATGTCTTGGGTTCAATGACATTTTACACACTTTTCATCGGGTACTAAACAGTTTAAGGCTGTTTGCCCTTTAAAGTATGCAATAAGCAGGCACAAGTTCGTTATTGAATGGTGTGAAGCAATATTGGATTGCTCTGCATATAAAAAATCATCCTCATTAGATTATACAATGTCTTGGGGTTTAATGACATGAAAACATGAATATGGTTACGGAGTTTTTGGTTCTCGCACTTTACCATTTAAAAAGTATACAGGATTATTAAGTCCTTTTTGAATCATAATTTTTAAGTATATTTAAGAGAAAAGATCTTATAGTTATTTTTGCATTGAAATGAGCTCTTAATTCGTGTTGCTAATTTAATTTCGTTTTCAAGTATTATTTTCGTTCTGCAGTCGTAAATATAGCAAATTTTTGTAAATTTAAGAAGTATCTTAAATTTAAAACATTTTTAATAACATTGGAATCTTATCTCTCTCACCTCTTTTAGAGGTGGCTTACTAGACATTTCAAATCAAACAATTTAAAATTATTGAACATTAAATACTAATATTTTTTGTAATATTTTGAGAGTACTGATAGTGGTCAATAAAAATTGGAATCTGTCGGATCTGTTATATCATTGCATATACACTCATGATGAAAATAATAAGTACACCCCTTAAAATTTAACTTTTTTGACTTTAGATTAGCACAACTTTTTTCTAATAACTTGATCACAAAAATTCAAATGCACTTTATTCAACATTTTTTTTATAAAAATTCATTAATTTGGAAAAGAAAATTTCATGCTTGATGAATATAATAAGTACACTTTTTTAATTGACTATGTCAAACATAATTTTTTTGGTTTTCAAATCACTGAAAATCTATTTTTGTTTCATTATGTGATTAATATCCAATGTATGCACCTTTATTTTACCTTTACTTTTGGCATTCGGTTGGGGATACTCTTAATCAAAGCTTGGCAGGACTCTATCCAAATCTTATTTTAAGTTATTATGCTTTTAATCTATGTATGTTCGTATAGTTTATTGCACTTTTGTCTACTGAAAGACATTTATACAATTTGTGTAATGTTTTTGCATTTCCATTGCATTGTTTAGTTAAAAAGTAGAACAAATATTAATTAACCCAAATGACATTGTTGTTGTTCATTTCAGTAAGTTAAGATCTTGGTCAAGTGATGAATTATTAACAAGAAGTATTAAAGCATAAATTATGCATAATTATTATTAAAAATAATTATGAAAGTACTTATTGAAATATTTTACGCATACATTAAAAATGCAACCCAATTAAAATCAACTTGAATTGTAATAAATTAAAATACACTCGAGAACATTGTAAAACAGCGAGAATATGAACAGCTGAGCAGCAGGCAAAGTGGCGAAAAGAAGTGCAGAAGAGGGGCGAGTGGTGGGAGGGGAGAGTAAAAACAACAAATATATGTACAGCTGCTTGTTAAACAACAAGAAGAACAGAGAAAAAAGAGGCAGGCAGGTCACAGTCACAAGAGAGGGCGAGAGACAATGGCGAAACAGGTGAATCGTTGTTGTTGTTGCTGTTGGCGCTCAGCCATCAGAATGACAAGGCGCCACAGTACACACCTCCTCCCCCTTTTACTCCTCCCGTTCTTCACCACCATGTTACACATGTCGGGCAAATCCGTTTCGTTCCATTCCCTTCCGTTTCAGAATCAACTCTTCTTCCTGCCTTTTTCCATTTTCTTGTTTTCTTTTTTTCAGTTTCGAACATGAATGAACATGTTTACATGGCCGTAATGTATTTTTTGTTGCTGTAAATTCTGCATTTAATTGCAAACTTTATGTTTTTTTTTTCTCTCTGTCATTTGCATGAATTTTAATGGGAAAAAATTGTAGATTTAACAAATAGTTTGGCAATCCTTTTTTTTTTTTTTGTTTTTGTTAGTTAAGTCCAGTTAATTCCCTTGATAGGCCATTTTGTTGGTCTGTTTTCCATTTGTAAACAATTTTCCCTTTAAATGCAATTTCCTATACTCTCACGTGCCAAAGCTAAGCCCAGCTATCACCTCAATTTCCTTTTGCGATTTTGAGAAGTTTTTTTTTTTTGTGCAATTTGTCGTGTTTGCTGCAAATCCTTTACACACAAATGCCAAATGCCGATTGCCACGCCCCCTACGATGGTATGTGATTGCATTGCACTTGTCATTGTTTCTAGTTGTTGTTATTGTTGGCCATAAGCTTTTAACTGCCCATTTCTATCTGGTTTGGTCTGGTCTGGTCTTGTGTGTTGTGTGTTGCGGCTCCTTCCTGCTGTTTTTTTTTGTGGTTCATTCCATTTCTTGTTCGTTTACTGCTTTTTTTTTACATTTCTCAAGCTGCCTTTCGGCAAAATTCATTCTGTGTTTGGCCTTTTGTCCAGGTCTTGGCAGGAGGCGCTTAGCTGAGCTGTCTCTCTTCTGCTGAGACTTTAACTGTTTGCAAGGCGACCTCACAGAAGCAAACAAAAGATGACTGCCAAACAAAGCGAACTCATCAGCCCCCCCATGAAGATCTCTGATGATCATTGTGAGAGGGAGAGGCAGCTTCGGCGCTTGCAGTTGACCTTGAAATTGTGGGGCGAATGACAAAGACGTAGAGGAAACCTTATTAGCTAAACAATCGATTTGTCTTCATTATTGAGAATTTGTTATCGAACTACTTTAACTTTTTAGCAAGCAAAATCTTGGCAATGAACAAAACAGACTTTCAGCTCACTGAGGATGAAGTCAATTTATAGTACTACAAAAAAATAAAAGCAAAACATTGATAAATAAAGGAAGTTAGGAGGTAAAATAAGAAGACCTAGTAAACTGACTCCAAACTAAAATCAAATAATTTTAAAAGAGAGAGCCACTCACCCAGATAAATATAAAGTATATACCCATCTACCTTAATTACTAAAACAATTAAGATAAAATCTGAGTAAAAATGTTTTCTTATAAGTTTTTATACGGTTTTATTCGGCTTTGACTGAAATGTGTACTTAAATTCTCCAATGCAACTCTATAATTACTCTATAATGTATCCTTCTATGGGTGTTAAAGGTAGCCGTGGTCAAAATCACTCTCCAAACTATTTGCTTTACTCATAAATAGAAAGTTATAATTTCATAACAAATAAACTAGGCTTATTGACAAAAAATGTGACTGACGGATCTAGGGCTGTTGAATAGGGGAAATTTGACCCTTAAAGTATGCAACAATCAACCCAGGAATGCGTCTTTTGAATCATTCAAAGAACTTTTTGAATGTACTGTGTGTAAAAAGATTACGAATTTCCAGAGGCCTGGATCCACCTATGATAATATATATATGTCGGATAGTGTTGGTTAAGTGACTAATAAGTCGAAGCCTACTAAATAGTTCCAATGGATTGACAGGTGTGTCAGATGTACCTTTACAGCGGCTACAGAATGACACTTGGAAAGTTGAGTTTGGAAGGTGACAAGCATCTAAGCAACCTTAGCAACAAATGTTGAGAGCTGTCTTCCGGTCAGGTTCTATATAAAGGGGGGGCCTCGAGTAAGAGAGCTCAGTTTATAAACCCCCCTAAGAACTAGCCAAACAGTTACAAATAAAAGGTGTTATAGTAAAAGTGAAAACTATATAAAAACATAAGTGAAGTGAATAACAGTCTTAGCGCCCCGACATATATTATATAGATTGAATAGAGGAAAAGTATTTCAACTTAATTGGCTCTCTAAAAAGAACACTATTGGCAATTGACAATTTTAAATATTGAGATTAAAGTTTATAATTATATCAAGTACTTATAACTCGTTGAGAATTCTTTTAGGTTCTGATGGTCTTTTCTTACATTTTGTTTTTACTTCATTAAGTATTAGCAGATGCTCTCTGAAGTTTCTTTCTCACTTTATACTCTGACTTTTTTCTATGTTAAATGCTTTTGGAAAGAGTATCTTAAGCTCTCTTATAATATGAAGCAATGTTTCCCCGTTCACCTATACTACACACACAAACACACACACATATATATAACTGGGTGACACTCAGGTTGTTGGGAGTGTTCGCGGGGCTACAAGTACTTCTAATCGCGGCTGTTAAATATTTTTAATGGTTTTGCAATTTTGTGTCTTTTTGACACAAATACCTACATAAGAGCTAAGAGACATGGTCCTCACCATGGTGTGAGGTTCATTTAAAGGTGTCTTTTTTTTTTAGATTTATGTTAAATTCTTGTCTTTTTTTTGTGTTTGATGACCAATGCATCAATGTTTAATGTTCAATAAAGACATTTTTCAGACAATCTGTTTGACCTTTTATGTGGGTGAATAGGACACAAGGAACGGGAGAGGGGAGAGACCCAAAGAGATATTATCATGCCAGGTGTAGGTATTAGGCAGATGATAACCCAAAACACAGCAGGTGACATTGAAAGGGAGAAGGTCTGATCGAATGCCATCAAATTTGATGTGTTTAATACCCTCGAGACATAAAAGTTAAAAGGTATTCCAAGATTGAAGGACTCAAAGTAATCAATGCAATTAGTTTTAGGGATCCTTGGGATATCAAGGTAACGCCTTATTGTCCTTAGTTGAGTGGACTAGTCCTGAGATATTCTTAAATCATTTTGTATCGGGTTGAAGAGTATCTCTTTGTCGATACTCTTTCAAACGAAACACATGGAGTTTTTATTTCGTTGAAGTTTGATTTATGCGTTTCGTTTGATGAATTAGAATGCATACACAGATAACAACAACAACAACAACAACAAAAACACTAGCTAAAACAACAATCGACAATATTTGAACAACAGTGTTTCTGTTTCTCATTTTGTTAGTGTTGTTAGTGTTTGTGTTGTTGTTGTTGTTTTTTTCTTTTTTCCTTTCAGTTCAATAGTTCAGTTTTGGCTTCATTAAATTTAGATGCATTTGTTGTTTTTGGCTTGTTGTTTTGTTGACCCACATGGCGACCATGACATGATGATGGAGGGAACCTGGACACAAAAATCTCTGTTACAGTTGTGTGTGTGTGTGTTTGCCTAACCCCTTTGCCTTTCCCCGGCAAAGTCATTCCGGTCCCACTCCGCCTCACCCTCCCTCTGTGGGCTGTTCAACATCATTCCTGACCACTGACACTCCGCCGCATAGCTTTCAATTTATCTTTTGCGGTATTTTCGTTATATTTTTTGTCGTTTCTGGCGCATTTTACCATGCAACACTTCGAATAGCATTTCATTCGTTTGCCTGGTCATGATTTATTGTTTGACTGTTTTTTCTGTCTGGTTTTGTTTTGTTTGCCGTTCGCCTGTTGTTTCTTTGACAAGCATGTTATTTTCCATTTCGCCTTTTTCATTTTTTTTTGCTTTGTTTGTTGTATTTGTCACTTGCAAGTGTTGCGTGAAATAAAGGCAATGTTTTGGCATCAGGAGTGTGCGGTTATTGGATTACAAACAAAGTGAGAAATTTGAAAAAGAACTGACCTTGATGCTCTTGATCCCTGCTGTTGGATTGGTCCAACACCCAATAAAGGCGAGAGGAACGAAGCAGTTAACCATTCGACGCTGCATTTAATACTCGAAATGTAGTTGCAATCTCGACGTTTTTGGTGTTGATATTAAAAATTAGTTATAACTAATGTCAATCAACAGCAAATTATGCCAATAAACAATAATTTAGTTAATTGAAGTATAAATAATATCAAATATTAAAAACGCGATAACTAAACTTTTTGTCAATTTTGCGAAACATTGTGATGTATACATCGTGATTTTTTGTTATACCCTTGCAAAAAGGGTATATTAATTTTGGTCAGAAGTGTGCAACGCATAGAACAAAGCATCTCCGACCATACAAAGCATATATATTCTTGATCAGCACGACGAGACGAGTTCAAATAGCCATGTCCGTCCGTCCGTCCGTCCGTCCGTCTGGATCAACGCAAACTCCTCCTAGACCGTAAGAGCTACAGAGCTGAAATTTTGCACCTAGGCTTGTATATACTGCAGGCGTTGTATATCTCGAATTCAGCCGGATCGGACAACTATATCATATAGCTCCCATACAAACCCCAAAGTCACGAACACTGTGACTTTTCTCAATAACTTCGTTATTTTCTATACTATTATCGTGAAACTTAATATTAGAGAGTTTATTACGCTTATAAACGACTATGCCAAGTTTGATCAAGATCGGATGACTATATCATATAGCTCCCATAGGAACAATCGGTCGAAAACAGTGACTTTTGCAAATAACTTCGTTACTTTTAACGCGATTGCTTTCAAATTAAACATTTGTTAGTTTAATATATCTGTTAATGACTGTGCCAAGTTTGATAAAAATCGGGTGACTATATCATATAGCTCCCATAGGAACAATCGGTGGAAAACAGTGACTTTGATCAATATCTTCGTTATTTCCTATGATTGTAGGCCATTCTTTCGCAAACATAAGCCTTTTTAGATAAAACGTTCTTCCGCATTGATTGCTATTAGGTAAGGAAAGAGTTACCAAAAAAGTTGCAAGGGTATACAAACTTTGACGCGGTCGAAGTTAGCCCCGGCACTCTGGTATAAAACTAAAACTAACTTTTCCAATTTTTGAATGTTTGATGCCGTTTAAAATTTAAAATCGTTTATATATTAGAAAATGGGCAGATTGGCCAAAAATTTATGTTAAAAAATCTCAAAGGGCAAAACAATCTTTTTCTTTGTAAATTGTTATTGATCGCTATAAAGTAACACCTCGTATACTTAATTTTTGGCTTTAATTGCCACTAGCCCCGCACTGGCTAGATCCGGCACTGGTCTAAATTCAAGTAGCGTAAAGTAGAATATTAAACTATATAACCGAAACAGAATCTCTAAAAACCGAAATGTTTTGTTATGAGATAAGTGTACATGGCTAAGAAATAATATTTTTTTAACCTTTTGTTAGTCAAACCAAATAAAACTACTTTTTACGGTTATTTCAGTTGGGCAGATTTCATAGTTTGTTTCAAGAAACGTTGACTGGTTAAGGTAGAAAATCTAATCTACTTTTTAAACTGTTGCCAATTAATAATATTGGCTTAAAATTAGAATTTTCTTTGATTTCGCTAATCATAGAAAATCATCTCTCTCATCTTACAAAACTTAAATGTTATAATTTATAACTTTTTTGCAGGTTTCTCAGAATTTATCTTATCAGTAAATAAACTGCATCTAGTCATCCAAAGACCTTGAAATACCATCAAGTGTCTCCTATGCCACAGATTGAGTCATTCGATTATGAATCATCGTTGGATTTTGAGGTTTTTTCAGTTCTAGAAGTTGTCTTAACGCACTCGAAGTAATTATTAATAGAAACTGGCCTTGACTTTGTTTCGTTTTTAGTTTTTAGAAATGTTGTAAACTTAAGAAAAATGCCAGAATTAATTATAAATCCAATTTATGGTCGAGATAGAGACTTTTGATCTTTATGAAATCGTCTTCTAATTTATAGGTATTAGCCCAAATGAGGTAATGGGTGGGGGTGGTGGTGGGGGATGGTGAAAAGCGAAAGTGTTAAAGTGTCAAATAACAAATGCAGCTGCCTTTTTTTTTTTTTATTTGGACACACCCTGTTGATCAAATAACCGTTATAACACCTTAAAACTCTCTCAATAAAATCAAATTGTGTAATAAAGAAGAAGAAATAATAAAAAAAAAAAAAACGCTGACAAATGTATGACGCGAATGGGGGAAGGGGGTGAATCAAAATGCTCAAAATGAAATATTGATGAAATTTACTTGATGCATTGTCCGCATGTCAAACGCAGTTGGATCCGCCGTAGCCAACTTTAACTTGAACTCCGCGTCCAAGTCCATGTCTCTTTTTCTCTCCCTCATGCATAATTCAAAAGGCGCCGCACGCGGCTCAAGACATTGAAAAATTTCTAAATTGATAGAAAAATGTGAATAAGAGACAAACAAACAAACAAAAAACAACTGACTGACTGACTACTGGGCTTTTCCTTTAATGCCAAATCGAATCAATTGGACAATTTATTTGATATCTTGACATTTGCCATTCAGCAACAACTAAAAACTGTTGGAATGTCATAAATTTTGAATCGTCGCCAAAGATTTATGATGTGTCTTCTGTCCCAACTGCCTTTCGGTCATTCTCTCGCTTGGGGCTTCTCTTGTGGTGCTGCTTATCAATAAGTTTCGTTTTAAGCAGAAATTGAGTCATAAATATCCACGACATTAATTAAGGCCCCGCATTCACATGCAAATGTTGCAGACCTCCAAGAGATCACCATTAGGCGAGGGGGCCCAACCACGACCGCTAAGTGCCGCAATCACGACTTGCTGACTCGCTTGTCAATGGACTTTTTTTTTTTCCGAGAGTTATGTTTATTGATTTAGCTAGACTGTCAAAAATGCACTTTGATTTGACTCTTTTTTTTCCGCCAGCCTGACTGGCCAAAATGACACGAACCATAATTAAGGTGAACAGTGAGGCAAAAGGCTATTGAAATGTTAAAGGATCAATAAATCAAACATAACTCGGCTAAATGGATTTTATTGAACAATTTTTGGAGCATTGTAAAGGAGTTGACATGGGACCATAAAATATTAAAAACCAGTTAAAGCAAATCTTTAACATTTTAACAACAAAGAAAAGTTATTATATAAGGCATAGTCATCAGGTGGAATTGTAAATCGTTTCAGTTTTGCAATTTGTCCACTTCATATGTCATTCGAATCAAAAAAGAAAAGCTAGCAAAACTTAAGAATTCTTTAAAATGCTCTTCTATTTTTGTGATCTGATTTACTAAGTCTTAATTGGAAAAATCGAGTGTTTGTGTCCATATTTATATTAAATTTCCGTATTGTAATATAAAGATCTGAATTTGTTGGATAACTTTTTCACTTCTTTGCAGTCAAAATTGCAAATACTTAGATGGAAATTTTGATCTACCTATTCAAAATTATTGAAATTATCGTTATCGTAGTGTTAATATTGTTAGGCCTATGCACTATAGACCTAAAGTAAATCTTGTAAGGACTAATGGAACAATCCCTGGAATACTGATAATCTTTAAGAAGCTATATAATCAAGAAGCAGTAATTTACTTTGATAAACGTAGAACAATAGGATGTGGGACTTGAAAGTCTCAAATTTGAATAAATAGCCACTTTTCTTCAATTTCTAAGCATCGTTAAGGGAGTAAGTTTACTATTTTCAGCTGTTTCTAATCGATTACTTTGCAACTAAACTTTTTTTTTCTATAAAAAACAGTCAATCCTTTTAAAAAGTAATTGGCGATATAAGCAATATGGATATAGGGATGTAATCAATGCTGTAAGGCTCAAGAACCCATGACTTACATCAAGGTTCTTATTAATCGTAACCTAATAAAGTCCTTATAATAGTATATAAGAACTTAATTGTACATATGTTTGCAAAAGTGATGATTCTACGACGAAAGGAACTGAATGATCTAATCATGGATTCTGTTTCTTTGAAGTAATCCTACAACAAAACGTATTTAGATTAAAAATGTGTTTGAATTATAAAAGAACTATGCAAATATGTTATTACCACTGAGGCTAAAGAAAATATTTGCTTAATACACTTGTCTGTCAAGAAAGAATTCACTGTATATATATGTTGATGACAGATTTAGAAAGGAATTGCCACTCAGGAAGCTGACCTACTTCATCTTTATCTCTAAGCTGAAATGCTCATTTCTCAATTACTACTGGTATAGATAGTCTGCTCTATGTCAAGTCAAAGGGGCAGTTGCAATTACATTTTTGCTCCCCTGCTGTTTGTGACATTTTCTAGCTAATTTCCACTAGAAGGTTTTCATATTGTGTCTGTGGGTCCTCTTGGCCATGCCCAGTTATTGGCAATCCGTTTTGGTTTCCCTCTTCTTTTTGCATCTTTTTCCTTTTCCTTCTCCAACATTTTCTTTCCGCCTTCAAGGCCTTTGGCCCAATGTGTATAATATCCATTTATTCCGTTTTTGTTTCCATCTGTTTGCTACTACAATTTTCAATTGCACAATTTTGCTTCTATTATCTTACCATCTTTGTCTCCTCCATATCTCTTGCTCTTTGGCTGGTTCTCCACTGCAGATTGCTTCTGCAGATTCTCGGGTCGGGTCCCATAATTTATAGCTGCTTCTAATATAAATTTCAAGAAATTACTTTCCAGCTAACCGAAAAAAGCAATATAAATTCTCGCGCAACTAATTGGCATTGTCGTCATCGTCGACGTCGCGACGTCTCGATGTTGGAGCTCTCCAGAGTCTTGGTGCTTTTTTTTCGGGTTGCTGTTTTCGGAGGAACAGCATCGGTTCTTTGGTTGTCACGGGTAACAATCTTAAAGCTCAATGTCTTTATTAGAATTTGTGGGTGTGTGTGTGTGTGAGATTGTGTTTTCTTCATCTTCTTCTTTCCTCTTCCATATAGCATATATACCACACATGCGGTGCAGAATTCTTGGAATACCGCGAAGTCTTTCTGCGGCCTCATCACTTTATAAATCATCCCAAAACTGAGATAGCAGAAGAGTGGTGGAGTGCTGGGAGTGGTAGAACGGGTTAGTGGGTGGAATTTACACTCACACACACACACACACAGTTGCAACGACAGTTTGCTAGTTAATCTGACAGAAAACTGTTTGTCAGACAATACAGCAAAAGCCAAGGAAAGAAGGCAAATGCATGATGAAGAGAGGGGATAGAAGACGATGTGTGTACATATCTTTTGAATCTCTTTGCTGAATGCATTGGCAGTGGTTTTTCTTTAAGTATTTCTTGTAACTTAAAACACATGTCTTTGGTTGTTGTCATCGCTTCTCGTCTTGCCTCTTGCCCCTTTCTCTCTGTCTGCCTTTCTGTTTGTGTTTCCATAAAGCTCAGCTTTATAGAGATGCCGACTTTGTGATTGATTTTGCTGATGATGTACCCCATCTCCATCTCTTTCTGCTTTGTCTGCGGCTGAGTTCCACTCATTGAAATGCAAGGCGCGGAACTATGGAGCCTACTAATAGATAATGGGGTCAAGGTGGTGAACCAACGATCATGGTAGAATGTCTATTGTGTGTGCGTGTGTGTGTGTGTGTGTGTGATATAAGAATCAAATTCTTTCAATTACGTGACTGGAGAAAGGTACAATATTATGTCATTTGGCATATCTTGTAAAAACTTGAAATTATTTTATTTGATTTATTTTTTAGACCCATTGAAATTATTTATTTGCTGGAAATTCCACAAATTTCTAGATTTTTCACATCAAAAACATATCATGTTCTGAGACATTCGAAATTGTTTTACCATAATCGTTTAATTTGCATATTGTTGGCCAAATCTGTACAATTTATTGAAAGCCGTAATACCAATACTATTTTGTCAAGAAAGTGGAGCTTTTTTCTAAAGATTTCAACTGGGAAGTTGTCTTTAACGAGTTTGCCAAAGACGTCGCGACGTGGCTGGTTCTAAATTCAATACCCAGACACCTTGTCATTGCCCTTGAGTGTAAAAGTAAAACTTTGGAAAAAACTTTTAAAAAGAATTTTAAAAAACAATTATGAAGTCTAGTTTTCCTAATAGAACATAACTTTTGGAAAAGAAATCTTGAAATGGCATACCCAAGTTGAATTCCTGCTGGTAAGCAATGTCGTTTGTACCCAGAAATAAGGAACAAATTATGGAAAATAATTGCAAATATTCAAGACATTAAAAAATATCACAATACTAGTAAAATATTGCACCATGGTTATATATTTTGATCAATAAATCACACTTATTTTTCTGGCCAACTGAAAAAGTGGATATATAACATATTGTGGTAGAAACAATTTCCTTAAGCCTGGTAAGTATTACTAATGACTTACTTATTTTACTTCATGATACTACCAAAAATCTTCGAGAACCAGTTTTCTGATCGTAGATCTCGCCATATAATTGGTATATGGACAATTTTTCAATCTTGAAGCGCAGACCTATTAATCTGGCCATGAGTGTATAAATTCAGTTTTGTGACTAAGTTCTAAGAGGTTTGTCTTCTGTTACTTTAGGCATTATTACAAAGAAAAGTCTCTCGAATTTTGAATAACTTGTCTACTTTAGTAACTGGCAAAAAGCACAAAGGTACGGCTAAAATATCAATTTGAAAAACTTACCCAGAAATCTTCTTTTATTTTAGTCCTTAAACAAATTCAAAATGTTTCTAGTTAAACTTTAGACCATAGATTTAAATTGTTTAAAATTCTTTACTTTATTCGTATCTTAACTCATAACAATCAAAAATGTTAACCAATGATGCGAAATAGTTAGTTGATTTAAGCAATTTAGGATTAAGCCAAATCAACAAAAGTTCAGCAGGAACTAGTGAAATGTTTTCAGCCAAAAACTAAAATAGCTTAAATTTCAAAATTTAACACTTGCTTAATGGCTATGCTTTGGAGAACATGACTTCTATTGCTCGGGTAGGGGATAAATTGCGATTGATTAGCCTGAAATCAGTGTAGACGAATTAACTAGGAGTGCAGTTTACGATGAAAATCAAATCCTTTGCTTGCTATGCATTCTCTGAAAATTAATTTTATAATTCAAGCTATCGGCAAATTCCCTTGATGGGCAGCAATACTGCCTGACAGCATAATTTGCATACTTTGCCAAGTGCAACACTAACTCGACTTCACATTGTCTTGCGATACGCTTCAGTTGCTCACATTCTGCATCATTGAGATGCTGCACCTGCTGTGTACCAGTCAGCAGCATCATCTTCTCCATCATCATCGTCTACCTGTCCTCATGAGAGTGGGTGTCGAGGTGGGGTAAGGGGCAGGGTGGGTTTGCCTCATAAACTAAACGATATCAGAAAAGTCAAATGCTTTGGCTTTAGTATTTTTTTCGTTTTGCTTTTGTTAATCACTTCATCAACGTCAAATTGCCAAATGCAAAATACGAAATGCAAAACTCCAACAAATCAGCCCCAAAGCAACTACATAGAAAGAAAAAAAATCTCAGCATCATCACGGAGCAAACATTTTGCTGTTGTTAGTGTTGGCCTTCGTGTGCACCGTGGGGCAAGAGAGTCTGGGTCTGAAGAGTCTGTCTGGCAGACAGACAGACACTCTGCTGTTGCTGCTGCTGCTGTGGGACCTGCTAACTAATAATTGCCAACAACAACTGCAAGGCAAATAAATTTGCACAGAGTTGCAAATCATTTGACATGCGGCTGCTGCCGATGACTTCTTTTTTGTCTCTCTCTCTACCCTCTTCTTCACCAAATCGCTCTATCTCTCTCTCCGTCTATCTCTATCTCTGCTTTTTGTTGGTTTTTCTTGCTCCGCGATGATGTCATATGCAAATTTTTTTCTTTGCTGCCAGACAGATGCCAAAATCCCATAAGCAAATCCATTGGCCAAAAATGACAAAGGTGATGCCAGTTTGCAGTTTTGTTCGCCAGTCCAATGGCATTCGCCCTAATTTGGCCCATTACAATAATTGTTTAACTAATAATATCTTGCATCTCTTTCTCATTGCAGGTGAGTCGAATTCTAACTTTATTGGAATCACAGTTTTCTGCAGAGTAAGCAAATCCCTTACTAAAATATTAAATAAATTTTATACTTTTTAAATTTCAAGTAATTTGAATGAAAGGTGATTTCGTAAGAAATTGTTTTTAGTATAACAATTGAAAACTGTGATTTTTGATGTGAACTTGAACTAAAATTTCTTAAAAGCCTTCAATAGAGATAAGATGTTATCTTATTACATTCATTGTTTTTCATCCTTGACATCTTGGAGCAGAATATACGCACCATCCATTGTTAGGCCAAGTCCTTGATGGCCTTGGCAGCAACATCTTCAACCAAGCGAACTATGCAATTTGTAACATGCTAAACATTCGCCTCATTCTTCTTTCTTTGCCAACTTACTGGCCACAGGGCTAACGACCCATTAGTCACGTCAAATCAACACAAGAGCCAACATTCGATACATTGAGTGAGTGAGAAGAGTGTGGTTGTAAAGGCAATAACTAAAGCCAAAGTGATCGTGACCGATTGTTGATGTTGATGTTGGTCGTTCAAAAGTAGGAGAAAAAGGAGGAAAACACAAATATTTACGAAATGTTGACACATTTCTAGTCCTGACCCACTTGGGTTAGTTTTCTGACAGTCAGCCATTGTGAGTTTCGTCCATTAATACTGGCCATCCATAACCTCTCTTGCTCTGTGTATTTATATCTCGTCTTGCCTCATATAAATTATTGCAATCAAACGTGACACTTCAATCCATCGGACTGTCACACGGACTCTTGGTCAATCAAAGCAGAGGCCATAAAGTAAATTAAATTTATCTGCCATTGATTTGACAATTGAATTTGCATATTAACGTCCCACATATAGATTTTCGGCTTACACATTGCATTTGGGGATTATGCACTATTTGTCCTTTTTGCATATAGGTCGAGACCGAAATACGAAAAGACCCGAGACATATGTGTCCAACAAATAAACACACAACAACGACAATGAGAACACGAACGACAAAGTCCACCTCCATTTTTCGCCCACAAAACAAGAAGCTAAAACCATTTAGCCCATACGAAATGCTAAACCGAATACCCATACCCAAATCCAAGACCAAACTCAAACCCTCCGATCCGGACCTACTACAATGCAATGTGGCGTGGGTCGAGTTGGTTTTAGCGTGTGCTGCACTGCTCAGTGCGCAGAAAAACGTATTTCAAGATTGGAAAGAGTATCAAAATAAACCCCTCGAATATCTATTGAATTCTGTGGATAAGGTTTAAGAAGATGAAGTAAAAAGTTGATATTTATAATTGTAAAAAGAGAAAAGAAGTGTGATTACGTCAAATTTAGGATCTATAGCTAAATACTATTTATCGACTACATATAATACCCTTTTAAGAATCGCAGAGTATTTCCTATTTCATATTTTTCCAATTGTTGCTCCTCCCATTTATGTTTTCTTTTATATTTCTGTTGTTTTTCTTTTCTTTTTTTTGGTGGAGGGTAAACTACATTTTTTCTCGTACCGAAAGAGAGCCTAGTGCATGCTTTCAGCAGAGTCCTGCGTCCTTCGTGCTTTTTTGACTATGTGTCTGTGTGTGTGTGCGTGTTTTTTCCTTCTTTGCTTTCAGTGCGCTGCGTGTTTGCAGGCAAACAAATAGAAAGCACCAGCTCTCACAGTTTGTCAGACAAACCCCTCAATGTGGAGGGGATAATGGTGGGGAAGAGGAAGGGGTCAACTTGCCACATGTTAGACATTCTCGATGGCACGCTGCGGACAGGCAGCAGCAGCAGCATCTGGTGCCCTGCAGTTGAGGGAAATTGAGTTTTTGGCCACGACTTGGATTTATTTGCATAGCCCAAAAGAATTTAAAGCTTCACTTCGAAAAGGACCAAAACTAGATGACATGGAAAAGAGCAAAAAATGATGAAGAAGAAGAGTCTTAGGTTGCATCTGGCATGTGTGGCATGTGAGCAAACTTTAATGTCCGATTGGTCAGGTCATAGAGCCAAGGAGTCCTTTGTTGGGCCCTCTAAGCCCCTTGCGGCCAGCTTATGAGCTCTTTTGCTAGGGAGTTTCTAGTGAGTCCTTTCTGAATCTTAAGCCCAGATAAAGCTGAAGTGTAAATGCCCCTCATAATGGCTTGTTGTACCGTTGTCATCCTTGACAGCTGCCCCCTGCAGTCCCTTTCTGAAGCCGAGGAGCCAAAGCGGTGTGAGAGTATGGTCAAACAGTAGCAGCATCAGCAGCAAAAGCGGTGAATCCTTTATAAAGCCTCATGCTTATTAGTATGCAGCTCTGTTATTTGCTTCTCCTATGCATGTCCTTGTCCATGTGTATGTGTATGTGTGTGTGTGTGTGAGAGCGCATGGGTGTGTGCGTGTCCGTGTCATGTTTGAATTTGCTTTAATTAATTTTCAGTAAGCTTTTACACAGCACTAGCAGCATAGCCTGTGAAATGGAAAATATTCGTTTTACTCAATTGCAACACGATTTCCAGCATATTTCGTTATAAATGCGTCACAAGCATACAATTTTAAGTTCTTAATGGGACATTCCAAAAACCAATTTCTCCCTGAAAAAGTGTAAAAATTATATTGCATACTTTTAAGATTATTCTAAAAAAGGCTGTCATATTAGAATTATAACTAAGTTGTTAGGGAATAAGCCACACAATTCTAATAATATTTGTCAAAAACAAATGTAACAGATGATGAGCGATAAATCCTTTTAAATTCAGGGTCCATCTCTTTTGAAGGGGCAGCTCTTGGGTTTAAAAAAAAAGTTCTCAGTACTTTATGGGATATAATAAACTAAGGTCAATGCAAAGATTCACAAGTGTAATCCCCATTTAAGCCTATTGTGCTTTATGGCACAATCAAATCACCTGAATACCCTTATTTGACATCAGCACTTTTTGAGGGTGACAATAAAATCAACTAACCCACACAACCATTCACCTACCTATCTATGTATATATATACCTAACTGCTTCACTCAATTTTTCACCCACTCGAAAAGCACTTGTAAAACGCGTTTTGGGCTGAAGTTTGCTGCACTTTGGCACTGCATTTGCCGAGCAATTTTTGATTACATTTCAATCTACTTTCTCACTCCAACTCCATGTCTCTCTGATTCCCTTTCTGTGCAATAAAAATATCTTCTAAAATGGGTCACGTGCGCATTCGAAATGTGCAAAAAAAAAAAAAAAGTGCAAACGCAAAGCATTTCACAAGTGGGCACAAATCACAGCACAAGAGAGCGCGAAAGCGAGACCCAAAAGGGAGTTTGGAGAGACACACCGAGAGGGCAGGAGTCGCCAAAAAATGCAACTCGAAAATCTATCAAAATTAAATTTCAATTGCAAAACGAAATGGAAATGCTTCGGGTATAGATAGAAAATTGTCGATTGTCCTCCATTTAATGCGATGGGAAGCCTTCCTGCAGTTGGAGTAGAGCAATCGCATTGAGTTTGTGTTGGTTTGACTTGATTTTTCCAATTTGTGTGACGAAAAATGTTTCGTCTGTTGCTGCAGTGCGTGATCTATGGCGAAATATTTGCTCTTTCCTATCATATATATGTATATCTATATGGGTTTGAAATGCACAGAGAAAATCTGCTTAATTTTGTGTTTTTCGATGCGCAGACTAAAGCGATGTTGAGAGAAGTGTTGAAGAGGGGGAACAGAGGAAAATACACACTCATTTTCCCCAAAAGGGTTGGAACGATGTAACCCAAAGGGGTGGAGTGGGGCTCCGAAATATGAGTTGATTAGGTTGCCATGCTTCACATGGATTCGAAAATATGATTGATGTGTTCTGTGGACCAGAAGTTACCCAGTTACCAGTTAGCAGTTGTTTATCTGGTTAAAGGAATTTCTCATCACTCTCTGGCGTATGTACGTAGAGAAATGCTTTCGCCAGAAATGACGTTCAGGGGAAAGAGAGAGTGAATCTAACATATTGATTAAGACAGCTCAGAGAAGTAAACAAATGGCTTTAATTTACTGTTTACACTCTTCTGTTCAATAAGAAAACATTTTCTTGTATTTATTATTAATTCTATGCTTAAATTATTCGTATATCGAAAACTTAGTGACCTTAGGTCCAGTTATCTATATGGATACGAAATAAGTTTATTCAAATATCTACGGATAAATGGTTTAAAATACACAGAGAAACATAAGTCTCAAAGGGAGAGTAAAAAGTAATTTCCCTGAAATACTTGTACATTAACTTGTATAAATGAAACACATTCACCTGACATTCATCTTCTTCGTCTGAACACTGCTCAGGGAGCAACTACATTGATTAATCTTAATCTAATATAAATAAATAAATAAATTTAAACAATATCCATTTCAATACATCACTATTGTTAATCCATACGTTTTCTGGAAATTATAAACCACAATTTGAATTACAATCTGGAAGTAGACTTAAAAAAACGAAACAAATAAGACTTAAAAATAAATTTAATACCAATAAACTTAAAAATTTAATCAAATATCTATTTTAATTTAGAACGAGATAGTTGGTAACAATAAGATGTTAGACTAATTTTGATGATACCTAAGGTTCAATACAGAAAAGTGCGTTGATTTGCAATGTGACTTCATTCATTTGTAATTTTCAACCAGTTTAAGCTTTATTCTGCTAATAATGATGTCATGGTTCTGGAAAAAGTTAGATCGGAAACTTGCTTTTCTTATGTGGCCTTTAATTTAATAGACTTACTCGTGAAATTGACATCAAACGTGCAACTCCCCCAATTCTTGTTTAATAGAAAATGTTATAAATTGGTTGATTCAAACAAAGTGTACGACATGATATTAAAACATCTTCATCTTTATACCTGCTTAATTATACTCAGTTCTTTTTCGCCCCAACTCCTAACAACTTATTGTTTATATCTATTGTTGCTTGACTGCTTCTATTATTCACATTATCTTGAAAGATTTCACATAGATAGATGCCAGTCATTTGTATATGAAATGGTTATTAATCTCCTTGAAGACTACCGTTTTTTCCTATTTATTTCTTTAGATAAGCTCCTCTGAAGGTTTGCAAATATTTTTATTTTTTGCCGTCTTATCTACAAGCTCTTTTTGCTCTCCGATAGGTTATCAAAAATTCCATTTCTATTTCCTCTTTAGAGCTGTTAGCTACGCTTTTCTTTTTCTTTTGGCTTAAACTCACATGTGCTCTTATTCCCTCCCGCCACTTGCCTCTTAAAGTCAACAAATCCTTCCTAGTTGCCCACTTAAGTGGGTGTGTGGAGAGCTTGTGTGTGTGTGTATGTGTGTTGTCAGGCTTAGCCCGTTTAGGGTCCATTCAGAGAAGCTCATTAATCAAATTGGTGGCAAAGAAATGAAAGAAAAGCAAACCTAGTGGACATTTGCCCCAGAAAGTGTCAACTATGTGGGTTAGCCTTTTGTTTTCCTGGTGTCTTGATTAATTATTTAGTTAGTCTGTATATAGAAAAAAGAGTTGACGAAACTCTCCAATTAAAAATGCTCACGAAATACTTTTCACGCCCCAGCGATAAGAGACACGCGAATTGTTTGCCTGTTTTATGTCTCTTTCCATTTTCCAATTTTACTTCTCTTTTTTTTTTTTGTCGGTTTCTATGAGGAAAATGTATTGAAATGCCCCCTCGATACACTTTATTGCCACTTCAGTGATGACAATTTCCTCTCGTCATTGTTTGTTTTTCCCCTGACAGCCACTTGTACACTTTGCCCCCCTCCAACCACTTCTCTCCATCGTCTCATCCAGTTCGTTCTTTTTTTTTTGGTTTCGCCAAACTTTTCTGACTTGCATGTGACTGCAATGGCAAATGCAAGTTTTTCTTCTTATCATCATAAATGTCGCGTTTCGTATACGTATATGATTTTCTTTTGAAAAGAAGCGAAATAAATGAATGGCAAGGAAAACAGAAAAGTTTGTTTTTCTTACTTTTCAAATGAGTTTTGTTTAAATATTTTAAACAAATGCATGCACACATACATCTATGGTAAATACATACATAACAAAAGAAAAGTTTTCACAAAAATTTCCCATCTCTATTTGCATTTCAAATGTTTCAAGGAATTTCTTTACATTTTTCAACCACAATCGAATAAAATGCATTTCAGTGCAAAAATTGAGTTTCTCTAGGTAGTTAAGCGCTAATTAAAACTACTATTAATACTAGAATTAAAACTCTAGATTTGGTATTAGTCTTAATTCACAAATTCACACATCAAATGAATCTTAAGTTTTAAGTTGTTTAATTACAATTTTCCTGATGACAAAATGTTTTTTTTATACTTTAAATAAAGTTTTTTAATATAATGAGGGCTTAAAGGATGTTCCCAAGTGATTGCTTTATAATTGAGGCTTATTCTCTTACTTCCTTTAGTTATTTTCATAGAATTTTAATCAGATTTTGTTCATGACCATAAAAACGATCATTTAAGACGTTAAGGTCTGAACACCACAACCAAAAGGCCAAAAGGTAAGGCTACCCAAATTTCGTTTCCAATCATCGAAATTTGTAACTTCCTATTGCTAACAATTTTGTGTGTTTATTCTATAAATGAATTTTTATTAAATTTCCAATGAAATCGTTTCGTTTGAATTGCACTTAATGAAAATGATTTTAATCGTCTAATAAAAAGGGAAAATTGAAAAAGGGTGCCACAGAACACAAAAAGACAAAAAGGAGAATGACTTGCTTCATTCTGTACTGCTTGAGATGTATCCTGTTTATTTTTACAACTGAGCTGAGAGGACCTTTTCTCCTCTACCTGTGCCCCATTCAACCGTTGTACGCTGTATGTAGTCCATCACTTTTGGTCTGGTCAGGCATCAACTTTAATCCAATTAGTTAAACAATAGAAGACAAAGGCATTTCATTTCAGGTTCTTCTTGGTGTTTTTGTTGTGCCTGTGTGTGTTTGTGTGTGTCTGATGGTCCGTCCCTCCCTCAAAACAATTCAACATACACTTTTTGGTGGTCATGTGGTTGGTCTCTAACAGCCGTTCAGCCTCGTGCCCCCTTACAAAAGGCCAAATCAGGCAACCAGCTAGCAGGCAGGCAGCCGCAAAACCGGCTTCAATCTATTGCAGACAAAGGAGAAGAGGTAATACTTCTGCTGGCTGATCGTTTCGGGCAGATCTTTTGCCCTCCTTTATTGTTCGCCATTTTGCTTAACTTAATTAGGACAAATCTCTCGGTTTAGCATTTGGCAGCAGCTGCTGCTGTGGCAGCCACCAATTTGGCTTCGACTTTGGCTCTGAGCCTGGCACGTCTTCTGCCCAACTAGTCATCAATTGTGGCCCAGCAGCAGCATCAATCTATTGCCATTGTTAGGCATATGATTACCACCAACTCGAATATTGGCCGAATTGTTTATAGAATGAGTTAGAGAGATCTTACATACTTTTCAATTATGGTTTATAGTGATGCTTGTTTATTTAGGTGAAAAGTTAAGTGTTTGCAGGGTTAACCTAAAGATGGCTCTATTAGTTGGCCAATTCGAAGGTTAAGTGAGGTGAGCAAACTAAACATTGGTTTCTCTTTAAACAAAAAAAAAACCCCCAATTTCCTTCATCTCTATGTTCCTGCAGTTCTGAGAAGGCAGCTGTCTGAGAAAATCCACAAAGTTTATGCACGAAAATATTTGCGAAACAAATTTAATTTTGTTCTAAAAGTTGGCAGCCATCATGTGAGTAGTAGGTGGCATACAAACATGTCTAGAGCGGCGGCGTTATGCTTCTGACAAAGAAAGAAGAATCCTTTAGCTATATATATATATACATATATAGAGTAAGTATATATAGTATATATATCCATCCACCCAAAAACTTAATTGTGTGAGAAAAAGTTTGTGTTTGCCGCCACAAAAGTGTTGAAATGGTTTGTCAGACAAATGTGAAATATAAATGCGTTAAATGGGCAAAGACAGACTGAAGAGGAATTCCGGAGGAGAAGAATAACCCAATCTTCACTCGTTGAATTCAAAATATGAACTGATTTTATTAACAAACGTCTTGTGTACATCAAAGAATTCTTAGACTCTAAGAGGCGACAATTGTTCTTAAAAATGCTTACTCTAATGTTTATATTAATGCTTGTTTATATCATGCACAGCATTGGCGACTTGATATTGCGCCGTTGTTAAATCTTAAGTGCTTTTCCACAGAGTGTGGACGCATGTTTGGTTTGGTTTTTGAGCCATGAATCTGTATCAGCTATTTTTGTTTATTTCTTTGTTCAATCTGATTTGGTGAAGCCATTTCAGATGAACGCGATGTTTATTCTTAAACATTCTGCCAAAGGGCCGCCAAATGTGACGTTTTTGATTTAAATAGTTAGTTGTCTTATACAAATTAATTTTAATATTGTCATTAGTAAGATAACTCTTGTTAAAGAAGCATGACGAGCTACATGAGAGAAGTTAACCCTAGCAAATCAATGTTATCCTTCTTATAAACTGACTTCCTATTGTTTTGTATGATTTACCGAATTTGTTTACTAATATTGCCCGATGCTTAACAATTTTGGTTTCGGGATATCTACCCACTCCTGATCTGTATTACTGTGTTGACTTCTAGCCTTTTTATACGGTGGAGACTTTGAAGACCAACAACTTCTACCTCTCGGCTTTTGCTCCACCGTTTTGACATTTTGCTGATAGCTGACCTTTGAGCGTTTATTCTGTTTAAATGTTGCCCCTTTATGAACATTCTGCAATATCTGCCTTTTTTGTACTATAGACTCGGACAATTTGTTACCGGAATCTATTTTGTCACTATTTTTTAGATGATCATTATTTAATTTAACCATTGCCATCTGAAGATTTTCATTTTGTACTGGCTCTGGGATATATACTTTTTCTTCCCCACATTTTACTTTACCTCCAAAGTGAGGTCCTGCCGGGGGACATAAACTTATTTCTTTTTTACTTTCAAAAATTATTTCTTTTACCTCAGCTTTTATCTTACCTCTAAGGTGAGGTCCTGCCGGGGGAGTCAAATGCGGACTTGTTTCTTGAGTTTTGTGGTTGAGTTTGTTTTGAATTGTCTTGTATTTATCCTCACTACAACCATTCTTCTTCTTTTCCCAACGCTTTTTTAAACCTGTGACATCTATTGTTGTTGCGACTACAGATTTATTACTTTTTGATTTGTTGCATCCCGAGACGATCCAACCAAATTGAGTATTTTGACCTAGTAGGCCATCAATCTTTGTAACTCCTTCTTTTATGATTTGGGTGTATACGTTTACCCCCATTATTATATCAACCTTACCAGGTTTATTAAAGGTAGGATCAGCCAGTACGTAGGATTGCCATTTTGACATATCCACGCTTACCCTTTTTAATGGAAGAGCTTTTATTAACTTTGGCAATACAATTGCCTCAAGCTTAAGAAGTTTATCCCGTGGATTCCGCGTCCTCACATCTATTTTTACCTTATATTTTGATTTTTTGGATTTTATTGATGACACGCCACTTATTTCTGTATATTGTTTAATTTTATGTAAATTTAGTATTTGAGCCGCCTTTTCAGACAAAATGGTACTCTGTGAGCCACTATCAATAAGGGCTCTTAGAGTCTTATATCCTCCATTTACATTTTTTACTTGTATTAGAGCTGTAGCCAACAGTGTTGATTGTGCCGTTACACAAGTATTAACTTTCTCCTGTTTTTCTTCAAAATGGAGTAAGGTATGGTGTCCCTTACTACACAATGAACAGACCATTTCATTTGTGCATACTTTATTGCTTGAATGGTTCAAGCATCTTGTGCAAATCTGTACTTTTTTGGCCATTTCATACCTTTCCATAGGCGTCAAACCTTTAAATTTATAGCACTTATACGCCTTATGCCCTGCAACTTTGCAAATCGGACAATTATCTTCGAACACCGAATTCGACGTTTTCTGTAACGGTTTTTTCTCTTCTTTGCTCATGGCACTTAGTGAACAATATCTTTGCTCCAAGTATTCCATGACATCAGATAGCAATTGTATCTGCCTAGATTTTCTAATTTGACTCTCATATAATTGTAGAGTATCTCTGTCAAATTTTCGAAGTATATGTTGAGCGAGTATTACGTCAACTTCATCGGACAAATTTGCTTTAATTTTAATTAAGTGTATTGACTCATTAATTATGTCAATCACTCCTTTTACACTTTTTGCGGATTCATTGTTGATCATCGGTAAATCAACGATCCGATTTAACTGCTCGGAAAATACCCTGCGATTATTTTCATACCGCTTGGTTAACAGTTCCCAAGCGGCACCATAATTGTCAGCTGAACCTGACAATAGATGAGCTACCATGCTCTTAGCTTCCCCTTTTAACGCGGATTTTAAATATTTAAACTTAAGCGCAAGACTTAAATCTTCTCTTTTTTCAATTAATTCTGTAAACAATTCTACAAACAGGTCCCATTCTCTAGCCTCTCCAGAAAATGTGGGTACCTGAATCTTTGGCAACACCGGCAGTTCGCCTCTCACGGTAACATTCTCACTCTTACAATTTTCATTATTGTTCAATTTCATTTCTAGCATTGACAATGAATTTCGGACATCAAATTGTAAATCATCCATAATATTTTTTAATTTTGCATCACTTGTTATTACTTGACATGCCTGTACTTTCTCCCACAAATAGTTAATTTTATTAATATATAATGTCCATGTCCCATTGCCTGTTGACTTCAACTCTACTACCTCCAAATATTCCTGGAGCTGTCGCACTCTATCCATAATTATCTCCTGGTTAACCTTAGAGTTTTCATTACTGGAGGTCGCATTCCCGGGCGACTCTCCTATGCTATCATCAACTATCTCTGACATGTTTGCCTCCGCTTCAACGCACACCGACTTACTAGTGCCTGGTTTTTCTGACTCTCCTAAGGCTATAATTTTGGCAACTATCGTTAAAGCTTCTTCATGTATTTTATTTCTGAAATAATCATGCTCGAAATTTGGAGCAGATTGGATCAATTTTTTGTTATTAGGTATCCATTGATTCCTTATCTCTTTTACTTCCTCTACAACTTTGCCAGTTATGCTGCTAGGATCTAGTGCTTCTAACTGCCTTAACCTGGTATGTAACTCTGCCTGCTTCTCCAACACTTTTGCAGCCTTATTAGTGAACATTTTTGTCTTATAGGATAAATGAATGTATATTACTTTTTTTTTTACATATATCCCTGCCTAGTTTTGCGTGTGGTTTTCAGGCCACACTCTAATTGAACAGCTTTAATGCCGCACAATTTTACATAGTTTGTTTTATAATTTATATAAAAAAAATATGCATCGCAGTGCATTAAAAAAATTATGCGACGCAGCGCACAGTTTTATTATTAATTTTTGTTGGGCGCTCTTTGTAGCGCTATCGGTTCACTTCAATCTCGGTTGCTGCAACTGCTTTTTTTTGTTTTTCCCGCATCAGCTGGTCGTCGCCGTTTGGCACGCTGATGCTCCCTCGAAGGCGTAAAAGACGGCCTGCCTTTCACGCTCGTTGTCAGCTGCTGATGTCCAGGGCCTATGGGCTCAGGCGGTACCGGTGCCGGTCAGTGCACCAGATTTCCTTGTTCTTCAGTAGCCTCTTCTTTGCAACTATCCTGTTGCCTTGCAAATGCGTCGTTCATCTGCTTCTTGTTGCCGACTTGCAACTGCCTCGTTAATCTGCTTCTTGTTGCCAGTCGACTTGTAACCGCCTATAGTGTATATATAGGCGAGGATGTTTTTTTTTTTCGATATTAGGGCTTCGAATACGCCACACACGAACTTTATATTGTTCCTTTTTTTTTTTAACGCCGCCGAAATTATTGCAGTTGCTCGACTAGCCAAACTGCCTTTATATATTCGGTCGCACGCACTTTTTTTTTATTGGGCTTCGATTACGCCACACACAAAAAAACACTCCGCCGTCGAAATTACTACAGTTGCTCCGCTAGCCAAACTGCCTTTAAATTCGAACGCACGCACTTTTAATTTATTAAGCAATAATATTTTGCTTTTATTTTATACTCTGTCTCTTACCACTGGTGGGGGAAAACAAGAGTTAATTTATTTTGCTACCTTTAGCTGATCTTATCAGAAGAATTCAGACTTTAAGGAGCTGATTCATTCTCTGAGTCTCTTACCACTGGTGGGGGAAAACTACAGAGTTCCTTTTTTTCTCGAAGGACCAAACATGATCCATCCGGCTCGAAGGACCAAAATGAATAGGGATTTCGGAGGAGAAGAATAACCCAATCTTCACTTGTTGAATTCAAAATATGAACTGATTTTATTAACAAACGTCTTGTGTACATCAAAGAATTCTTAGACTCTAAGAGGCGACAATTGTTCTTAAAAATGCTTACTCTAATGTTTATATTAATGCTTGTTTATATCATGCACAGCATTGGCGACTTGATATTGCGCCGTTGTTAAATCTTAAGTGCTTTTCCACAGAGTGTGGACGCATGTTTGGTTTGGTTTTTGAGCCATGAATCTGTATCAGCTATTTTTGTTTATTTCTTTGTTCAATCTGATTTGGTGAAGCCATTTCAGATGAACGCGATGTTTATTCTTAAACACAGACTAAGGCCAAAAGAGTTGTTTGGTTAGGGGAAAAAGAAAATGTCTTCTATGAGAGGAATTGCAATTATTTTGGAAATTGAAGTATTTTAAATTGATAAGAAAAGAACTTCAAGCAAGAAATCGCCTCTAGATATTTTTTCACCACAATTAAGTTCAAGTGAGTATTTAAATGAGTACCCACAGCGGATTGATATACATTTTTGTATATAATGGAAATTTGAAAATTTAACTTCTTTTAAAGTTTTTCAGTTATCAAACGAGTTAAAAATTTGCCTACAATATGAACAAGGAAATTCTTTCCTAGACATATTTAAAAACTTGTTCAACGCATTGAAGTTCAGCTATCTAAATGAGCTATCTAAATAAAGACCTCTGAAAGGTGTCTGTATGTTAACATTCAATAAAGTCACACTAACCTTTAAGGGAAATGCTCAGACTACTCCTTTTAACTAACTTTGCTAAACCATTCCTTAGTAGCCGCTTACCAATTTAGAATCAGTTCAGCACCTTTGCGATGGTCTACAAAATCAGTTAAAGGTACTTTATAGTCGATACCTATATCTACACACCTGTTTAGCGATAGAGTTTGATTAGTGTTTATTTACGACTCATAAAAGATGAACTGAAATTTAATTGACTTTGGATTTTCATCGAACAAAGACATAATTTTCCATATAAACCACCCCAGCATGTGAGCTTTAATAAAGGAACGAAAAGTTTATTTGAATATCCAACAAATAACAATTTGGCCTGGCAGTATCTATCTGTTCTCATAACTATAAACCCGGCAGGCTGGCTGGCTGGCAGGCATTCAAGCTGCCAGCGATTTTCTTGCCATTCTTTCGCTTAGTTTGCTTTGGCATCACATAGTAACTCAATTACCTGGTAACATCATAAAAAAAGAAATGGGGGAACCCCCCACCACCTTGATTCCTCCATGCATTACCATTTTTTATGCTCACACGCAACTGCCAGCACCATGGTTAAGCTCCCCAACCCAACCCAACCCAGCCCAGTCCATCCCCTCAACTAATTGCAGCCATGATGCGCCTTTCAACACTACAAATGCCGCTTTAATAGTCTTTGGACTTTTCCTTCTCCATCTCCATCTCCATCTCCAAAGTCTCGGCTGCTGCTGCTTCCTTTCGTTTTAATGTTATTCGTTAAAAATGCAAACTATGTCATTGGGTCTATGGAAAGAATCTTTTCAACTGCATACGGAAAAGTGCATTTTCCATTTTGAAGTTGCATTTCGATGCTTTTATTGTGTTTTCTTGTTTGCCTATTTAAATTTTCGGCTGAATGGAATGAAAAGAAGCAGTAAGAACTTCTGTGGAATGAAAACATTAAAATGTTTGTGCTCCATTGAAAATCTTTCTTCTGGCCTTTCACCTTTTCCTCTATCCGTCGAAATGGTTGCTGTGCAAAGATTTGGATAATTTGATTTTCATTTTTTGTGCGGGCTGGGAAAGGGGGAGGGGGTGGGTTTATGCAAATTTGATTTTCATCTAATCTTGCTCTTTCGTATCTTTTTAGCATATGTCATAAGAGGTCGGTCATTCCTCTTCTTCGCTTCCTCCCACTCCCAACCCAAATCTCTCTCTCTCTCTGTCTCACACATTTCCTCCTCCTGACCTTTGACTATTACTCATGTCTTCAGCCGCTTTTGGTTAGCCTTCGAAAATGCCCTACGACCAAACAATGTCAAGTTTTCCTTCATTTCATTTTGTTGATGACAAATATTTGACTGCCGGCTGTGCCTCTGACTGACTGGCTGACTAACTGACTATCTCAGGCTATGCATCTACCGCCAGAAAAAGGGCGTATCTCTAGAGGGGACTGAGGTCAGACCTCAACAGCATTTTGTGGGAAATTACATTTCAATTGCAGTTTTCCCTTGGCAAATAAAATTTATATATTTATTTTAGTTAAAATCCTCTTTAAGTTGCATATAGAATGAAAAGGAAAATCATTTTTCTTGTAAGTAGATTGAGTTTGTTATGTAACTGAAAGAAGAAACAGCAACTACAATTCCTTTTAGTCATCAAGTTTTATGTCTTTGAGGGACTTAGTTTGTTCTGATATACTTAATTTTTTGTATAATTATCTTCTTTATTAACCATTTATTAAGCTATTATTGTTAAAACAAAGTTATGAGTTAAGGCATAGTATCCGTATATCTGGCGATCTGGTCTGGTCTGATGTCGTCTATAGGCCAAAGCCATTAGCTTATTTAACATTTTATCTATCTGTGTATCTAAATTGTTTTGACTCCTCTGAAATTAACTTTAGAAAACTTCATTGATTTACCTTAAGTTAAAAGGGGGTTCCTTTTGGCTACGCCCCTGATTTATTTGGCTGTTTTCTAAACTAAAACAAAACCGGAAATTGCGTTGCCTCTAACTGGGGTTAGGCACCCTTTTTTCTTTCTTTGTGGTGTGTGTATATTTGGCCTTGGGCCTTCATCCTACTGAGTTTATCTTAAGTCAATTTGAGTTCCCCTCGTCAACAGCAGCATCGTTTGTCGTTTGTTGTCTTCGTCTTCGTCTCCGTCATTCAACATCATCAGCCATCAGCGTTATAGAGGTAGTCACAAAGTCAGTCAGCACATTGTGTTTTTTTGGTTCTGTCTAAGCGGTTTACAGTATTTGCCATAATTTTCCATAGTTAAGGAGGTCACAAAATGTCGAGCAGATGAGGCAAAATTTCACGCTGTGACCTCGGCAATGAATCAAATTGGTAACCAATTAGCAGGAAATGCCAATAGTTTTTTTGATAATACTTATTACACTCTCCCTCCTGGCGGTTGAAATTGTCCATTTAATCAAATCCCCCAGTTTCGGGGATGATTCCTTTGCAGATGCTTCTGTTTCGTTTTGGTTTCGATTACATTTTTTCTGTGGATATGTCAATTATTTAAAGCTTCATTTCCTATGCCATTTGATTTTTATGATTCCTTTTTTTCTTCTCACTCTCTCTCTCTCTCTCTCTATCTCCTCTTTTCCCTTCTTTGCTTATCTCTTTTTCTGTTTTGTTCTCATTTGCATATTGTATTGAAATTCGTTTTCATTTCCTGCGGTTTGCCATCTGCCGCTGCTTGTTGTATTTGCCTACTAAATGGCAACTTAGACAAATTGAAATGCGGTTAGAAGAGGCTAAAACTTTAAATTGAAAAACGATTCTGCATTTCGAGAATCGCCGACAATATGGGCGACGTCGAATAGAGACGACGAACGACCTTGGCTATAAATACAAATTACATTTCCTCTTTTTTTTTGTTGGCCTATGGACAAACATGGAATTTTCCACTTTTTATATTCTATGGGAAAATTCATTTTAATTAGCCGCATAGCCCGGACTGTTGTATGAAAAGGCGGCCAAATTGCAGTGTGGAAAAATAAAATTTTGAAATAAAATTGTGTGCAGAATTCAGGTATGAAAATCGTGTGGACCTTGATTGTACCCTGTTTAAAGTTTTAAATAATTGAATACAATTAAAAATTCAAGTGACAAACGAGATAAACTTTTACGGACCTTAGTAGTTAAAGTATATATTTATGAGTGTTGTTGGGTGTTAAAAACGAATTTATTATACCCTTTATACTAAGAAGATACACAGGGTAGCTAGCTGGCTAGCTACTTTCACCCATCCTTTGCACTTCGCGCTTGCTTGGCTAACGCTTGGGTGGGCCTCCCTGGCGCTGCAACATAATAATTTGTAAACATTTATCAATTATGCAGCAACAGCAACAACAACAACAACAATAGCCGTAGCTACAACAATAAAGATTCCCCCTTTTCAGCTTTTAGCCAGCCAAAACTGGCCACATAAATTTCAGGCACACTCACACACACACGGGTTTGGGAGCTATCCCAGCTGGAGTGCGCATTCCAGAGGCATTCAATGTTGATGGCGGTAGCGGCAATGCGGTTGGGGCCTTTGGCTAACTTTCGTCTTTGGCGGCCTGCCTGGGCGTTGATTTGCCAGACCAAACATGCAATTAAGTGCAAGTGGGCAACACCTCATCATCGGCATCATCATCATCGTGTTCATTATTATCTTCATAGGGAGTCCCATGCATGGCCATAGCAGGTGCTGTCTCCTGGATTTTGGATTTTGCAAGTGCGTAGACTCACGAGTCAATCAATCAACTTGCTGGGACACGAGCTGTTGACACCAGCAATCCGACCAACCAAACCATTTAGCCGACCAACCAACCAACCAACAACAACACCAACAATTGCTGCAATAACGTGACTACTGACTAATCCCAGGCATCTGCTCCCCACCACCACCATGCAGCCAGGTGCAGGAGTGACTGACAACAAAACCAATGTCCTTGAAAATGATCGATGCGCAAATGAGTTCAAATTTGTGTAACGAAACGTAAGCACTTTCTGCTGGACCTTAAAGTGAAAATTTGTCTTTTAGGACCCTTGAGAGTTTAACCATTAAAACTAATCTAGACAAAGATTATGCTGAGACAATAGACAATTGCATCTAAAAGTGTTGCTGAGGAACTAGTTCAATGTTTTTGCTACTTTCGCCAGCAACATGAGGACTAGAAACACTTTGGCAACATGTTGCTAGCTGCTGCTGCACTCACACGTGCGCGTAGTCGTGCTGTGGCTCTCTCTGACTTTAACTCCCTCTCTCTTTGGCTGTCTCTTCAGTGGGAACGTAACCACTCTTTTGGTCTCATATAGCGGCTGCTGTTTTGTTTATGTTTTTCACTTGTGTCAGCTGTTTTTTCTTACAATCCACAAACACAGCGTGTGTGTGTGTGTGCAGCAAATGTTGCTAATGTAAGCCGAACGAATGCAACATTTATTTGTTGCTTGTCTCCCTGCCGTGTTGCGTGCGTATTGTCAGTTGTCGCTGTTATCTCGAGGCGTCACCATCCGGGCTAATAGAGGCTTGTGTATTTGTGTGAGTGCTTGCGTCCGTGCGTGTGTGTATCTATGAGATAAATGTGATGAAATTGAATTGAGAAAAGACGAATAAGAACCACAGACAACTTGGCATGCATTTGGCAATCCAATTGTTTGTCTAGCCGATTTCCGTTTGAACCCCAAAAACGTGAACGAGACTAACAAAAACTATATTAAATCATTCATTAAGAGCCGACTCATTCACAAATTGTGCGTTGGACCAGCTGTGCGCGTTGTGACATAGAAAATAAAAAAAAAATAACACGATTTGGCAATAGTTTTCAGTTTCGGTTTTTTTTTCTGTCTTAGTTGTTGCCGCTTATGATTTATGCCACTTGTCACATTAGCAACAAGTTGAAATACTCTTTGAAAAATCTTCAAAACAATTAATTAAAATTTATATACAAAACGAAAATGCATACCAAAATTTTAAGTAAAATTTGCCCAAGCATCAACATCACATTGATGATGATGATGATGGGGATGCTGTTGCTTAAGGTTCAGGCTAATGACCAGCTACCAGATAATGATCTCAATGGAATATCAATGCTAGAGGAGCAGGAAGAACAACATTTACTACAGCCTGAAGCACCTCCGACTCCGTCTCACTATTCAGATGATGATTTTCGCAAGGAACGTGATAAAAGTGCAACAACTGCAGTCAAGTCGTCGTCGTTGTCGTCGTTGTTGTCTTCGCCGTTGCTCCATCTACGACATGAGCAACACCATTTGCGGCACCGTCAACATTCAGCGTGGGAGGAGATGCAACAGGAACAGAAACTAGTTAGAACTGTGCGTCATCATCAGCATAAATCTCAGTCAGGAGTAGGCATTAGACATGGCCAAAGTTTGCCCCAAGTCGATGACATTGATTACACTTACGCCACTTCCTCAACCACCTCGTCTCCCAACCATAAGGAGTCGAACAATTTGGAAGCAAACTTCTCTCCTCGGCAATGGCAACAATTCGAGACAACTCACCGTTGGCAAAAGCAGTTACATCAAAAGGAAATGCAATCTCTACGATTACGCAATCGGCACACAGAACCATTTAATGAGGCCAAATTTTTAGTTAACGATGTAAGTTTCACAACAACAACAAAAATTCAAAGAGACACAAGAATTTTAATAGGATGTTAGGGAGAAAGAACGTTAACTCAAACGACAGCCAACTACAGAAAATAATCTTCAAACAACTGCAAAGACTTTGGGAAATGCTCTTCAAACAGATTTCAGTTTTCCCATAGGACTTACTTTTTTAGGTAGACAAGTTGATCAATCTAAAAATATTAAATTTTCATTCAAGTTTTTCGATATTTGATAGTTTTTATTCAATATTTATAAGTCCAACTTTATATTTGCATCTTGTCTTTTTTGTAAGATTTATATCATCTCGATATTTCCAGAATTAGATTTTGTCATCTTTAGTATAATATAATGTTTATAGAACAATTTGGGAACAACATTATAGAACATCTTTATTATAATATAATGTTTATAGAACAATTTGGGAATGTGTATTCAGTGGAATGTTGTATTTTAAGATCAAAAAGTATTACCAACTCAGAGGATGGCAAATTTCGAGTTTATTTTATTTCGAATGTTATCCAATTGATAATTATTTCATTTGAAATTTATGTTTTGGTATAGTATATTGCCAGCGTCAATATGTTTGGTTCTTGGAGTATGAAATTAAAACTAAAACATAAAGCAATTAATGGCAATTTCGTTTTAAAACGTTTTTAATCAAAGACATGATACTATCACAAGAATCGGCTTTTATTCTTATTTGGGCAGTTATTAAATCCTCAGGCTTACACCTATTAATCTGGCAATGAGTGTTTATGAAAGAAGTTGCATGTATTGAAAGTTATAGTGAAAAATGAGTTCATTACTATAGTAATCCAGAATATAGAGTAGCATTTCGATAATGCATTTAATTTAAATTTGTCAAGATACCGATTATTTGAATAAATTAGATTATTATAGAAATACAAAATATATATATAAGTATATCGCGGTCTTCTAAACAAGACTCACCTGGTCTTCTTCTATGTTCTATCTCTATGCTCTCTCTCTCTCTATCTCTCTGTGTTCACTCTATATACATATGCTCCCTATGTACTCCCTGTCATTCTTGACACATCACACAGTGTGTTTAGATAATTTTGAAAGTGCAATCATATCAGAAGATTAAAAAATGATTAATATATACATATATACATACATAATAATTTCGTTCTCCTTTCCTTCCTTCACTGAGTTGTTGCTTTATGATCATCGGCTTCTGGGTGGGCTGAAGACTTTTACTTTACGGCATCATGGATGCAGTGGCTTATGTAGACAAGGGCATAGCCAGTTCTAGAAATTCTTGGAAATGACTAATAAAATTTTATTCTTACCCTTATCATCTCATCTTCTTGGCTTTGGATTTCGCAATTGCAATTGATTTTCGATTAATTTGAATTAGGTAGCGCCGCTTCAGTTTCATTCTGAAACTGATAAGGTCGCATTCAGTCAGTTGTTGGCACCCTGTTGAGCTTTACCTCCCTTCCCTTCCCACTAACCCTCTCACCCGCATTTGGTGTTCACTTGGCATACAAATTAATTTGTTTGTCTCTTTTTTTTGTCTTGTTTTGTTTTGTTTGTTTTTGTGTAATTTCGTTTTCTTCGCTTTTGCTTTTTGCCTCATTGCCCGGCACGTTTCACTCGAAGAGATCTCAACAAGTAGATTAAACTTGGCGCATTTTTTGTTCGTTCATTTTATTATTAATTGCCCTGGGTAATTGTTCAGATTCAATGGAGATTTATGTGTGTACGCAGTCGGTCGTTGCAACAAATATCAAAAAAAACGGGTAGAAGAAAAAATAAACCGTCACATGGAAGTATTACCAATTAAAAGCGTATTAAGTGCAAGTGGTTCGCTCTCGTTCTCAGTCGATGACTCAAAAGATTTGCCAGATTTATAGGCAAACATTCTAATGCTCATTCATTATGATTATGAGAGGGGTGAAGACTAAACATACAAACATACAAGCTTAGAGATTTCATATAATTTACGATGCATTATGAAACTAATTAATGTGGGACAGCGAAAAAGCGGAGCAGAGAAAATAAATGTGGGAAAATTCACATTGGCAAGGATATGGAAAGACAAATTTGCTAAGATCACAAAAATCTCATGACATTCGATATATGTATAATACCTCAGTCAATATCATATTGAAGTCATTTTTAGAACTATCCTAAACAATTTTAAGATTTCTCTAAATTTAAATTTATTTGTGAAGACCAATTTGAACAATAGAAACAAATTTAGACAACTTTTTATGGACAGGATAACGATTAACCCCAAAAATTTTCAATAGATGAATGAGGACCTATTAAAAGAAACTGTAAAAACAAAAATATTACCTAATATTTATTTTTCTTAAACACTTAGAGTACAGAAAAGTGATAGCTCCTTTCAGAATGAAAAAGTATTCATAAATGTGTTCAATTTGAAAAATTTAATAGCAATTTCTCACCTTTTCCTCATGGAAACTCTGTGGGAGAACCATCTCAACAATGGGTTTGATCGATTCTCTGGGGCCATTAACTCCAATTTAAATGGTTTGAAGAAATGCATAAATTTCCTTAATTGCTGCAATTAGTTAATTTTGTTTAGACCATTTCTTGCCTTAGATCATTCCTTTGAGTAATTTACATTGAAGACCAATTAGTCGACAGGTTTTGGTCGATTGTGAATAATGTGAAAAATAAATGTATAGAATTTCCTTCTTAATGAAAATTGTTTCATTAAATTGCAGTTTACACTTTTTTTGGGAAAAAACAATGAAATGGTTGAGTTTAATTTTCTAATAATTAGAAGGAAAAAAACATTCTTTCATCTTCTTCTGAATATTTTTTTGTTCCCCAATGATTATTAACACTACATTTAACGAATTGGCGCCCAAAAGGCAAACCGCCAGTCAATTTTTATTATTATTTGCTTTTCATAATCATTGATCCCAAACACTTTCACTTAACCAAAAACTCAACATCGTTCCTTTGTGTATCTCCCTCTTTCTTACACCAGCTCATTGTCTCTCTTTCTCTCTCCCTCTCTCTCTCTCTATCTCTATCTCTCTGTGTGTGTGTTAAACTTTTGCAATCAGTCTATTAGCTGGTATTCGTTCTGCTTCACTGGTTTCATCTTTGCCTTCATTTCCATCTCATGCAGCAGCTCCTCCACCTCCTCCTGCTTCTTCTACTGCACTTCTCCTTTGGCACTTCAAACATATTCCTCCCGCCTTCTCAAATTTGGCGCAAGTAAACATCACAGCTGCAGCAGCTTACACATAGACAATTTAGATGTTTCCCTTTAGGGTAGTCGACTGCTAGATACCCTCAATTAAGCAAAAACTATGCGCAACTCGATTTCCAATCCCACTTCTTGGAGTATCGAATAAAGTATTTCAATTTAGACCACATTTAAATCGATTATCATTAATCAATAGGAGGGGATACTATTCGCTTTAGTATAAATGTTCTAGGGAGATCTGTTGGAATCGGCATTAAGTCTTAACTTAATTTTATCTCAGTTTAGCATGTTATTCACTACAAACAAACTAGTTAGTACTTAAGTAAAATGTTATCGATTGTGGCATACCCATTTTACACCCATGCATTAAAGGGTATCAAATGAGGTGGCGCTGTTGGTGGGAGAAGAAAGGGGCACGAGCTGAAGCGAGACCGAGAGAACGGGTGCTGCGCTCTATTGTAAAAGTTTTGCCACTGCCTCTTGCACATTCAATTAATTCAAAGCATTAAAACAATTAAACAACTGTGGCTTCATTGACTTGGTAAACGCCTCTCGACACGCCACGCCCAATTCACAACTTCATCGCCAACTCCCGCCCACCCACCAGCCATCAGAAACCACTTGTGACCCAATTTTCATCCATTGCACAGAAACTACAAATACAAATTAGTGCAGCTAATTTTTAATGACTCTGATGATGATGATCATGATGATTCTTTTCTGTTCCTTCTTGGCATTTTTCATAATTTTCATTTCTATATTTTTACGCAATTTATGATGTTTCCCCCAACACACACCCCTTTCATATTCTCTCGCGTTCTCCAACCGAGCCGACAAATGCAATTGAAATAAACATGGAAGGAAAACTCGTAGCAAATGAATTTATTTTTATTTTTTTCTTTTAATTTCGGGGCAAATGCTTTGAAGGCAGAACACAAACTACTCACTCATAAGAGACCCAAGCCTCCATGAGCCAGAGGATTGTACTGTGGTTCTCCTCATTCTTTTCTTTTTTTTTCAAGGGCCACCTCCATGCGTTTTAACTCATTTGCACCTAATTGTCATGCACACGGGCCAGGAAAACGAGAGGAAAGCAAGGCAAGGCAAAACAGAAGTGTGTAAAAAAAAAGATACCCAGTCTCCCCAGATGTTGCCCGGGGGAACTTTCCACACAGCTGGCTACGGTTTTCGCATTTTACCTTAAAGTAATTCCCTGTGTCTATGCGATGAGAAAGGTATTAAGTAATGGAAGAGGTAAATTTGGTTCACTGCAGCTCATTGTCAGATAAAATTCCAAGAACTCGAATAAAGATAAGTAAGCCTGTCTTTGTTCTAAGGCCCCCACTTAATGCAGAGTGTTCACAATTCGGTTTAAGAATCTGGTAGAATCTCTCGCTTCTTCCTCTTCTACTGGCATTAAATCTCCTGGCCAAGTCGTTGGACTTAATCTGCATTTTATTTTTTTACCTGAAAATTAAATGCAATTTGCATAGTAAAAACAAGCAAAAGAAAGCTACGCAAAAGAAACAATGAATAAAAGCAAGTCAACTGATTTATAAATTATATAGAATACGATTTCTTCTAAATAAATTTAAGCATTTTGCAATATTCAAAATACTTTAGTAAGTCTCATTAATTGATAGGAGACAAAAGTGTAAATAAGATATACAGAGTCTACTTTTTTCAAAGGATTATCCTGCCCTGAATGCGGATCCTTCATAGTTTGAAGATTGATTTAGCGGATATCCTTACTTACAAAAGCAAAGAAGAAGCCTTGACAGCCGTGAACAGTTTTCTGTCTTTTCGACAACACAAATACAAAATTTAATAAATTTTAATTTGAATTGCATTGCAAATATGAACCATTGCAATGTTGATGCATGACCTATATCTTAAGGGTTTTGGGATCAACCACTCATTTCGGTGAACAATTTCATTATCTCACTTCGTTCAAGTTCATTTACTTAGTCACTCAGTTGCTAACTCACTGACTCACCTTTTCAATGAGGGTGTTCAGTCTATACTAACTTTATAGTCAAGTGCCTGATCATTTTTTATACTCTTTTGAAAACGATGTATTAACGGTAGTAAAAAGTTTGTAACGATTGAAGCAGCTCCAACTTAATTCTTCATTTTTTATCAATTTAAGAAATAAATTATTCAGTATTAACTTAGTAGTTTCTATTCATAAGTTTTAAGCTAGAACATTTTGAGGCATATCAAAAAATTCATTAGTAAAAGTGACCAGCGAGGTCAGTTCATTTATTCAACTTAACTAGTAAATTGAAGACAAGTAAACAAGTGATTAAGTCAAAAGGGAACATTTTTAAAAGATGTCCTTAAATTTTGTCTACTTAAAACCGACCCAATATCTATAAGTCATAATCAGGCAACAGATGTCACTACAAACTTATGAAATTCTTGAAATTAAGTACAAAATTATAAGGAAAGGAAAACTAAAAGTCACTTTCTAAAGCATTCTTTAAGTTTGCCTTAAGCACTGCAGCTTTAGATATTACTTAAAGTAGTTTTGAGTTTCATAGTAAACTTCACTTAAAAGTCAAAGTCGAGATATGCAGCAAATGGAACTCTTTAAGGGATAAAACTTCATTCTTTTTTTTCGTTCAACTTCCTGTATCTGAATCTAACTTTTACTCTGGCCCCCGTCTCCCTGCGAGTCCTGTTTCTTTCAGCGTTTTCAGCCACTTGCTACTAATTCTTTGTCACCTTAAAGCACAAAGCTTTGTGTTTGCCTCTTCTCACTATTTTCCCTCCGTCAGTTGCCTTACTGCTGCAGTTGCTCTTTGTTAACTGGCTGTTGTTTTTCTCACTGACACACCCACTCTCCACCCGACAGGCAACACCCGTGGGTCCTCTGTCCAGTTTAGGTATGAGTGTTCAGGCAAAAAAAAAAACACAAAAGCTTCGTGTGCTTTTATTTTTCCTTGCCAACATTATTTTCTATGCGTTATATTTTGCACAGTTTTTCATTTCTGCCATCAACCAAACAGCTAGCTAGTCCTTTCTAATGCCCTTTCATCAACACAGGTCATATTCGTTTTGACTAGAAGTTTGTTTGGCCATGACAGAGAGGTTCATATATTATAAAGTTTTATATATATTTATAGTTATTATACCCTTGCAAAAAGGGTATATTAATTTTGGTCAGAAGTGTGCAACGCATAGAACGAAGCATCTCCGACCATACAAAGTATATATATTCTTGATCAGCACGACGAGACGAGTTCAACTAGCCATGTCCGTCCGTCCGTCCGTCCGTCCGTCCGTCCGTCCGTCCGTCCGTCCGTCCGTCTGGATCAACGCAAACTCCTCCTAGACCGTAAGAGCTACAGAGCTCAAATTTTGCACGTAGGCTTGTATATACTGCAGGCGTTGTATATCTCGGATTCAGCCGGATCGGACCACTATATCATATAGCTCCCATACAAACCCCAAAGTCACGAACAGTGACTTTCTCAATAACTTCGTTATTTTCTGAGCTATTGTCGTGAAACTTAATATTAGAGAGTTAACTACGCCTATAAGCGACTATGCCAAATTTGATCAAGATCGGGTGACTATATCATATAGCTCCCATACAAACGGCCAAGTCACGAACAGTGACTTTCTCAATACCTTCGTTATTTTCTGAGCTATTGTCGTGAAACTTAATATTAGAGAGTTTACTACGCCTATAAGCGACTATGCCAAATTTGATCAAGATCAGGTGACTATATCATATAGCTCCCATAGGAACGATTGGTCGAAAACAGTGACTTTTGTAAATAACTTCGTTACTTTTAACGCGATTGCTTTTAAATTAAACATTTCTTAATTTAATATATATGTTAATGACTGTGTCGAATTTGATAAAGATCGGGTGACTATATCATATAGCTCCCATAGGAACGATCGGTGGAAAACAGTGACTTTGATCAATATCTTCGTTATTTCCTATGATTGTAGGCCTTTCTTTCTCAAGCTTAAGCCTTTTTAGATAAAACGTTCTTCCACATTGATGGCTAATAGGTAAGGATAGAGTTACCAAAAAAGTTGCAAGGGTATACAAACTTTGACGCGGTCAAAGTTAGCCCCGGCCCTCTGGTTTTTTAAGTATTTTGTGTAAGTGTATAAAAACATTCGGCAATGTCTCTTCCTGCCATTCGGCACATTTTTCTGGTATAATTTCTGTTTTATATTTTCTTGTTTTCTTCCATTTCGTTTTTTATATCTCTTTTTGTTTCGTGTTTTTCCTTTTGCATTTCTCTTGTTTACTTTCCTTACTTTCGTTTTGTATGTTGGCATTTTAAATTGCATTTCACAGCTGCTATTTATTTCGCTAAATTTGGAATCATCATCATATTGTTTGTGTTTTTTTTTTGTTTTTGCTTTTCTCCCATTTTTATTTGAAAATATTCTGTCATCATCAACATCGTCATCATCGTTATCATTGTGGTCATTATCATCGTGTCATAGTCGTCTCCTGTTTCAGCCAGGGTCCCTTAAGCGTTTTTTTATTATCCACAAATTTGCGCATTTTCACTTTTAGTTTTAATTAACTGAAAACTGTCGGACAGCAAAACAAGACACACCCACTTTTTTGGATAGAGAAAATGATTCCTTCGCAATGAATGAAATATGAGATGGAATTTTTAATGAAATTCAACTAATCAGTGAGACAAGATGTTAAATAAAATGTTGTTTCCCATTGACAGGAAGCTGGAAATTTACTTTCATTTTGAATGTTTTGTATTCTTGTCATCATTTCTGATTGCTGGCAATTTAGTTTATTGAAAAACTTTACTAGTTTGAAAGCAAATGAGTGACACATAATAAAAGTCATATTTTCAATATTAATCTCGAATTTCTAACTTTGTTTCCTAAATAGGTTTTACATCTTTGCAGTGCACTTGCAAATTGGGAGAAAAAAATGGCCCAAAATATTTAAACTGGGCTAGTTTCCCCTGATGTCCTCATTGCAACATTTCATTTTTAGTTTAGTTTTCGTGTTTGTTTCCATTTTTCAGTTTTTATTTTTTATTTTTGTGCATTTAATTTGTGTTTATGCCTTTGCCCTGAATTTTGGTGGGTTTTTTCTTTAAAATTTTGTTGTTTTCATTTTTGTTTCTTAATCATTTGTTGAAGTGGCCTGAAAAGAACAGAGCCAGAGATCTGGCCCGAACTCGCATTGTTTATGGCTACCGGGCACTGTGGGGTGTGGGCTCGAGATTGTAATGAAAAGGCAAAGCCAAAATGAAGGCCAAATTGTTTGCCCTGTTTGTCTGAAGCTGGGCTAAAGTTCAAAGTTGAGAGACGAAAGAAAGAGTATGGTGGGCAATGGGATGAGGGGGGGGTGATGAGAACAACTGCTTTAGTTCTACTGTTCGTCAGCTGCTTTGTGGCTTTAATTAAACCGAAAAGAAGTCCAGAAACAACAAAAGGATGAGGAAAACCTTTCTCTCACTTGATTCTGTTCTTTTTTTTTTTTTGGCTTTTGTTCTGCAAACTAATTAAACATTGGAACTGTATTCTCCCTACCCCCTTACCCATTTTGGCTTTCCATCACCTGTTCTCCATTCTCTTGTAACTATTAATTTGTTTTAAATCGTTGCTTTCTCTGCCTCCCCTCTCTATCACTCTCTATGGATATTTCTACTCCAATTACAAGTGGAACTTTGATTAATGGCCCACAATGGACGTAACTTCATTTTGATTGCCCTGTCGAATTTCGGCCTGGCACGAACACATCATTTGTTTTCATCCCAAAATTGAGTATTTTGTTTTTCTTTTCCCTTTTTTTCTCCTCTTATTTTGCCGGCTATATCAAAACAACAAAATAAAGTACAAAATGCGTTTTTTGGCTTTTCAATTTTCCGACTCTGTCTCTGACTCTTTGGTTCGTTCATTCTCGATATTCTTTAACCATTAATCACCTGTTCAAGTGCTTGTTTTTCCTCCATGTTTCTTGTGTTTGCTGTGCTGTGTGGTCTTGCCTCTTTTATGTTTGCTTTTAGCCAAGTTAATGCAGGCCAAGTTGATGAAATTTCTCAAATTTTTCATTGATTGCTTAAGATTTGTGGATTTCTTTGGTTATTGTTTAAACAATTGAACAGAATAAGACTCTCTTCATATAGAATACCAATCAAAATGTGATAAATTTCCAAATTATGGATTGGCATCATTGGTTAGTCAAACATGTTCACTACATGTTCAGCTTCATTAACTTTCTTCGTTACTTTGGCCAACTTTTAGCTTCTCTCTTTTGCCTTCTTGGGCATATTTAATGGTTGCCGGAAAAGTTTTCGGTTGATTTTTTTGTTTGTTGACCTTTGGCTAAAATGTTGTGAACAATTCAGGCAAATCGCACAAATCGGCTAAATCTTTTGACTTGTTCTTAACGTTTCAATGGCGATTACCTACACTTGCTGCCGCCGCTTTTCCTGCCTTTGTCTGGCTTTTCCAGGCTTTTGTTTATACTTTTCCACCGCTCTCCCGTCGCTCCCTCTTTCCCAGCTTTTTATTCTTGTTGGTTTTATTATTTCTTCTCTTTTTGTTGTTGTTCTCAGTGTGTTTATTACAAGTAAAAAGTGCCACTTGCACTGCACTCAGTAGAACAACAACAACAACAGCTGGCTGAGATCGGAAAAATCTGAGGGGACCAGGGAACTGGCATTGATTCGAAAGGGCAGTGAACTTTCTTTTTACACATTATCTGAAAGTTATTGAAAGTTCCATGTTCTATTTTTCAAGGTGCCATTTGAAGTCAATAATTATAAACCAAACAGAAAAACGAGAACCAATCACAAAATTAGAACAATGTTTACAATTTCACTTTTCCAAATCAATTTTCAACTTTTCTGAAATGGAAATTTGTTAGACTCAATGTGTTTCAAGGCTAACTTTTATACATGAAACCCAAAAATAAACTAAAAAACTGAAATTTAATTTTTTCAATGAATTAAGCAATGCCATTGGCAAATATTTCAATTTGAAATAATTAATAAGCAATCAGATATATTTTAAGTATATAGTTTCTTTTGTTTTTAAATTGTAATTGTAATTACCAATTAATTTACTGTCAATCATCCATTGACAAGCTGAAAACGTTGAACTTACTTCACTTCTAGGGGCAATATTAAATTTCCTACCACAATTTATTATCCAACTGAAACTAGTTCCCCTAAATTTTCACTTTTGAACTATTTAAAATACATTTTGAATTTAAACTCAGTCCGCCCCTTTTCCCTTCGACTGTTGGAAAGTTATGAAAATTCTCAGAAATTTAATTGACTAACGAAAAATCTGAGGAAAAAAAAAGAGCATAGAGAAAAAATCTTTTAACCACTATAAACTGATTGAATATGCGGGCTGGCAATGAGAATGGAGTGGAGAGCAGTGGGAAGAAGGGATGGGAGCAGTCGATTGCAATATATAGATACAAACACATCACAAAAATCATCATCATCTATGTACATAGATACATACCATAGACCAGTAGCCAATTGCCAAGTGCACGCATTGAGCCGTTCAGTCATCCATCCATCCATCCAACCAACCATTCATCCATTCAGTGTGTGAGTGAGTCATTCATTCAGTCAGACAGTCAGCCAGGCATGCAGTCAATTATACAATGTTGCCACAGCAAAAGCTCAACCACGAAGCGTATGTCTGAGTGGTCATATGATGATGATATCTATTAGATATTTTTTGTATGCATCACAGCTAACTGAATTTATGTCAGTTTTTTTTCTTTCATTCTCCTCACTGATGATGGCTCTCTGACATGTTGTTGACGAAGTTGCATGAACTTTGCTGCAACAACAAGTTAATGCAACATCTTCTTTTCCTTCTCTTCTCTCTGTCTGTCTTTGGCCTTTTTTCTTCGTTTTTTATACGTGTTTTTAATTTTCAGCTTAATTAAATCATTGGCCAAGTTTGCAAAAGAAAAAAAAGAGCGAAAAACGAACAAACATTTCTGCACTTTGCGTCTAATGAATTATGGTTAAAGTCACTCAGAGAAACACACACAATTCTGTTACATTTTTTTCACATTTTTTATATTTTTCTTCTTCCTTTTTTTTTCTGGGTCATATTTTGACCAAAATTTATGACAGCTTCTAGCTGAAGATTTCGTAAATGTTTTTTTTTTTGGTTTTGTTTTCCTTTTTCTCTTACTGCTAAGTAAAGTTGGCCATAAATTAAAATTGACTTTAGACGTAGGAGAGAAAAGCTGAGAAATAAAACAACAAATGTCTGCTTCTAATGAAAGAGAAGTTGAAAAGTATTAATTGAAAATTGGAAACGAAGAATTATATATATCTATATGTACATATGTATGCATGTGTTGCTGAGAAGCTTTCAAAAAAGTAACCAAAATATATACGAAAACTAAGTATGTATAGAATTATTAGTTTCATTTCATAGGTAAAGTTTTTTGTCTCATATTTGACTTGACTTAACCCAACTTTATGTATCTTTTATTGTCTAATTACTAATCTAATTATAATTGGTTTATAACCAATCAAAAAATGTCGTAAACTTCATGTAAAGTTTATTTTGTTCTCCCCTTTTAGAAGCAATGTTCCCTTATCAAATAGCATGAACTCTGACCTATTGCCAACACCATCATACACATGTCAAAATGTAAGCAAGAAGAAGAAGAAGATTCCATCAAAGTGTCTAACTAGATTTCTAACCGACTCAACCCTCCTCTTCTCTCGACCTCAACCTAACTAAAACCCATTAAAAACACGCAAAAGCGTGGCACGAAACGAATCTAAAGACATCAGACGTGGCAAAGAGGGGACTAGAAGCGCTGTAGGAGTCTCGTCCATAATTTGTGAAGAAATGTCCAAATGCGCTGTGTGACACACTTCAAACTGACAGTTGGCTAACCCCGCTCCTGTCTCCTCGTCATGCTCCTGCTTGTTTTTCCTACCCAATTAAGCAATTTGTGTGTGGTTTGTGGACGGACACGCACATCGTCATTATCATCGTCGTCATCTTTGGTCGGCAATGGCATTCAAAAGAGAGAAAAAAAAAACCTCTAATCTTGGCTAGGCATAAACGAAAAATGTTCTACACCGCGAGGCACAAGAATAGCACATGTCTTAAGTAAAATAATGCTTTAAAAACACGAAGAACAACAAAATCTATATCAGTGAGACTTTAAAAATTAAAGCTACAACATCTAAGGATTAAAATATAGCGTGGTGTTTCTACTCAAATGCCGCGCATTGTATACCGGCTTTATGTGTGTGGCGCATTTTGATGACATATTTCTGACAGCAGAGAAAAAGAAGTCGGAAAAAGAGTTGAACGCAAAGAAAAACGTATTATTATTTGTATTTTACTATCAATAATAAAAAACAATTTTCTTTCACTTTGGGTCAAATTGTATACAAACTCCGTTGACTTCTGTCCGCTGCTGCTGAACTGCTGTCATTAAAGAAAAAGTGAAGACTTTATGGTCGTTTGATAAGTTTCAATTTGAAATCAGATATCAAATAGTATGTGGGGGAAAATCCCAACGTTTTCCAAACTGGAAATGAGTGTGTATTTTGGTAATTTGAGCAAATGTGACATTTGATGGGAAGCTTAAGCAAAGCTTAGCAATCATTTGGAAATCGAAAATTAGTTTATCTTATCATTATGTCGATAAAAAACAAACAAATTGAGGTCATTTTAAAATTTTAAAGAAATTGTTCAACTTTATCTAAAACAAGTGATCTCTATATAATTTAGTTTAATTTGTATAATTTAGTCTAAAGGAAATATTAAGAATTTTCAAACTAAATTACCAGAAAGTTTTCGCTTTTATCAGAAAACCTGCGTGAAATAAATTTAAATTTTTATATTTTTCACACTTTGATCAACATTTAAATTTGATTTTTGAATTTGTTCAAGGGGCTAATAAAAGAAAACGTTTTGGTCTATGGTCACGAAAAGGTATAAACTCAAGGTTCGATATTTGTAAGTTTTGATTGCTTCTCCAGATATTTCTTTTAATTTGCATAACACTTCAGTTTACTATATTTATGACTTGTCAAGTACGTTTTCGTTACGCAAGTGTGGCCAATGGGCCGCCCAGTGATCCGCTTTGGACACTGAGCCTTGTCCAAAAAGGTCTTAAAAGAGTGCCATGAGCCACACACACACACTTACGCACACACACTCAAAGAGTCGAGAGGGGAAATCGAATCAAAATCAATTCAAAGTTATGAAAAGCGAAACGATAAAGTGGGCGTTGCTAATTAGTAAGTATTTGTCCACTTTGACCTGGGTGAAAGATTTATTGTCCACATATTTAAGTTGCTTTTATGTGGGTTTTCCCTTCGTTTTCAAATTACTATTGCCTTTTGTCTGTTAATCGATATTTAAATTGAGTTAAATTGATCAGTTTATTTTCCGTTCTCCCTTTTGTTTGAATAATTTTCCGCTCTTTGAATATGCACCTCGTTGATAATTTTAACTATACAATTTTTTCCCTTTCTTTCTATATACATATATATATATATATATCTGTAGATATTTTTGCTCTATTGGCCATTTTTCATTGCCTGAGCTCATAGATCATTTTAATGGCAGTTTTGGTCTGGTCTCTGGCGCAGGGCCATCAATGGCAGCCGCCGCCTCTACAAGAGTTAGTGGCTAGGGGTTGGGTATATACAGTGGAATGGGTTGGCGGTTCAAAAGTTCAATGGTTTCAGCAGAGTGCCGGAGCACTTGAAGCATTCTCGGTTCTTGTTTTGTTGTCATTGCTGCACATTGGCAGTGCATGTTGCAGTTGCCGCACTTTGTTGTTCAATGACAAACGCGAAGGTTGAACAAGTTTTTTTTCTTCCCATCTGCCTGGCTCTCTCTCAGTCTGTGTTTCTGTGTTTTTTTCCTTGTGCAGGTGAAACTTGACTTACTTGATGGCAAACACAACTGTACAAGCATCACTGTAAAGAATATTTCATAGTGTAACTAAGTAAGGGGGCAGTAGGACTGATTGTCAGACAACTAAATTATATTAACAATGATATAAAAGGTACAAGGCAACTTGTAGGATATACGATACAGAATAAACTTATTAAAGAGATGTTTTAATGTCTTCCGATCTTACTCATTGGTAGGAATAAGTAAGAGTTTATGCTATGATTAAGCTGATTGTAATGATTGCATCAATCATTCGTTATCTTATCTAATTAGCCCTTAAAAAGACAAAGTACTCAATGTTTGAATACTGAATGTACATTTGTTTATTGTCTGAATCTATGTTTTTTTAACTTTCAACACGTAGACGAGTTTGTAAATCTGATTATAATCTCTGATCCATCTGACAATTGTTTGTAATTTTATAACAATTGATCTAACACGCCTACTTGCATATCAATTCCCCTCTAATTGCCTATATCATTTGCATAGGGCTTGCTGCTAGGGCATTGGGGTTTGGTGTGGGCTCATTCATTGAAAACTGAGCTCAATGCTCATTGCTGGTTGCTAGCTGGAACTGGGGACTGGGGACTGGATGGCTTATCGCCCATCACTTGTAAAAATTGTCACGCTTCTCTGCCACGAATGACACTTTGACTGTGACGCCTCCAAAACAGAGAGAGAGAGAGAGAGAGAGAGAAGAAAAATAAACACATAAATACACAAAATTATGACATAAAACACATCCACAAAGAGCAAAAGAAGGAAGGAACGACACACACAAAAAAAAAAGTCATTATCAATTACGCCACTTAATTATTTTTATTGGAGCATAAAATGCTCCATTTCTTGGCACAGAGCATTTCTCCCTCTCCTCCCCCTTCTACTGTCTTGGTTGTTACCCATTTCCCTTGGCTTCCCCCTTGACCTAGCAGCCCATTGCACCCCCTTCCCGCAGTTTGCTCTTCAGATTGTCGCCCATGCGTCGATGATGTGCTAATTGTCGCGTGCCCACTTTTTGAATGACACTTTTGGTTTTTCGGTTGGGGCGTTCCGTCGTTTCGTTCTTTCTCTCTCTCTCTCTCTCTTACTCTTTAAATGCTGCAGTGGAGTCCTGTTGGAGTGGCACTACCAAGTGGTGGGGAGCGCGGTTGTGGGGCACACTGCATGGCACTTTACATATTTTGTTGACAGTTTATTTGACTCGAGGGGCTTGGCTAAAGTTAAAGACTTGCACAAATTTGGAGGCGTTTTATTTTTATTCCAGTCATTTTAAAGATTCAATTTTTGCATGTAAGAGAGGCCGTTTGAAAACTTTTAGGGAAGAGATGGAGATTTCTAAGATTTATATAAGTTGCTGTGTCTTTTACAATATGAATTCAATGAGTTTATTCAAATAAAATGGCTAATAATCGTGAAAGAGTCAATTTTTAAGGTGCATCTAAAAATCATTACAATTTAAAACGTTGATTACCTATGAGCTTACATCTAGTTCGAATTTTAAAAAAATTGTGGGTTTTTTTTATTTCTTAAAGTAAAAATAATGAAGAAAACGTACTCAAAATTTCAAGTCAATCCGAAAATAATTTTTAACATTTTTGACTAACTTTATTTTTTGGTTTTCCGAACTAAATGTCACTCTTCAACATCTTTAAATTAAATTCTAGATTATGAGTCTTAAAAATATTATAGTAAAAATTAAAACTTGGAGGGTCCACTTGATAAAGGGTTTCAATAGATAACACTTAATCAATATCAAAATGGATTACCTTAAAAATTTAAAATGGAATCATTTTGTTTGGTTTGACGAGGATTTTGGAAAACCTTTTTAAAAATAAACGGAGTGCAAGCATTTCCAGTATTTTTACTTTAATACCTTGATATAAGAAGTTTATTAACTAAACGATGACAGAGCTTTAGCTAGTTAACTTAAGACTAAGTTAACTGAAGTTATATATCTATTTTCTATATGTCTTAAGTTTGCCTGAAATGCTTCAACAATTTCATGGACTTTCGGCAAAGTGAAATAGGTTTTTATTTTAATTGTTTTTTTTCGCGATAAGCAATTAAAAAATAATTTCAACTCCCACACATTTTATTGGCTGTTAATTGCTTTAGATATTGCTCGATTGAAAACTATTTCAATTGTGGCCTAAGCGGCAGCTTAGTTAATTTTTTTTTTGCAATAATTAAATTAAAGCTAGACCACCCAAAAAGAGATAAGATAGACCCAGGGCAAAATTGTTGCTGGTTTTTCTTTTCTTTCCTGCTGCCTCTCCCACTTTTGTGTTGTTTGTTTAGCCAAAATAAAATGCAACAATTTGTTAAACAACCAGCAAAGTGAATTGTTGCTGTGAAAGTTATAATAATTTATGCAATTCGTCTTTAATATTATACATTACATTAACTCTGACACATGGAGAAGGAGTAAGAGATTGTGGCTCCATTTCACTTGTCAACAGGCGGGCAACATTCATCTCACTCAGTTGGCAACATGTTGCCAACAACAAGATGCCGGCCCAAACAGTTTCGATTGTGTCTGGGGGTCTATTTAGTATTGATGATTGATGGCCACGAAAAAAAGGCAAACTTTTAAGCTGGTTGGTTATGTGTTATGCCCATTGAATACTAAATTTCCAAATGACTCAACAAGTGGCAAGTTGCAACCACGAACTGAAACCGAGGCGCACCCACACACACACACACAGACACACTCAAGCACACATTCACACACGTAAAGTGCAACAATGTGGGCACCTTTTTGCACCTGAGCTGATTATGGTTATAGCTCGAGAGTCTTCTACATTTGATTAGAATCCAATCGTTATTTGTTGACTGCAGAGAGTAATAAGAATTTTATGTAGTACAATTTAAACTTTGCGCCACATTTTCATATGTAAACAGTGAGAAAGCAAAGATTAAACATTGCCGGCCATAAATGTGAGCACATTAATTCCAAACTTCAACTCCAATTGGGATCTCTAGAAGAAAACGAACTCCACCAGAGACGATTGCAACATTGTGTGCGGCTAAGCACACAAGAACTGCAACCCACGTGAAAAGTTTTTTGCTGCCACTACTAACTAGGCAAAACAGGAGCGCCTTTAGCTACAACAGAGGTGGGGCGCCCTTGGAAAGTTTGTCTTTTAAGACCTTATAAAGTAGAGTTCAAATCCTTTAAGTATAAGCCTTTGAGCCCTAGATCTTACAATTCTTATGCTAGACAGTAAGAGGGTGTAAGGCTGCCCCTGAGAGCTGAAGCACAGTACCAACAATTGTAATAATTTTTATATTTTCTTTTTTTTTTCTGTTGCAGGTAAGAGCCGCCAGTCCAAAGACATTAGAAGAAGACAACTCAAATGGTCGTCATGTAAGTGGAAGTGCTTACCACTTGGTGGTGAGTACTGAGAGTAGCATATGTATATATGTATGAAGAAACAAAAGTACGCAACTAGGCAACCAACAAACTAGTGTAGACTAAGCCAAGTCACCCACCCACATGTTGCCACTCCCTAAAATATAAAAACAACTGACAATTGTCGGCACTTCCGTTGGCAAATGGCGAAATAAAACATTGAACTTGCTGGTTTTCCACAGACATTTATAAAACGCCCCCATCATAAATGTTGCCCCCACCACCTACTAGAAAAACAAAAATGTTTCCTTGGTCTCTCTCTCTCTCTCTCTGTCCCCGACTGTAGAGAGGTAAATGACCCAAAACTATTCACAGGCGTTTGCTTAACGATCGTGACCAATTTGCGTCTGGTCAAGTCAACAATCATCATCATCATCATCGACACAGACAAAGGAGGAGGGCAAACCGATTGCAAATATTTACATTATGAATAGAGAGCGATCCGTCTCGGTTTCTATTTTATCGCCTGTTTGTTCTCCCCCAGCTCTATTCATCTTCTGCATCAGCATCGACATCGGCATCGGCATCTGCATCGGCACAGGCACCGGCAATTGCAGTCTCCGGCTGCCATTCATTCACCCGTCATTCTCCTCCAAAGTCCCCTCCATGGCTCGCACAATGCCTGTCAATCAATGCGCGACTCATTGTGGCGTCTGTGTCTGATATATACGGAATATGTGCCTGAAATATTCAATTAAATGCCAGCCGTCGATGGCAATTGCAAAAATTGAGAAAGAGGCAAGGGGAGGTGATAGTTGTAGAAAACTGTAGTAAGTCTTAAATACTCTAGAAATGCAAGCAGAAGACTATTAATAGATGTAGATTAGCAATATTCGAGACTGGGGGATAAACAAAAATATTTATTTTGTTATAAAACTTTGAAATTGGTTCATGGTTTAATAAAATCTGATCAAAGAAACGTTTACATCAGGAGATTTTAGATTATCCATTCCTAGTAGCTTCAAATAGTTTGTAGCCATTGATAAATATTTGAAATGAAAACTCTGAAAAGCAAAAGAAAATGCTTCTAACAAATTGAACATTTAAATAGTTTAACGGTTATCCAAAAATTTTCCAAACTTCAAATTTTTCACTGCTGAAAGCCAAACAACTATTATAAAGGACAGTTTCATATCAAATCTACATCTATATAATTAGTTTTCAGAAAAAACAATTTCAGTTTTTGATTCCGTGATGAGAATAAGACAAGTCATTAAAATATGGTAATTGTTTAACATATATATGGACTTTAAGAAGGATTGAATTGAATCAATAATCAATTCCAAAAGGGTTTTTAATTTATCTAATTTCTAATTTATTGATTGAAACTCAAGTAGGTCCCTAATAGACATTATAAAAACATTATAACAAAAAGCAAATTTCTTTTAACTTTTAACATTCAAAATACTTTTAACAACATTACAATTTCTTGTCTACAAGTTTTTATGTCCATTGAAAGACTCTTATGAATCATCAAGATTATTTTATTATTATTATACAGAGAATACTACAAATCTTCAAGTGCTATTTATAATCCTGTCATCGGACTTTGTCCATATGCGTTTCTGATTGATTTATTAGCCAAAGAACCCTTGCCATAAAGGGTATTAGATTGCCTACTCAATCAAATGCGTTTGGGTCTTGCCATATAAACAGTTCTTGACTCTTGGCTCTTTGGATTGGTGGCGCATGGTGCCATGTCTCCTCCTCCGCCTCCTACATACAACAAACTTGCCAGACAGCTGAAATGCAAAGAGGCAAACAAAAAACGTGACTTTGTGTGGCATTTCTGTCTGTTGACAGTCTGGCAAATTCATTTTGTTGTTGTTGGGTTAGTTTAATTGAATTGTTGGGACTCGGAGAACTTGACGCTGATTTGACTGGAAATGGAGAACATTATCTACATAACTTAGCTGCTGCTTTCCTTCACTTTACATTTGACCTATATCCTGAGGGCCAAAAAAACACAGTGGACGTAAATTTATGAGTTTCATTTGTGAAAACAATAGGAAAATCTGGGTCAATGTTTGTGTTGTTTTTGTATGCTGGGGCATTTTTATAGTAGGAAAAAGATTTCCTCATATGTATTAAGTCACGCCCTCAACTTACCCTAGAGTAGCTTCGAGAATCACTGATGAATAAGTTAAACAATTGGCTTCGAGTAAAGAATATAAGAAACATGTTTCTTAGTACTACTTACTACTACTTACTAGTAGTTGGCTTGAGTTGTGAGTGTGTTGTAAGATATTGATCCTTGCATGAATTTCGATCCATAATTACAATAGGATAATATTTCTGGGCGACTCTTCCATGTCAAAGTTCAAGTCTACCCAAATTATTGCAAAGTTCCACGGCATAAAAAGGAATAAAAAAAACAGGGAAATATCTAAAACTCGTAAAATGTTTGTTTTCCTTCGTTTTCGGCCCCCCAAAATAGTGTGTATATTGTTTTCAAAATCGCCATTTTGTTTGCCAATTTATTTCGAGGCAAAAACCGTTAACTGTCAACTGCAGATCGGAATGGGCTGAAATTCCATAAAGTTCCAACACATTGCTATGGGAGAAGTGAGAAGAGGTCAGAGGTCAGTGGTTAGGAGTGAGGGGAGAGGGTCCACAAAATTTTGTGCATTGTATCATGGACACAACACATAAAATGTTGAACATGGCAAGAAACAAACGAACAAATGGCAAATTCAATTTATTTTATCCGCAAAAACCTCATGTAACTTGGCTTTGAATTGTTATGATTGCCAAAAGGAAGCGGGACGTGGCCGGGGCCTATTCATACTTTTGCCACATGCCACATCACATCAAATTATCAGAGCGCATATTTGGTCAAAATGATGAAGCATTTTCATTAAATGATGACTAAAGCATATTATATTTTTGTTGACATTTGCCATTTTAATTTAATCCAAACATTCATGCAATAACATTAATTATTAAAGCAAGAGTGATGAAAAGAGAAAGATGCTGAATGTTTAATTACTTTTTTGTGTGCATATCATATAGCCTACGGGGCAAAGCATCATTATCGGCTAAGTGAGCAGTTCATCTTTATTTTCATTCGGGCATAAATCATATTAAATAATTGCCACAGAAAAAATAAACTTATATATACATTAACCATTGCAACCATTTTCAGTATCTGTTGTGGTGGAATAATCTCTTTAGTGGTGCATAGATTTATTAAGCTTATATTTTTAATAAATCGAGTGATTTTCTATGGGAGAATGTGTATACTTGGATCTTTAGATTCATAAAAGTTTTCATTTGCTTTTCAAAAGTTATGATTTCAATAAATTTAACTTCTTTTCAAAACTATGCGACTAAAATCTTTAATATCAGTTTAAGAAAACTTAAAATTGTTATTGGAATGGGAGCAGAACAATTTGAGGAAAGTCAAGCCAAACGCTGAACATTTCAAATTTTCAAGGATTTAATAATATAGTGGAATTCTGATTACTTCTTCACAAAAACCAACGAAAATACCTTTTTGAAAATTAACTATACATTTGAATAACGTTGAAAACCTAAATGTGGGTATATTTAAATGAATTTATCAAAAAAATATCCTAAAATCTCTACAAATATAAAAAAAACAATAAAATTCTTATGACACAGCTATTTAAAGGAAGTTTCTCATATTGATTTCCATTGAATTAAAGAATAATTGAAAATTTAATCACAATTTATGTTTATGTTTCATTAGAACTCCGTATTAAGGATTCCTGCTAAGAAAATAGTCATTACTAGTCATAGTCATTACTGTTTGATCTGCCCAGTTGCAGATGGTACAAAACTCCAATGCTCAATAGCATGTGGAGTGGAGTAAGGAAAATTAAGTCTTCTCCTCTTCGAATTCCAGAAAGAAGTCTTTTTTATATTTCGTTTTCATGAGTTAGAAGCTCTTCATGAGCCATGTAACAGAAGCTTTTAGAACATGTTAATGTAAATACAGTGGTAAAAATTCCGATAATCTTAAACAAATAATATAAGAAATTTTAATATATACAAATCTAAGTTAACAATGATGTCTCCTCCAACATACTCCCCCATTGAAGGATGAAGTATGACTCCTTCAATATACATAAACGTCATCTCTTAAAGGCAATGGAGCAAGTTTGCAGATTGGGCGACGAATAATTCCTTTCTTGGTGCGAACGTCGGCTACTCTGACCCTTCCATCTGCACCAGGTATGGCTTCGACCACACGACCAGTAATCCAGCATTGCGGTGGAAGATTGTCTTCATGGATGAGAACTAATTGATCCTTTGCTATGTTGTTCTCGGGATGCAACCACTTAGAGCGTTCTTGTAATTGATGTACATAGTCGCGCTTCCAGAGTTCCCAGAAGCGTTGCTTGAGATAGGTCACCCTTTGCCAACGAGATAGATAAGATAGTTTTGAGTCATTTATTACCGGTTCAGGGATCGCTTGCAGTGAACATCCGATCAATAAGTGTGCTGGCGTCAGAGCCTCCCCGTCATTGGGATCATCGCTGTGAATGGATATTGGACGGGAATTCAATATCGCCTCCACTTCAATTGCAATCGATTGAAGCTCTTCATACGTCAAATGAGAAGAGGTCAAATTTTTGATGAGCAGAGTCTTCATTGACTTTACTGCGGCTTCCCATAAGCCTCCAAAATGGGGAGCACGCGGTGGAATGAAATTGAATTCAAAGCCGGCATTTCGGCTAAATTCCTCCAGATTTTTTGCATTGAGTTCTGAACAGAATTGCCGTTTGAAGCCTTCAAGTTGCGAACTTGCTCCGACAAAGTTGGTGGCATTGTCACAATAAATCCTTTTGGGTATGCCACGTCGTCCGATGAATCGCTTCAAACAGAGAATAAAATTATTAGCAGATAGGTCAGAGATTAGTTCTGTATGAATAGCTTTTGAAGAAAAGCAAACAAATATGGCCAAATATGTTTTGTAAGGAACTTTGCTTCGAATGCGGTACGACGTAAGAAATGGTCCACATAGATCTACTCCGCATATCAGAAACGGGCGTTCGGCCAGGAGACGGTCAGCTGGGAGGTTACCCATGATTTGTCGCATTAATACAGGTTTGTAATGATAGCAATGTGTGCAACTTCTAACAACCTTTCGGACCAGTTCGCGAGCATTTACAATCCATACTGTTAGGCGCAGAATCGCTATCAAAACCTTAGCTCCCGCGTGAAGGTTTCGCAAGTGAAGATCTTCAATATATTTATAAGTGAAATTATGAGTCTTTGGAAGCAATAACGGCATTTTAGCGTCCAATGGTATGTCAGCCATTGCAAGACGGCCTCCAACACGGATAAGTCGAATATTTTGAGAACCTATCTGTTCATTTGAGATGAATGGATTTAACCTTTGAAGCTCCGGCTTCAGACTTCGTCCTGCTTGTAAGTCCTTTAGTTCTTTCGCAAACACATCACTCTGAATGGAAGAGATTATATGATTAAAAGCCAATTTAAATTCTTCTACTGAAATGCTTCTTGTAGCATTTATCGTATTATTGCGGTTAATAGGAACTCGGTTGAAAACTCGTAAAACGTATGCTAAGACTCTCACAATCATACGAAACGATGATAGTCTACTAATGATCTGACCAACTATGCTCTTTTCTTTATAACTAGTGCTACATTTCAATACAAGGGTGTTTCGCAATTCTAATTCTTTGGGCTCGAAATCTGTCTTTCTTTCAGATTTCGGCCAATGTAATGCATTAAGTGTTAAGAACCTTGGTCCATGAAACCAAATTGTCTGCATCAAATCGCGCGCTGCACAGCCACGTGAAACAATGTCGGCTGGATTATCCTTTCCAGGCACGTGACTCCAAATGATATCCTGCGATTGAGTTTGTATGGTTGATACGCGATTGGCAATAAAGCATTTTAGAGTTGATGGGTGCATTTTAATCCAATGGAGAACGACAGTTGAATCTGTCCAAAAATATGTTTTGCTGACAAGACAGTTTAATTTGTGTTTGATTTTAGTCCATGTTTGGCAGAGTAAAACGGAGGCACAAAGCTCTAAACGAGGTATGCTTTGCGATTGAGTGGGCGCAACTCTCGATCTCGAAATGATCAATGAAGTTACATATTTTCCGTTGTCCAAAACCCTTGCGTATATGCAACATCCATACGCTCGATTTGAGGCATCCGAAAATCCATGGATTTCACACTTATTTTTTGGTGATGTATTAACAAATCGATTTACTCGAACCATGTCAAGATTAGATAAATCAGCTTCAAGTTGTTGCCATCTAGTCCGTAAGATCTCTGGCAACGGGTCGTCCCAGTCCAAGCGCTCGATCCACAAGTCTTGGATCAAGATTTTGTAGCGTACTACGACTGGCGCTAATAATCCTAGCAGATCATAGAGCCTGGCCATGATCGATACTATTTTTCGTTTTGTTGGTATTGCAGTTAATGGAAGATCAAATCGAAATAATATAAGATCTTCAGTTGGCAGCCACGACATGCCAAGAGCCTTGGTGACATCACTATTGTCAATATTGAGATTATATTCATAATCTGTTGGTGCCCCACTAAAATTCCACTTTGTCAATTCTAAGCCTGCCTTTGAGAGCAATTTGGTAACTTCATTCGTTTTAGCATTGAGTTCTTCGATTGAGTCAGCTCCAGAAATTAGATCGTCGACGTACATATCCTCAGCTAATACAGCAGCTCCAAGTGGAAACAACTCCTTATACGTCTCTGATAAAAACTTTAAGGACCTGGTTGCGAGAAATGGAGCGCACGACATCCCATAGGTAACAGTATTCAATTGAAATAATTGAATAGGTTCTTGCGGTGACTTTCTCCACAAGATTTGTTGGAAACTTCTATCCTCAGGTGCGACGAGAAATTGTCTGTACATTTTTGTTATGTCAGCTGTAATAGCATGGCGATACAAACGAAACGAGAGTAATGTTAGGATTAGATCTTGTTGAATAGTAGGACCAACCATGAGAATATCATTTAATGATATATTTGATGATGATTTAGACGAAGCGTCAAATACTACGCGAAGTTTAGTTGATGAGCTCTGCGGTCTAAGTACACAATGGTGAGGAAGAATGTAATGATTTCCCGATTGCAAATTATCTAACGAAGTTACCTCCATGTGATTCAACTTAAGATATTCATCTAAAAAATCGATGTACATTTCCTTTAATTGGTGTTGAGATGCAAGCCGTCTTTCGAGTTGAAGAAAACGTCTTTTTGCACAGGACAACGAGTCTCCAAGTTGTTCAGGAGATTCCTTGAAAGGCAACCGAACCTGTATGCGCCTTGAATCCAGGAATTGTGTGTGCACCTGAAAGTGAGTTTCACATGCTTGTTCTTCTGAGGTTAACGAAATATCTTTATTTTGAATTCCATGTATTTCATCCATTTTCCAAAACCTTTCTAATAATATGTTAAGGTCCTGCCGTTGCGTTAAATTACAAGTGTATTGTTGAGTTGATTGAGGTTCAGCAATCTTACCCCCGACGATCCATCCTAATGCAGTTTCCACTAGATGAGGAAGACCAATTCCTAAACTAATTTTACCAGTTTTAAGTAGATCAAAAAACTCCTTTACGCTAAGCAATAGATCTACTTTTCCGGGCGTATAAAAGAATGGGTCGGCTAACTCAATTTCTTTGGGAATGGCCCAATTTGACACATCTAGTCTCTTTTCAGGCTGAGGTAGAGATATAGATTTAGTCACGATAAACTCCATATTCCATTCATCTGGAGATATTCTTGAACGAATTTTGGTAGATACGGAATGTTTCATATGTGTACGTAATTCACCGATTCCAGCAATCTCATAATGATCGTAATTCGCTAATTCTTCAGTTATAAAGGTAAGCTCAGAGCACGAATCAAGTAATGCTCTTGCGAGCTGAAACTCACCAAGTTTGTCTTGAATAAGAACTATTGCTGTTGGAAGTAATCCCCGCCGAGCGTGGCGAGTCAACATTGATGTTGCAAATGTTTTACTTTCGTCATGTGTATTATGAATGATTTGTTGCGATTGATGATGAATAGAAGGTCCATCTAGTTGATAATTTCCCTGGACGTTTGAATCCTTATGCATGTTTGTGTGATGTAAACCTCCACAATGACGACATCTATTCAATGAAGGACACTTTGAGGCTGGATGACCCTTATTGAGGCAATTTAAACAAAGTGACGCTGTTTTAACAATCTTAAATCGCTCAATAAAAGGTAGCGAAATAAAAACTGGACAGAATGCTAACCTATGCTCAGTTGACTGACATTGAATGCATCTACTTTGGGCAGCAACAAATACTTTTGAAGTACTATAAAGTTTGTCTCTGACGGGTCTTTCCTCTTGTCGGTTTCGCAGATACCCTTCCAAATATTGACAGTGTCGACTGAGAATTTGATAACAGTCGGCCCAGTCTGGCAATTTATCATATTCTTGAACCCGATCGTATGCTTGTTTGGATTCAAGATCAATTTTTGCCATAACAATGTGAATAAGTACTGCGTTTAATACATCAGCTTCAGACCCAAGAGACAACAATGATCCGCGTAGAGCTGAAACCGTATCCAAAATTGTACGTAGGGTAACAGCGTCTGCCTTTTTCATGCTAGCAATGTTAAATAAACTTGAAATATGTTCTACGAAAATAAGAACTTTCTTGTCATATCGCTCGTTGAGGCGGTCTAGGGCCTTGGGATAATTTTCGTCTGATATTTGAAATGGCGAGACTACGCTTAGAGCTTGGCCAGATAGACAACTTATTAGATAGTTAAATTTGTCAACATTGGACAATGAGTTGTCTTCATGTACCATATTTGTAAATGAAGTAATAAATTTTTGGAATTCCCCATATTTGCCGTCGAATTTAGGTAATTTGAGGGATGGAAGCCGATTATGATGTCCCCCCATGATAAGTCGATGAATTAAAGAAACTAAGTTCTTCTGGTTTTTCCTTTTTACTTGCGCCAATGCGCCGTAATATGATTGCCTTTGTTTCGATAAAAAGATCTTCTATCTCTGCCCGATTCGCGTCTGCTGGATCTAGCTTCTCAATATTGGTTAGAACTTGTAATGCTTGTTTAAAATACGACTCAATAATTTGAGACTGACAATCTAATATAATAGGGTCATTTTCAAGATCGATTCTAGCTCTTAAACTTTGAATATTAGATTGCAGTTGATTCCGTTGTTGTCTGAGAGGTAGAAGCTGCGTTTCATTTGGTGGAGACATTTTGGGCCCTTAACGAAAGAAATGTAGCAAGTTAGAAATGAATTAAACGTGAGCTAAACGAGTTCTAGTTTTAATAAAAACACTCAAATGCATTAAGTTTCACTCAAGAGCTTAATAAGTGAGCTTTAATATGTAGATCGTTTCTCTATATGAGTTTGAGTACTTACTCCGCTGTGCTTAATACTTAGCACGTGTTAAAGCTTACGAGTGTTTTACATGTGAGTGTAAAGCATGTGAAAGCTTTACGATCGCTAATGAGTGGTAATTGAGTCAAAATTTGAGTGGAAATAGATACTGTAAATTTACACACTCAAGTTGACTTAGGTTATGATAGGGCTCCACGTAAATGTCCACGATGATGTCTTGCAAATGCCAATGATGAAGAAGTCCGATGACGACTATCCAAGATGATTATGTAACGATGAAGAAGTCCAACGATGAATGTGATGATGATGTACGCCGAAAAGTCCAATGATGACTGTCCAAGATGATGTAACGATGAATGCAATATAATGAACGAATAAACGACTTTATATAGTTTTTAAGTTTTTATGTTGGGACTTGCGAAGTGCAATGTCCTGTCACGGTCGCCAATGTTTGATCTGCCCAGTTGCAGATGGTACAAAACTCCAATGCTCAATAGCATGTGGAGTGGAGTAAGGAAAATTAAGTCTTCTCCTCTTCGAATTCCAGAAAGAAGTCTTTTTTATATTTCGTTTTCATGAGTTAGAAGCTCTTCATGAGCCATGTAACAGAAGCTTTTAGAACATGTTAATGTAAATACAGTGGTAAAAATTCCGATAATCTTAAACAAATAATATAAGAAATTTTAATATATACAAATCTAAGTTAACAATGATGTCTCCTCCAACAATTACTATTTTCTTAGTAGGAATCCTTAATACAGAGATCTAAGCAACCGACTTTCTCTACCCTTGCAAAAGGGGTATGTTACTTTTTGTCAGAAGAAAGCATCTCACAAACAGTGACTTCTTTCAAGACTTTCCTTGTTTCCTGAGGTATTTTAGAACAAAAAATTCTATTTGTTAGTTTAATATATCGGCTAATGACTGTGAGAAATATTAGCAAGATCGGGTGACTCTGCTTATCATATAGCTCCCATTGGAACAATCCTGCGAACAAAGTGACTTTTATCAATAACTTTGTCACCATAGGTCAGGGTACAAACTCGCAAGAGTATCACACTTCGGTTAACTGTGGCCCTCTGCTTTTATGTAAGAATCGTCCTAGTAACCATTTTGCTGGTGTAAGTTAAATGTTAAAGAAAATTTCATCAGAAATTGAATTCCAAATGGATTTCAATTTGAACATTTTCTGAAAATTTCAAGTACGTTAAGCAATTGATACGTAGTCATAAAACCTAATTAAATAGATACAAAGAAAAGTGGGGAGGAGCGCGGAGGTAGATCTACCTGCTTCTGTTCTCACAGTTCATTAGCCTCCATTAGGGAGGCGGCGGCAACCACAATCGGCCAAAGGGAATCTGTGAAAATGAAAAGGAGAAGCGGGAGTGAGAATCAGAGTCGTAGTCGGAGTAGAGCAAAGGAAAAGCCCCCATCTTGTGCAGCATTTTCCCAAACAGAATTCCTCGAGTGCCAAGCTGAGATAATTGTAAGACCCTGCAACATTCAATTACTTGTGTTTGCCGCAGAGCCAACACCCTGGAAAACAAGAGTAAAGAAAATACGAAAAAGGGTAAGATAGGGGAGGGAGGAAACAATTTGTTGAGGGTGAGAGGGAACCTCAAACACGGCCGTGGATTAACAAAGACTGCACTTGTTCCTTATTCTCCTACTCGGATGCCAAGTTTAATGTACGATAAGAGAAAATGCACTTGAAATGCCAAATGATAAGAAGGAAAACCGAGTAAAGAAAAGAAGCTGCTGACAATGTCATCTACACTAATTAGCCATGGGAAAACATTTGATAATATTAACCTAATTGTATTTTGAAGAGACCAAATCATAAGCCAATGAACTTTAAGTCAAAATCATTTCCAAGCCAAGACACTATTAAGCCTTTTCAAATCAAACATCATCAACAATCATCATCACTCATTCACAAAAACCCATCCATCCGTAAATAAATCTTAAGCTCCCTTGGCGGATGGGTGGGCAGGGGAAGGGGGAGTTACATGAAGTGGACACTCTGAAGCCTAAAAAGAAATTATGAAAAATTAAATAAAACATGAAATCAATAAATTGCAATATCATCCCAAAAGAAAACGGCAACTTGAAGAAGAACTTCAATAAACTCGCATTAAATATGCATGTGACTGGCTCTGACTTTGGTTCTGGGCAAACTTATATCTGTGTATATCATTTTTAAAGCAAAAGCATAAGAAATTATGTGCAAGAGAGATAAATTGACACACCCACAGCAAGTAAGATAGAGTGGGAGAGAGAGAAAAGGAAAGAGAGAGGAAAATATATAGGAATGCATAAATTATATTGCAGAAATAAAGTTGAAAATGTGCAGTAATGGATAATGGGTAAGAAAAGCTATTCGAAAAGGAGTATTCAAGCGACATATGGTTTGTGTGTGTGTGTGTGTGTGTGTAGAGGAGACAAAATTTATCAAATGAATTATGATTTCGAATGAAGTATTCAAATTAATCGCAATGACTTCAAACAGACGGAAAATCTATAGAGGGAAAAAGCACAAGGATGTAGCTGATTTATTCCAAGAATGATTTGTTATGCATTTTTGTGAACATTTACTTAAATCTTATGTTTGAATATTTCGTAGAAAGAAAAAATGTTCCAAATGAATACCAATTTTTAATTACACATAAAATTCTCTTTAGTTTGATAGGGAGTAAATGGGTAATTGTAAATTATAATAAAGTCTGAGCAAATCAGACTAAGACGAGACACACAATTTTAAAACTATTAAATAGCAATTACTTAAAAACAAATTTATAGTCAATAAGATTCAGTTTTAAGTTCGAAATTTTTTCAAAATCTCTTAATGCATTTCATAATGTTAAATATTAAATATTATGTCTTATAGGAAGTGATTTGTAAGCTATTCAGATTTCTAATTGGAAAATAATTTTAGGCGTTTTCCATGAATAGAATTCCAAGAATCCAAATTATTCACTATCTTACTCTTCTGACTAACTTCAATCAATTTCTGAAGCTTTTAAAAAGTTTTATTTAAATGCAATTATAATATTTTGTTAATTGCGAAGGGCTTTTTAGTTACTTTTAATCAATGAAATTTCTTAATTACTATATAAACCCAATGTGAATGTCGTGAATACCCTTAATTATGTAAGCCACGGAAAGAAAAAAATGTACGAAACGAATTAATATATTTTCAATCAATGCTATAGCTTCCGCTGTCTTTTTTCTCTCTCTTTCTGTTGGCGATAACCACTTCCCCCTCAACCGCTTAATTTTCCACCCATCCCTACTTAAACGCAGATCTCCCCTCCCATGGCCACGCGCTTTCCAAGTTTGTCGCGCTCGTTTTGCCACTTTTGCCAAGCGGAGCGCGTGCCTCTTGGAATATTTATGAGCTGTGGCGATTCGACCAACTTGCAAGGCAATGGTTTCGTCTCAAACTGACGGAAATCAATGTTGACCCACTTGGCAGTGGGCAAGGACAGGCAACTCCAGCCCCCTGCTACCCACTTGAACTCCAACTCCAAAGCGGTCTCGGGTCTCGGTCTCTGGCTGGAAGCATGCATTGTTGATGCGCCACGTAGACCGGACCAAGTGAAAGTCAAGTGAAGAAATTAATTTTCCCGGCAAGTCATTAATATTAAGTTATACATCAAGCAGTAAAGAGGCAGCAACAGCAGCAGCTCAAGCCCAAAACCAGAAAAAAGGCCATAATGAATGAGTCTGCCACCTTGGTAAAGAAGAGTTGTTGTTGTTGTTGCTGCTGCTACTGCTCCTGCTGCTGTCGCTTTAATTGCAACAAAATCCATCGTTGAAATTCCATTTCGTACTTCGATTTCCGTTTCCATTTTTATTTTGCTCAATTCATTTCGAACGAATCGAGAAACCCCTTTCTGGCCACACCCAAAAAGGAATACCGCCCACTCAACATAAATGTGATTTATTCTACCGAATTACAGTAAAACCAAAAGTTGCAGCCAGCAGCAGCAGATGAGAGGAGACATACATAGGAAACTACTCAAATGCCCTTTTGTGGTTATAATAAAAAATCCATTAATTGAAGACCCAAAAAGCATTTAATAAACCGATAATGATTGAGGTTTTTGTTCAGTAAACAGAGAAAAGAAACCCTTCAAAAATTGTTCTAAAATACAAATTGTATGTTTAAGAATTCCCTCTACCAATTCCATGTGCTTGGATATTCAAATGTCTCTAGTATTTTTATGTATATACAAGAGATTCAGAACCAATTGAACAGAGATTTCGCTAACTATATTTCTATCAAATATCCATTATAAAACTTAAAACTACCGAAATATATATGTTTACAGTTATACTCTCTTACTTCGATAAGATTCTTGTTAGCATCTCGTAGCGCCTTCAGGATAAATTTCATCGTATAGTTACCTTCTTTTAAAGGATGCGTGGGGTGAAAAAAAGAAACTATTTTATCGCCTTTGGAATTCTGACTTTGTTGTTGTTATTGTTGTTGTTGTTGTTGTGGGTGCAAGTTATTCTGGCTTTGTAGTTGCCATGCTCAGTTCTTTTATTCGCGTCGGCGGCAATCGATAGCAAAGAAATTTATGGTCCGTGTTGCCCTTTTTCGCTATAAATGAATTTATGGCAAGCGTTTAGCTGGCAACTAGTTTATGGCGGTTTTGGTCCAGTTGTCCTAAATAATATGCGTACATTTGCCCGCACACCAGACACACCCTTTCTTCCGAATGGCCGCCCGCTTCGCTCTGTCCTCTCCATCCTCTGCAGTTGCCTGCAGCAACAAGCCCGCAAAAAGTTGGCTGAACACTGAAAATTCATTTTGGTTTTTTGGCTACACAATATTTTTTTTTCCATACACATTTTGGTTTTTGTTTTTTTTCTGTCGAGCAAACTTTTTGCGGTTAGTGTTTTTCGCCTAAAAGCAGGCTTTAAACTTTGCATAACCCGTAACCGTAATGCTATGGCCAACCTTTCTATTCCATTCCATTCCTTTCCTCTTTGGTTGCAGTTTTAAATTTTTGAGGCGTTCATAAATTTGACACTTTTTGGCAACGTTGTTTTTGCTTTTTTTTTGTTTTTATTCCCTTTTCGTTATGCTTTCTGTGTTGCTATGGGCAGCTAGTGAAAGTTAGCCAAGTATTTCTGTGGTTTTATCTCTTCTATGCAAAGTAAACTAAACTTTTTGGCCAGCAACTGAATCTGAAGAATGATTTGACTTGACTTTGAGGTACACAGAGGTAGAGAAGGAAAAGGCAGAGCCAAAAGCCAGAGGAGCCATCTCTTGTTGTGGTTGAAGAATCTGCAGAATCTTGGCTAACCACCAGACATGCATACATATAGCAGCAAAGTTTTATTCGGCTTAGTTAGAACTAATTAATAGGAGTTTTAGTACTTTGGACATAAGTAGGTTACATTTTATGGGCATAATTTTGAATAAGCTGAAATTCCAGTCAAACAAACGAGAAATTCAGTTGGTTAAGCTTATTAAAATATAATTAGAAAATTGCAGACAGTCTCGTATTTCTTAACTTAACTTGGATTTAATGCTGGCTATGGGTGTATGTTGAGTTTGAATTAAATTTCAGTCTTTCATTGATGTTTTCTTATCACTTGACATGACTTATGGCCTCTAACCTTAACAAGTTTAAGTTGTACTCGGCTTCTGCATCTCATTTGTTAAATTACATTGAATAAAAATCATTTGGATTCTTAGGTACTTCCGGTCGTCGCCGTTCTTCACTCTAAAGATGCCTCACAATTAAATTTCAGTTCGCTTCTGTTCCGTCTATCCTTCTAGCATCTGTCTATCTCTGTCTGTTTGTGTGTGTGTCTGACACTTCAGTCTGTGATGTTAGAGAATTTATCACCTTTAGCGTAAAGGCTGGATGCCACGCCTCGTTTGTTAACTTTATTCAATTTTGAGCAAAACTGCAAGAGGAGAAGCTTCACTTGCTGACTGACTGGTTGATGGTGTTGCTCTTTCAGTTTCAGCTTTTGCTTTCATCAAAGTTCTCGGCATTTGCTTATTAAAAAAACGCTACTCCCCGAGTTACCACTCGCCGCTACTGTCTAGCTGAAGGCAAGGCACTTGGCTGTCGAGTTGAGTGGTGGATATATTGCCAGACCTAGGTCCCAGAGCCTGCTCTGGTTTGCCGTTTGTCATATTTTTGCCGCCAAAGTGTCAAATAGCGTCAGCCAGTCTGTCCCTCAGTCAGTCTGTTCTTCAAGGGGGGGCAAAATTGACTAGGCAAAATGAAATATTTGATTTTCGTTGCATACTTTGAGGCGTCGCTTAAATGCTAAATTAAGCATACGCCATGTATGATTTGCTTTCTAGAAGCACCTTGCTGTTTCCTTTTTCACGATTTTTCTTTCTAGTTATTTGATATATGAGTAAAATTTTGTTAAAAGTTGAAAACTCTCTCGATCCATTTCTCCCTTTTGCTTTTACCCACGGGAAAACTTTTTCTAGGAGAAAAGTTTTGGCAAAACCAAAAAAAAAAAATGTATAGGGGAAAAAACCTCGGCCACAACAATTGGCAAAGAGCAAATGTTCTCTGGTAATTGTTGTTTACACACAGACTGACTACCATCCATTCCCATTGCCCCTCTGGCCGATTTCTCCACCTTTCCGCGGCAACTTCTTGCTATTTACCTGGTTTGTCTGTGATGCATTTTGCTGTATGTTGTTATTGTTGAATATAAATTTTATTTGTTGAACTTTATAAATGGTAAAGAAGTTGATATTGTTGGCTTCGTTCTTATTTTCCTTCTCTTTGTTTCTTTACCCATCTTTTCTATATGCGCTTTTCTCTAAAACTTTTCTTACCCTATAATGACACGCTTTAGAGGGTATAAGAATAAACGATGTGAAATTTAAATACATTTATCTATTTGCTGCTCCTGTTGACTGCTTAGATTAAAAACTAATTATATTTCAGTCAACTTTTATTCATATTTGTGTTGTTTTAATGTCTTTGACTATGTTTAGTGAATCATTGCAGTCAATTTGCCGATTTCGTCCTTGTAATCCTCACATCATTTAAATCACTTGACCACTTGTAATAAAATTGATTTATTAATTTATAGTTTCCCATTCAAAGGTCGCTGGGGATTGCAATAGCTTAGTTTAAATTAACATTGACAAATGCACTAATTGCTAAAGAATTTATGCACTTTAAGTCAATGAAGTAAAATTTCATAAATATTATGAGTTTAAATGGTGTTAGCTGGTGATGGTAATCTCCTTGAGTTGGTTGACTAGTTAGTCAAGCATTTAGTAGCTTCTGTATGTTTTCATGTGTAGGGTATGAACGTCGTCTATACGTGTAATAATTTTAAGTGTGCTTTCCTTTGAGGCCTGAGCGCATAAATTTTATATTATTTAGCGACTGCAGCAACCATTTTAGTTTTTTTTTTTTTCATTCTCTTTTTAGTTTGTGGTTCAGTGGAGTGGTTTAATGTGTGTGCGGGTGTGTGTGTGTGTGTGCGGTTTATGTGGTTTTGGCAGCTTAGTTTAGTTTTTTAGGGGCCAAAATATTTGTTGTGGCATTTGTTTGATTGTCGAATTCGTTAGAAAAGTTAGTTAGTTAGTTCGAGAGGGGAAAGAAAGATAAAAGCTACCGTCTGTTTTTGCTTTAAATACCATAATATTCGTTATATGCAAAATAATAATTTATTTTCGTACATGTTTTTCTCTTGACTTGTAATTAAATTATTAAACCCACACAGACATATATCTCCATCATTTCACATTGTTATTTCTTTGCATTTCTTTTGCCTTGCCCTTGGGTTATTTATGAGTTTATCTCTGCAACATTTACACGAAATTTCCCAGGTGTCTTATTTTTCATTTACCATAACAGCAAATGAGGAAAAAGCCGCTTTAATGCCATCAAATGAATAATAAATGTTGAAACTCATTTCACTCGCCCACTGAATCATTCACTGCCCGACTAACTAACTGACTGACTGACTGACTGCCTGCCTTGATGAAATTCGTGAAAGATCCTTTCTGGTTAATCGGAAAATGTGTGTGCGTACTTAAACGGTTTACAAAGCGCCTTATTTCTGACCAAAAAATAAGAGGAGAGAATAGGCAAAGGGTGCATCGTCAGGGATAGGAAAGATAGGAGAAGTTCCCTCTGTGCTGGCTCTGGCCCTGTCATCTGCAGACCCATGGTGAAACGTTGGCCTGCATTGCATTGCGCTGCATTTACCTGTATTCCTCTACCAAATTGCCACCTCCAGTTCCCCTTTCACTTGTACCTCATCTATCACCTCTTGTTTAAATTAAGTTTGCCACACCTCTCATTGTGTGTGTGTGTGTGTGGTTTTTTTGTGCGGGTGTTTGCGGATATGCGGATGTTGCTGGTGTGATATGATGACCTCACCTAACAATGACCAGCCCAATTTAATGTGCCCTTTGGTATGTATGTACTTCGGTCTAGTGCAGATAATTGTAGAGACTTTCGTTTAGAACGAACCAAACAGAAGGAGAGACAGAGACAGAGTGACCGTCAGAGAAAACTTTCAAAATTTATCTAAAGTAACAATTGGACAATGAAATAAAGGAATTCATCGAATATGTACTAAACAACTCTATCCCTTGGTTTTAAATTCTGGCTACATGTGTCTACTTTTTTAATACCGCTTTGACCTAGCCACAGCTGCTTTGTCCTTCTTATACATAAGATAATCTACAGTCAGTTGAGAACTCAAAGAATGAACCATCCAAAACCGCAGGACTAAAGTTTCTTATATTCTTTACACCCTTTTTTAGTTTTTCTTCTTTCTGTTGTCGTCCATATATACAATAAATGAGACTACATAGTTTTTAAGTTTAAACTTTGAAATTAATTCCATTTGACCATTTTTATTGGTTATCTGCTTCGTTATTGCGATTCAACTGACGCCAGCTCTTCCATTTGTGTAAGAGTTGGAAAAAAAATTAATGAAACTAAACATATTCCACACAAACTTAAAAAATCTTCGATGGAAATTTTAAAATCAACGGAATCGAAGCCTGCTCAGTTTTTTCCGGGGGTTTTTGAATTTTCTCTAAATTTTTTCAGTTTTTGGTAGATGAGTTGTTTGAGTGGCCCAGGGTCTCGGTTCGAATCCCATTTTAGAGTGTGGATGGTTTTTAACTAATTGCTAGCAGTAATAAACATTTGACAAGAAGAATGAATGATTCTTTCAAGTATGTGATAGTTTATAGTTATTTCATTTTCAATCTGAGTTTATACATTTATCTCAAAACAAACGAATTAACCATATTTAACCAACTATTGTTGTGTATTATATATCCTTTACTCCCTAACTGGAGGCCACTTTACTGTATCAAAACTAAAGATTAAAATTGCACTCACTTCCACATGTTTATGTTGTTTTCTTCGCTTAATATGTTTTAATGTTTTTGCCAAAGACTTAAAATATATATCCTTTAAATTATACATTAAATATAAACATTAACGTTGCCTTCTGATTTGACTGCTCTTCTAAGCATTCAATCAAATTGATTGGTCATTTAATGCCCACAAAAGAATATACCTATCCATATACACAGATAAATAAATACAATGAAAATTTGTACATATAAGAAATATAAAAGTCAAGCATTAACGCCGAAATTCCACTGGATGGATAGATGGAGGGGGACAAACAATGCTTACATTTGTATGCCATTCAAGCCTGGCCAAGGTTAAACCGCTAAAAATCATTGACTAAACATCAAACGAATGTCCAATTGTCCGACTGTCTGACTCTCTGTCCAGCTGTCTGTGTTGGCCCATTGTTTAGCCACCAAAGTCGAAATTGTGTTTAAGCCAAATGAAATGAACACCAAAATGAAAATGAACTGCACAATAAAATGCCAAAAGACGAAGATTTATGCCAATTGAAGCTTGGAGCACCTTAATGTTCTATATGCCAGTGTGTATTCGTGTATATGAGTGTGTGTGTGTGTGTGCGTGCGAGTGCGGATATGAGTGGGTGTGTGTGTGACTAATGAACAGCCTGCCGACTTTTATTTAGCCATTGACCAACATAGCCATCTCTCAAGGCCCGCTTAGCCATTCCGTACACCCCTCCCCTTACTTCCAACACATCGAATTACAGTATTATTATTATTCTTCTTTTTTTGCCGCACCTACCAACACTGGTCCATGCTTCAGCCTTAGAGCCTCATTAATTTCGCTTAACTTCACAAATTGCCAATTGTGCGCATTGGTCAACATTTTTTTTCCTTTTTTGTGGTCTCAAGACTGTGTGCTCTAGTGTAGGTTCCATGTCCCCACGTTCATGTCCATGTACATTGTCCATGGTCCAAATGTCCAGACATTTCTGCTCTATTGTATTGTATTTTCTCGGCTCGTATTTATTGCCTCGAATGTTCAATTTGTTTTGTGTGCAGGTCATTGTTATGATGCTGTAGAATATGTAGTAAAGATATAAGGGTATCTGTAAAGTTTATGGACAAATCAATGAAACAGAACAGAATATAACGAAAGGTGATATCGATGGCACTTAATGTTCGACGATCTCTGAATCAATTGATTACGAATAAAACATTTCTAGAGATTTCAATTAAAATAGCTTTACCATGATCTAAAATGGTAATGCCAATAAAATATAGCTTTGAACTGAATCAATACTCCTTGTTCTTAATTCACCAGAGTATCCCCTTTAAGTAAAAACTGAAAAGACCTATAAAGGTTGATTTCCTAATTCCTAAAAGTTGGTTGATCCACAACAAGCCAAAACAAAGAGATTCTATTAAACAGTCTAATGCCTTTTGCCAATTTAAAATAATGGCATTTTGTCATTGTACCTATTGCAGAGTATCTTTGTTTTCGGTTTCGTGTATTCTTTTTATGTTTCATGTATTTTCTCGTGCACATGAGAATTCCTAGTTTATGAACTTCAATTGCTGGCAACATTTGGTTGCTGCTGCTAGCTCTCGATAACTATAATGTTCATGTGGCACGTTAGCTATGAATCTGTCGTTTGTTTGTTTCTCTACCTCTACTTCACTCATTGGCTGTCTGAAGTGAACCTCACCTGTACAATAAAAATTTGTGACAAATTGTTATGACACCATGGCACACAAATGTCGATTTTATGCCATTTGCCAGAATGTGGCTCTGACTTTTATGTGTTGTCGATGTGAGTGAAGTTAAAGAGGAAATGAAGAATGGCGAACGAAGGATGAAAATTAACATTTATGTAAATGAAAAATTAATGAAAAGTTTTTGGTGACATTTTCATTGTGTGTTTTGCAGGATGCTGAAAACATTTACATACGCAACGACAATCCGGGTATATTAACTAAAAAGAAAAACGAAGAGCTGGGCACACCGGAGGCCGTAATAAGAGCACAACGTCAACATGCCAGAAAACAGAGAATGGAAAGTGGTAAGTTACAAACGGCGACAGGAGCCACTACAATATGGTTTTCCTCACGTCACTTCACTGCATTGTATTTCAACAGCTTTGGCCAGCAAACATTTCGATCAAGTAATGAAGGAGGCCAATTGCCGGATACCCCAACGACGCTGTAAAAATGTTGAACTATTTAGGTGCTAATATAGATAATAGCAACATTATAAATCACCTTTTGGCTTATACCAATGAACTGTAGTTGCAGCCCTAATACAATGATGCTGGCAATCCGGATAAGAGTCATAAATGTTTCCTCCACGCATGCATCCGGCAAATGACCAATCTCTGCACTTATTTGTTTTCGGGTTGTAACTCCAAACCTTTTTCCAGGGGCAACCCCTAGACTGTTCCTGCGTTGGTTCATCATCTGCCCTGCAGTGATCTGAAAGTGCATGATTAACGTTTGTAAGGCATGAATCGACTGGAAGACGATTGCCTTGTCACTTACAGCCTTTAGTCAAACCCAAATCAATTCCAGATCTAACACATGCTTTGTGGCAGGACTCTGCACTTGTGAAATTGTTAATAAGAACTGTTTTGCATCCTGCGTAAACCCAATTCTCACACTTGTCACGGTGTCTGTCGTAGCTCCATAAGACTTGCCTTCTATTTTTACAGCCTGGTTCGGTTGGTCCAAACTCAATTCTAGCACTGCAGAGAGCTGGGGAGTTAAGCAAAGTAAGTTATTCTAGATTGTGGGCTTTAATTATACTTTGATTCAAAGCCACCTACGATTCGAGTTAATTATAAAATCAGAATCTGAAAACACCAAAGGAATTACGGCAAATGTTATCCATAGAACTTTCATTTCAATTTTAAAATAATGTCTGTCAATGCAATTTCATCTGTATTTATACCATTCCTCAACATGTAACCTAATGATTTAGAGAATCAAATTTAATGACATCAGTCTTGCTCTGGTGCATGTAATCTGTAGGAAATCAATCTTTAAGGTGGGCTTCGATATTATTTTACTTAGCCAGCGAAACGATTAAAGTATCGAACCAAATTGCAAAGTATTTCTTTTGATATGAATATGCCGCCTTACCTTGTGGGTGAAGAAACGTTTTAAAAGAGTAATATATGTACATATAAATATCATTCAAATTATGTTTTCATTTACGCAGTTTATTCAGAGACGAGGAAATACATTTTGCTTTAGGAAAGAATAACTAAAAAACACGTTGCGCAGGGATTGTTCGCCTCCAATTCCTAGTTATGCCGAAACTTCTGACGCAACTTTCTTTGCACTCAGAGTAAGTTGAATAGTAATTTCCTAGAATTTCACAGCCTAAGTAATCCCACTTCACACAATCGTCGATCTCAAGAGCGTAGCTATATACGGTTGTTCCATTTTCACACTTAGTTTTCTTTGGCAACGGCATCAGTGGCAATTCGCATAAGCCGTGGAAAGCCATTGGGGCATACCAATCTTCTTTGGCCACACATGTGTCCGAGCATTCGACTTCAGTGCGAAAAGCTTCCTTGGGAAATACACATGTCCGATGGAACTTACATTTATTTTCCCAAGAGTCAAATATCCAAGCATCAATAGAGGCACAGGATGAATTTTGCTGGATCTCAACTGCTTTGAAGCATCTTTCTATTAAAGAACGTTGTGTGAAAGGAAAAAATTTCAATTTTACTGCTAATTCAACCATCCACTTACGGTTTTCCTTAATCCAACGCACTGTAGTTGGACCCTTAACACAACTGTACTTGCAATCTGCATAAGTGTCGTAAACATTAAAACCACGAACACATCCGTAAGAGTACCAACTAGCGCATTCGTTGAGTTTCGGGTCATAACTCCAAACCAGTTTCCGAACGCAATCGTTTGAGAAAATTGACAGGGCTAGTTTTGATGGTATAACGCAGTTGTCTAAATTTAGAAAAAAATAACTTTTCACTCTGTTCTATAACCTCGACTTACAACATCTAAACAGCTTACAGGGAAGGGTTCCAGACTTGATACATGTTCTGTGGCAGGATTTTTCACTTGGGTAGTAATTATCAACAATTTTCCTGCATCCTCTGTAAAACCATTTGTAACATTTATCGTGTCTCGTGTCATAGCTCCATACCTCCATGTGACTCTCTTTCTTACATGAAGGGTCTACTGGTCCAAATCGAATTCTGGAATCGCACTTTTCTGCAGATATTAGCAAATTTCAAAACCGTTTTTCTATAGTCAGTGAACTGTAGTTTTTCTTTTACCGGGATCGTAAACTACGAAATCCGCATCTGAAAAAACCAAAGGAATTATAACAAGTATTATCCGGAGTACTTTCATTTTGAGTTTAAACTTAAGTCGCTCAATGAAATTACATAGGATTTTATACCTTCACCTGGGACAAGTAACGAATTGAAGTGTGATATTTTCAATTAAGTTTAATGGCATCCGTTGTGCTCTTGTGCATGTAAACTGTAAGAATTCAATCTTTAAAGTGATTTGATAATTTGCTTCGATATGGGTTTAGTTATCTAATGAAACGACAAAAGTCACACCATTTCATATAGTTCACAAACGAATCAGAAGCATTTTAGTTGCTTTCGCTGACTTGTTTCAATATATATGAATATAAATATGAATATAAAATATTTATTGGGATTGAATATTCAAAATGAAAATCATATTTGATTCATTTGAATTGGAATTGAATTACCAATCTTTATCAAAGGCTCCACAATATGATTATAGTTATTATCGATACCGTTGATTAAATTACATTCCATTTGTGATCCCATTCGAAATCAATCCGTAAACTAGTTGGGAATTCCAACCAATTGCGATTACATCTGTGGATTCTTGAGCAAAGTTTGCCGTCGATAGAACTTTGTGGTGCTTTAATTAGCTACACATACACCTGTCCACCTTTTGTGCTATATTTAGTTTAAATTTTATATATTTATTACATTTATTAAAGCAGTTTTGAGTATATAAAGTACTATTTATTACATGATCTTCCTCTGAGAGTTTCTTTCTTAGAATACGCAGAACGTTTAGATGCTGAAGGAGTATAAATTAAAGATATATTAGTCTTTTATTAAGTAGTTTTAATCTATGATAGATCGTTTCATATAATCAACGTTGAGATGAAGTTGTTGAAATATTAAACCACACATTGAAACGTTTTCCAACACATGTTCGAAAAGCTTTGCTTCGTTTAACAGACCAAGCAATTCCAATGCCGCACCCTTCAGAGTGAGATATATGGATGGTTGGAGCCATAATTGAGTGACTCTTTAATGGTTGCCCCCGAAAATCATACCCTCTAACTATGTGTGTAGGAACACACAATTCGAGCTGCTGGGCGACTTCTAATTGTCTTTTATTTGTATTGCATGTTGCCCGGTAATTGCTCTTGTTTGTGCTGTCTCTGATTGTGGGCGTAGGTCATGCTTGAGGGCGCCATATTGCAACATAATTATATTGTTTCACCTTTATTTTTATTTGGCGTTGTTTCCACTTTTTTTCCATTACATCTTTTACCCATTTTGTCGACTGTCCATGTGCGCGCGCACCGAAAATGACTTTTTAATGACGCAATGATAATTCAATTTGTTTGGTGATTTATGCTTTATGATATTTCATTTTTTGTTCATTCTCTGTGTTTTTGTTGCTATTGTAACGAGTTTTCAATACTATGCCCACACATACATACATACATATGTTGCTCATAATGCCATCGAGCACAATATGTTGAAATTGAGAATGTAATTAGTAAGTGAAAACGTTTTAAAATCCAATTCAAATTATCACCAACTTTGGCTTTAACTTTTTAGTAACCAAAATTCCGCAATTTGTTCCCCTTTTGGCTTATTTGTTTTCCTGCTTCTGTTTGTTTCTCCCCTTTCTTTGCATAGTTCTTTCTTTTGTGAACAGACTTTTCCCATTTTCTTTTTCTATATGTATTTTTTTTTTTGCATAAATTTTTTCCTCTCTCGCTTACTAAGTGGGTGGCTTTTAATTTTCAAATATTTATGCTGCGCTTGCCGCAAGGCAAAGTATAAAAAAAGAACCAAAAAAATTTAACTTGCAAGATTTATGCACACACGTAGAGTGAAGAGGTGCAGTAGAAGAGTCGGGCGGGGTGGATTGGGGCGTGGCGGAATGCAGGAGGCGACTCTGATGGCAAAAACAAAGTTGGGCCAAGATGTGCTTACACCAGAAAGCCAAACATTAACACAAGAAAAAGCTGATCAAGAAAATAACACAATTTTACCAAGAAGAAGAAAAAATTTACTAATATCTGTCCTAATTAATTTAATAATCTATATGCAATTTTTAAGGAAGAAAAGCAAGCAAAGTTTAAATATTTAAATAAATCATTACAATGTGCCTAGAACATGTTGACTTCAATATTTGATTCCAAAAATAATAGAGCCATAAAAAAAAAGAAAATTCTTCACCTTCTCGTTGTATTCTTTTTTAAAAATCAAGTAAAATTCGGATTCTTTCGAACACATTTTCAATACTTTTATTAAAATTTATTTAAAATAGATGAAACAACTATTTTGTAGTTTTTTTTATCCTAGATAGTTCTATTCTGGCAATATAAAGTAACCAGCATTGAAACATTAAAAATTTAACTATTAATCTAGATTACAGCAACTAAAATTTCGTTCATTAACTAAATCAAAAATTTCTTTAAGCGATTTAAAATTTTAGAAATTATTCCACTTCTAAATTCGACTCAAATAGATAGAAAACCTCAATGGATCAGCTCGAAGCATTTTGAATCTTTTATCACACTTTCATAAATGTTTTCTTTGAAGAAATTTCATTTCATTTTTTAAATCGAGCAATCTAAAATAAAAATGTTTAATGGATCATTCGATTAACTTCCTTTCGACTTGATATAAAATTGTTTTTAACTTGCCTACAACATACAAAAATAAATGTTAATGATGGCCTCCAAACTTTATCTAGAATTGGCGTATAAATTAACACATAGAATTGTTCTAGGAAAGTTCTTCCTTCAACGCCAAAACAAAGTTTGACTTTAAGTCATTACCAATATTTAAGCTTGAAATATGTTAGAGGAAATCCAAAATAAGTGCACATTTTGACCAAATGTCTGCAAGCATCACATCTCGGGAAGCATGAAAGGCAGAAGCCAGCAGTTAGCATCCCACAGGAGAGGGCACACTGAGCAGAGGCAGAGGCAGGCCAGGTCGACTTGCAGGCTGCCAGAAGGCAACTCAGCGACTGTCACTGGAAGAGGTGTCAAGTGGCACAGCTTGGGAGAAGAGATCCAGCAGAAGACCAACGACGATGACGACGCCAACGACGACCCGACCTGATGCTGGGCACAAAAAAATATTCTTACAAAACATAATTTATGTTGCGCAAATTTTTAGTGGAGCTTCTCCCTCGTAACTCTGCCTCGGTGTCTCCTGCATCCTCCTCCGCATTGTTAACCAGAAAGGCAAGGGCAATGCACTTGTCCCCCCCGCCTTGCGTTTCTTTCGTCCCTAACCGGCAAACTCTCGACACATGTTGTAAGCATTTTTTTTACTGTGAAATTTATGAGTTGAGTTTGAGGTTGGTGGTCGGTTGGTCTTGGTCTCTCCAGCTCGGTTCTGGGTTCAATGCACTTCTTTTGCTGCTACTTTCACCGAGGACCACTACCAGCAACAACAACAACAACAAGGAAAAGAAGAAGAAATTGCGGCTAGAAAGAAAAAAACGTCTAAAGTAAGCTATGTAAACGTGAAAGCCAACGCCTCCACTTCAAAGTCTGGAAATGCCTTCAACTCGGGCTCTCCCTCTCTGATAAAAAGTAAAAGTCAATTGGCTGACAGGCACAAACTAACTCGCTCGTCCATGTCCAATCGTCCTCAGAGTAGACCGAGATACCGCCAGGCGGGCAGCCAGGCAGGCAGGGAGAAAGGAAGCTCGAGCATTTAATTAATTTACCACAAAATGTGGTTTTAGGCTTAAGGCTTATGCATAATCAGTTAAATGAGAAGGTGCACAAGTACAAGGCGATGGCCCAGCCACGGATTTGGCCAGCTGCAGGAGACAAGCGAGGGCCAAGGATAGGAAGGAAGGAATATGATTTGAGCGCGAAACTCGTGACACATCCGTTGCAACTGCTGCTGCTGCTGCCTTTACTGCCGCTGCGTAATGCAATTTCCCAAGCATAAATCCCCAGGCTGATGACAACATGTGTGTGTGTGTGTGTGTGTGTGTGCGTGTGTGCTATGCAAATGCTGAACACGTAAACAGGTGGAAGGGAGAGAAAACTCAGCAACATAAATGCTGGAAAATCTCCTCCTAATGCCCAACTGCTGACGTGAGATGAGAGAAAAACTTTCAACTTTTCAACCATTTTTGATGACAGTTGCATTTAATATAGTATATATCTAAGTATACATATATGCATGTGCATATATTTTTGGGGAACCATGCGAAATTCTCAACTAATTTGCTGTGTAAACCATGCAAGGATGCAGAAGATGAAACGATGATGATGACAATGATAAACTGTTAGTTGGCTACAAGTGAAAAGTTACAACTTTCATAACCAAATTCATCAGACCGCAACGTGCCAATGCATCTGTCTAACATTTGGAGCTAAAGGTCAGGTAACAAATTGACTTTCTTGTTTCGTTCTATCCTCAACTTGCAAGAATACTAATTGACCCAAACTGAAATAACTGAGCAAAAGACAGCAAATTGAAACATTGCGACTGACATTTTGTATAAAGATTTCGTCAAATTTCATTAAGCCTTATTCATGGTCTTTATATTTTCTTCTGTTCTGATATTCTCAGATTCCACATGCTAAAATGCTTGTAAGATTGGAAATAAGTATATTACAATAAACTTTTCGATTCGATTTCGACCGATTTTGTCTATAATCAAAAGTTATTATGGGTTTTTGTTGTTATCATTAATTAAAATTAATAAAAATATCAATTTATAATTTTCTCTATCTGGTGAAAGTTAATAAATTAATGAATACATAAGTGGGATTAATTTGAAACAAAAAATACATACTCACAATATTGTAGCAGCAAAAATCCTCAGATTGTTGGAGTGTTCTACCTAGAACGGTCTTAGTTGTCTGAACTCTTAAAATACATACAAAAGTAATTAAACTCCCACAAACTCTTTACACTATCTTAGGGAAAAAATTAAATTGGATTGACTTAAATCATCCAGATTATAGACATTTTATAATAATGTTAATTTAATCAAAGCAAGTTCCTTAGCAACATCTGAGTCCTTTCAACAGGTTAGAAATTTCGTCTGTTTATAGCCAATTTCGCGAGTTATTTAGTGTTTTTGTAATTTAAGTTATTGTAAACAAGTCTTTATTATAAATAGTATACAAATATGTATATGATCACCGTTTTGGTACGTTTTGTATCCATCTTTGTTTCTAATTTTCTCCAATTCAAAGTATCTTACTTAAAACTAACTTCTACTTACTTGATGGTTGTAATGTTTTCCCAAGTTTTGTCCGCCTAGCTTTCGCCCTTTCTCGACCAGTTACATTTTAACCCAAAATAACTTCATTTATCCTAAAAAGAAAATTTAGGCCTAGATGAACTTAACTAACCTGTATGACTTTTCATTGAGTTTCTTTGGGCTTCGTCTTAGAGTCCTTTCGCTTAAATCCTTGTCTACAAACAAGGGGAGCAACATAACACTTCGAATGAGGTGTCTTTCATTAAGATCGGGTAACAATAAGTAAGACTTCATGGCCTTTACAATTTAACAAGGTTTTAAGGTTCAAAATGGTTCTAATTTTGTTGAATAGTTTAAGTTTATCCACTCCCTGAAAACCTTTTTTTTTGGTACTTTGGTTTATTCATCCATTTTTCTGTGCTTTTTTTTTGTATACTTAAATTTCAACTGAGAGAATATAATCGCACTGGCAGTTTACGCACTTCTATGGCATTTTACCCATTTTTCTATGCTTTTCTTCCAAGCAATAACTGACTAATTGCTTGAGTCCAAAGTGTACACACACACACACACACACACACTTTGGGAAACGTATTTGCATACCTAAAAACCTAACCTCAATTAGAGTCTCTCCTAGTTGAAGAACTTAAACCACATACCAAAATATGGCAGACGCTATATCCATATATGTATATGTACATACATATAAAGTAATATATCATGCTATAGGCACATTTTTCCATCATACGGATGTGGGAGGCAAATGTGGGCATGGTGCGGGAATGTTTACCAACCACTTTCATGCAATTTTAGTACAATGCCAACGAAAACAACAACAACAACGACTAGGAAAGAGTAACAGCAGCACTTTGCACTTCCGTTTCCGGCAATTATTGTACGAACATAGTTTTTAAGTTCCCCAAGGTCTCACTCTTTTACCCCCAAACACACACACACACACGCTTTCCATCTCTCTCTGGCTCTCCCCCTCTCTAAAGGCTCAGGTGGGGGCAAATTTTGCCTGCTTAGCAATTTTCTTGAATATTATATGTTTTTTTGACGAAACACAAAAACCCCAGGACAACAGCAACAACCAACAAAGGCAAGAGCAAGAAACAAAGATTTAGTCAAATGTCAACTGCAACATCGCAAACTTTGTATACCCTTTCGTTTGATTATTTATAGTAGGAGGATTAACTGGAGTAGTTAATTAGAATAATTTTTTGTGGTTTAACTTTAACAGAGATTCATTTCGCATCTTTGACCACCTGTGATCAAGTTGTTTCTTTATAAAATACAACAAAATGTTTTGAATTTTAATTTATTACTAGATACTAGAGAAACACATTTCAAAATGGTCAGCTTAATCTTCTTAAAACAACATTCAAAAACCTAAAATACGAATGTAGAGCAAAAGTAAATAACGAAGGAAATCTATTATTAAGGTGAACAAACTAAAATTGAATCCTAAAACTTCATTAAAAATGTACACAAATTTTTAAAGGATTCTTTGAAATATTGTATTTCAATTTGATAAGAATCATAAGGAACGATTATATTAAATGATTAAAAAAGTGATTCCTCTTATTGAACTACTACTCTAGGACTACGAAATATTGCGATTAAAGATGCATAGAAATGTATACAAAAGCCACCAAGGGCATAGCTAAGACTCAAATTCGGGGGGACATCCAGGATGTGCCTTAATGTTTTTTGAAAAGAACCCAATGCTAGTAATCCCAGAGGTCCCGGGTTATGACTTGCAATCTAATTGCTACCTAAAACACATTTTAATTTGGTTAGAATGTCTTGAGTTTTCCCAGTTTGTGTCACAAGCATCTAATCAATATCCTTATACCCTCAACAAGCAAGGGGACAAAGGGAAAAAATCAGCCATACAACATACAACAAGAACCTTATATGAACATACATATAGAAAACTCAGTGTTGTCGAGCATGAAAAACTTTTTCAATTCGTTGCATTTTAGAATTTGCATAAGCATTTTCCCTGAACTCTTTTCCTGACTTGGCTCTCTCTCTCTCTCTCTCTGTCTAAACTCAATTTACACATTTTTCTAGTCAAAAGTTTGTAAGCAAAAAAGGTTTTTCTCTTTCTATTTCTAATATATACATATATATTTTTAGTTTTCTTTTCATTGTCGTTGTTGTTGTTGTTGCTGCTGTTGTTACCACCTTTTGAGTGGCAAAAAATGTTGTATGCTTTGATGCTTCCAATCAAAATTCAATGCTCCAAAGGATTTGCTTCAATTATTGTCCAGCAAATGAAAGGCGAAACTGCAATAGAACGTCTCGAAGAGAATTTGGCATAATTGTAACAAATATTTTTGTTATTTTGGCATAATTTTATTTAGTTTTATGTATGTGTGTGTGTGTGGGGTGGAATACGCCCTAGCCGCACACTTTGATTAATAACCAGCTTGTTATTTTAATTAAACGAATTCTCTCAACTTAATTTATGCAATTCATACGCAATTTCATCATTTTGCACTTGTCATGCAACACAAAATCAACAACCATCTAGGGAGCATGGAGCAGCAAACGAGGGGAGGGATGATGATGACAGAGACAAGGGAACAAGCTGGAAACACTTCGAGTAGCTTGTAAGCTTGGATAAGTTTGCGGTCTGTGTTAATGTTTAGTCCAAAAAACAGAGGCGCCCCGAACAGAAGGATCTTCTCCTAGGCAATCACTTTATTTTCTAAGCTCAAATTAACTGGATTTTGATGTCGAAATGATCAGTTGTTTCCCTGTTGCGAATACTTTGCTGTGCTTATGGATTATCCGTATCATAGTTCGATTCGACCCCAACTTGATTTAAGCCTAAGACTCTGTTTTCTTGGCTTGACAACTGACAACTCATTTTGAATTGCAACACAACTAAAGCAGTAAGATGAAGAAGAGACAGACAACAGACAATGATGACAAGTTTGATGAGCAGCTACCATAAGAAACTGTCAGCAAGCAGTGTGTAACTCAACTCTCATTAATTGAGAGCCATGTGTAGGTGGATAGAAGCAAACGGATGTGGGGGAGGAAGAATTGTATGTCAGTGACATGCAAATCCATTGAGTTTAATTAACAAACAGTCAAACTAATCGAAAGCAGGCCTTCCAAAGAGATGCCAAATGTGACCAAGAGGAAACTAATTATACATAGACGTCTCATTCACTTTCTATTTCGATTCTTGCAGGTCAGCAGCAATAGGCAACCGAAAGCCGTTGTCGAGAAGCGAACATTTGCCAATCACACCGAATGCCACTGCATTGAACGTGCCCGATACGAGGAGAACGAACAGATGTTGACCAAGGAACATGCCACCATTTTGAATTGCAATTGCCCTGCCCATTTCGAGAAGATCCTGCAAGACGATGGACAATGTCGCTGTGATTGCAGTTCGGGTAATGCTGTATGCAATTCCTTCAAAGAAGGCATTGAACACTTTGCCATGAAGGATCGCAAGTGAGTTGTAAAGCCTCGAAACCCCTTCAATAACTTGACCACCTTCCCTCCTACCACTTTCTTCTCGTTGCAGATGCATAGTTTATGGATTATGTAAGCCGCCGACTTGTGCATTTGGCAACTATCTATTAAAGCACGGCCAATGTCCCAAGCAGCCCAGCTACAATGTTATGTCGTAAGGTGTCACGTCCTTCACATACATACATACAAACACACTCACACACACAAATACAAACCGGATATAGTATTAGTCTCCTGATTATTCAACCAACCAAGGCAGACGAACAATTCGAACGAATAAAAGCAAAAAAGTTGATGAAAAGTGAATTTAGTTGCATATCTCCTATACAAAAAAAAAAAAAAAGAAAAACAAACAAAGAATACACACAAATTCGAATATATATTATTATATATGTATATGTATATGCTGATCGAAAAACTAATTAGCAAACACAACACACAGATTTTTGTCCTAAAACAAATAATGAAAAACAAAAAAAATAGCTGTAAAAAACCCACATAAAAACAACCAACAATTATAAGACTTTTTCGTGCATGTTTTAATCACAAAAACAAAAACAACACAAAAACAAACACAAATGAAAAAAAAAAGAAATAAATTATGGTAGCATTGTTCATAAATGTTTAACAAAGAAAAAACTCTACACATGAAAAAGGATATACTAAAATATCATAAAGGATAGCTAATGCATCGTTCTATCGGTATATTATGTTTGAAATCAAAGATCTGAAATGAATTCGACAATATTTTAGAGCTATCGAAATGAATCGATATATGCGATTTCGATAAATCATTAATATAGTAAATGAAATCGTAAAGGACTTCAACACCTTTCGAATAGGCTTAACTATCAATAAAAAATATCGATTTTGCAAAGAAAAATCATTACAACGATTCTTTTTGAACGTTCCATTAAAATATATCGATCCACGATAGAAAAAAACCCCCAAAATATCGATAAATGATGCATTTGCGTTTCCAAAATATCAAAAAACCCACAAACAAGAGAAATTCCAAAAATAAATATATATAAATTGACTGCGTTTTAGTTTTTAATTAACTAATATGTTACGTTATTTAATTATAATATATAAAAAAAAAAGAAAACACAAAAAAAGATTTAAAAAAAAGAAAAAAATATAATCATCATTTATCTTGTTAATTAAGCTAAGTTAATTACAAAAGAAAACAAAATGCATTTTGCTATATTAGATTTGCCACATATATTTAATTTTAATTAATTTCTAGTCAAATTTTATTTTCATTTAATCTATATATATATATTTAAGTAAGTATATTGGAAATGTTTGAAATTCCAAAACACAATTCGAAATCAATAATATTTTTGTTCATACAATTGAGATTCCGTTCAGCTTAATATTTATACTTATCTAAACTGACATTAATCTTAATTAACGACACAAATAATTTTTAATTGCAGATCTGATTTTTTTTCTGCAATAAATCGAATCGAAAGTGTTTAAAAAGTGTTGAAAAGCATTCACTGATTGTTTATGTATTTAGCTTTATTTAACAAAGTTTCTGAAAACTTTTCCATTTTAGATTTAGTTTTGTTTTCTCTCACACACACACACACATACAAATCAATTACAATATATAAAGTATGATAGAAAACATAAATGTATAAACCATATTAAATACATATACATATATATCTATGAATGTGTATCCCTGTAGAATCCTTCTTCAATCCCTTCATACATTTTACTGTCTCTCTCTCTAACAAACTCAATTCAACACAAACAATTTATTTTTCAATTTTCATTCTAAATTTGAAGATAAAGTTTCAAATAATACAAAATATATACAAGAACATTTTCAATTACTAAGTTTTGAATTTATTTTAGCACTGTATATAAATTTATATATTTCTTAAAACTTGGCAAACAAAATATTTGCAAAACAATTATTAAAATTAAATAAAATCGGCTATCCGATGTTTAAAATGCCCTTGGCAGCTCTTTAAGTTATTAACAATTATATTTATGGTTGATTTCTCGATCAATGAATCATTGAAATTTCGCTTCGACATTTGGGAAACATTTGGGAACTCTTCATGTCGATATAAATGCCCAGGTATACCCTTTGTTAGAGTATATATTCCCATAATAACTTAAAAATTTGAATGACTTTCCAAATTGCGGCCTGTGGGCAATTATGATCGATGAACCGCAAAAACGAAAACGTATCAAATCTGATAATGGGGGAAATCAAACAGTTTCACAATTGGCGAAATTTGTTAATGATTTGCAAATCCCAATTTTCATATTCATTTTTATTTATTGTTTTCCAGTTGAGTGTGCAAAATAAACGCAATAAGCAGCTCGTTTAATTTTCATTTAGTTTCCATTTGTTTTTCTATTTGCTTTGTATCTCTCGTTTGTCATTTTGCCATAATTTATGAGCCATTAATATGCTCAGATTTGTATACTTATATTTTGAATAGTATATTGTATGTATAATTATAATTGTTAATTTTAATTTTTGTCCAAAAATGCAAATTACATATTAAACTCTAATTCAGATAAATATTTAACACAGTTTACATATTAATTGTTTATACAACACACACACACACACAACAAACACATCTCAACTATATATGTGTCTGCGAACAAATGGAAAAAGAAATTTAAAAAAAAAAACATTTCAAAATGATTTTATTTACAACTTTTAGCATAAATTTTAATGTACAATAAAAGATGGAAACACGTTAAGCAAATAAAATATTAAAAACCAAAAAAAAAAAAAAAAGAAAGAAACAAAAATGAAAACAACAAAATTTAATATAAAAATATTATTACTATGCGAAAATCCAAATAAATAAATAAATACAATAAAAGAAAAAAAGAAACAACAATGTGCAAAAATTATTGTTCATTCATAATTTGTTGGAAAGTTCATTAACACTTCATTTGGATCTATGGGGAAAAAGGCTGGGGGAGAGGAAAACTAGAGAGAATAAATGACAAAGGAAAAAATTGACAAGGTGTTAAAAAATGTTTATTTTAATTAATGATTATTTTAACGGTTTTAGATTTAATATTATTTGCCTTTTGATTTTTAGGCTAATTTTTTATATTTTGTTTTTAGCTTGAATTTGAATTATAGTTTCTTGCAATATAATGTTTGTTTGAATTGTGACTGACTCCAGAATTCTGCAATACATTAAACTTCAATCCAAACCTTGTATTATCCCTTAATTGAAGAATCAGCTTACAAAAAATAGCACCTAAATAACAAACAGATTATAAGATTCAAAGTCTAAAGCGTCTGGTGGGCGAATCTTACTAAACTACAACAAATTGTGGTATTACTTGGTGAATGAAAAGAAAACAATTTGTATTTACTTTCTACGATTAGATTTAATTTTTACTGCATACTTTTTAGCGCTAGCTACTTATTTTACACCAGGCAAATGAAAATGGAGAGAAAGTGCTTGTAAATGAAAATCATTGTTATTATTTTCTAAATCAAATCAAAAAATTAAAAACTAAAATGGAATGCTAAAGCTAGAGTCACCAATTTTATACAATTTTATTAACCACAACAAGTGATAAAAGGGCAAAAGAACTTTTGCAAAAATTGGCCATTTCAAAATGAAACCCAGCTTTTTGTATGACAGGTCTCTCCTGTAATTAAACAGGACTCGCAAACTCTACCCTGGATGCCTGTAGGTGGCTAATGACAATTTCCCAAAAACATTTAATGAAAATGCATGGGGAAACTGGTTACATTTGTGAGTTAGAGGAAAAACTATGCAGTCAGAGTGAAGCCGCACAATGTAATTTTCACACACAAACACAAAACGGACACAGACACATACACATTCTCAGCTATACATGTATGCTACACACACTCTCACATTGTGAGTGCGAATGAGAACCATTATGATCTAAAATTTATAGAATATATAAAGAGAAATGCACCCAGAAGGGTTAACGATGACGACAACGATGATGATGATGATGATGACGAGGCCAAGGATTCACCTAGTGGCCAACGTAGCAAACCTGACTAAAGCCAAAGAGAGATGAGACTCTCATCGTGGGTATATGGGCGTATAGATGTAGGCGTGGTTGTAAATTAATTCAATTAAACAAAAAGGCAAAAAGCAACCCGTTGACTTTGGCTTTAAAATTGCATTCATCGATTTCCAGCCAAGTGAAATCACACGGAAATGGAAATGCAAACATAGCAAAATGTTTGGCCAAGAAGTGGGCGTGGGGGCGTACCATTCATTTTGGACAAACTGCAACAGCAAACAGCGAAAAGGATCAGAGTATGGTTGTTCTTGTTGTTGTTGTGACCGGGTTACGGACTGGAGATTCCAACTTGCAAATTAAAACCGCATACGACAAGCAGCATTCGGAGGTGGAGAAGAATAATGGAGACGGCGGTGGTGGGGTGGAGCGGTGACATAGCGGCGGATAGCGAAAGGATAAAACTGGGGCTGGGCCCCACGATGTTGTTGCCATGATACGCCTGCATAATTAATTCCCACGCACACCCACTCAGATAAAGGATGGGAAGCGAGTCGAAAGAGGTGGAGCAGGAGGTGGAGCCGGGGCATCATTTCAGGTGGGTGACATTTTGCTCCTACATTTTGTCTCTTTCTCATGGTTGGCCACCCGCAGGAAATGCCGACAAACGGCAAATGCCGCAGCGCTTAAATTGAAACTCATCCTCACACACACAGGAAGGAATTTACATAAAGATCCAAACGATGCATATATATACATATATACATATCTGATTCCAAACTAAATGTGCTTAATTTCCCGTCGGTGACTGTTTTTATTTTTTTTGCTCCTCCGATTACTCTCACAAAAACGAGTTCTCCATTTTGTCCATTAATAACTGGATGACTTCTCAAATGGGTTAACTTCATCGTTGTTATTCTTTCAATCCACTAACAATTTAAATTCTGCTAAAGCCGTTAGCTTTAATGTTAAACAACATTCTAAGACAATTGCTAAATACGAAAAGCATAAAATAATCCCCAAAACCTGATTTCAAACATATATTTAGGGTTCCAATGCAGAATATCTCTTTCTACCCACTAAAACTTTTGAAACAGGAGATAGAGTTTATTTTACCAATCATTTTCTTAAATTGTTCAAAAGTTTTGCTCATCTAATACACTTTTGGATAAGATGCACCATTTCCTTTTTGTTGTAATGACACTTTAGGATCGGTATATGGTTAATTCTCCAATAATAGTAAGCACTTTAACGCTTGTACCCAATACTAAATTTCCATCACATCTTATCCACCACAGTATGATCAACAGACATTGATCAGCCCTCTTGAGGTATGTATACTTAAGGCACCGATCTCTGGAGGAAAGACAGTCTTAGTCTTATTGTTAGTCTGGCCTCGGAACCAGAAGTACAATCAAGTTAGTAAACGAATTATAACGTTAAGTTGACACTTCTGTGTAATTAGTTTCACGGTAAACTAGAGGTTAAAGGAAGAGTCCTATGTGTCATCTTCCAAAGGATCATGGTATGGGCACAGCCCGAGCTAAGACCAAGATTCGTAGCTTACATGTCAAAAATCGAGTTCAAATATTCCTTCCTTGCTAAAATTTGAGAAAGCAAATCGTTCCTAAGTGTTGCGGTTCTGGAATGTTATCCACAACGCTAATGAGGTAGGTGTTAAAGTGGGTCCTTACGATTTATTGCCTGGCTGATCCTCTTTAAATTGTGACATAAGTACCGCAACATTCTGTAACCCTGGACACAAGTTTTCTTGCTGGCATTTTCAATTATGTACACAACCTTTTAGTTATAAAGTAAATTGGTTCTCAGATAGGTCATGAGGCAAATCAATAGTTAAGCACAATAAACCCTTTTGCATTAGTCCAAAACACTATTAGATTCTAGTTGGTACTTATGCTAACTAATTACTCTTTTTGCTTTCAACTTTAACGCATCAGATAGAGTATTTTGAAATCGTTGTAAAGTTTCTCATCTGCTTTCAGGCGTAAAGCCTGGACATTTCGCTATGTGGCAGCAGTTTTATGAGCCAATTTCATATACAAAGCAAATGAATGTGTGCAAAATTTATATGTATATATATATATGTATATATAAATATATGTTAAAAACAGACATGTATGTATGTATACGCGGTATGTAATTCTCTCTGTTTGTATTCAGTATTAATGGTTCACATATAGTAAACGGTTTTTTTTTTTGTTTGTTTGTCTTGTTGTTGGTGTCGGTTGTTACATAGTTTTAGTTGTTTGCATTTTACTAAAACATTTATAAAGTATAAAGCATTAACACAATTTGCAATTTGTGTATCAACAATTTTAATTGCATGGAAAAATCTGTGCACACAACGAAAAAAAACGAAATGACTTTTTCGCGTTTGCGATAATTTTCTACTGGTCCCTAAATGAGCAACAATTAAATTTGAAAAATGGATAATGAGACAAGGCTGACCAAGAAATATGATATATCGATGTGATATTTGTGAAAAGGCATATTATATGGAATGAAAGTATAATTGTTTTTAAAATTTAAAACAATTTATATTCCACATTTTGTTATGTATAATCGGCTTTAGGTCCTCTTCCTCACACACGTTCCTTCAGAGGCAAGTCAAGTTGCGAGCATGTCTAGATTTGTACTTACTTTGTAGGATCGTGCCGGGTTTTTTAGTTCAGCATTGACCTTTAAGCTCATAAATAACATCGACCCCAAATGCCCAGGCACGCACCGAAGAGAACAGAGCAGAGCAGAAAAGATGCCACACGGTTTAAAACACTCCACTCGGCATGTTCTCACACATAAAAAGCCTTGCGATTATCCTGTGAACTTTTCCATGGCCTCGGAATGGTAACCAAAACGAGAAAAAAAAGGGAAAAACTTTTGGTGAGTGAGTGGGAGGGGGAGAAAGGGGAGAAAGCTCATAAAAAATATTTACACATGCAGCACAAGAACTGTATGAGTGGGTATCTGTATCACTCTCTCTCACTCTGGTCGAGGTGAAGATACAAATGTATCTTGATATGAAACGATTCGCATGTGGTGCACACAACAACAATAACAACGATAGCAAGAACAATTGACGAACTGGCTTGAAGGACAGACATGAAAGGATAGCTAAAGTGTGGCAGTAGCAGTGGGTGTCGATGTGAGTGTTCGAGTCGAAACAAGCGAGACAACGATAAAGGCACAGCAGAAAGAGAAAAGTATTAAAAGAAAGTCAGTTGGCACAAAATGGAACATTGAAAGCATTTCATTACATATCGACAGATAGATACGAATTCAGATGCTACAGCCAAAAAAAAAATGTGTTCAGCAGCATCAAAAAGGGTCTGACTCCGATGTAAAAATTGTATATACAACTAGAAAGTTGACTGAAACAATCCCAATTCCAACAATAACATTTGAAAATCGCAATTGCCACTCTAAAGATCAGAACTTTGGTGACCCCGACGCCATGCTCCTAAGATACACGATCCTAAGGACCCTATTATAAATTTCAAAACCTTAAGAAATCGAAAAAAAGTATGGGAAGTTGATTTGAATTGAAGGATGACCCCAAAATGACAACTTAACTGATCCCACCAATTTATACATATATCAACTTTTTGGTGACCCCGACGTGATGGCAGATCGTGAGGCAAATTGAAAGCAGGAACTAACTGCAGTAAGTAAGAAGGAAAAAATCTTTAAACATTTCTTTAACCAATTTGCAAAATTAACTAAATTGGGTAATAAAAGACTTTCAGGTTTTTATGTAATGATTTTAATTATTTAATAAAATAATATACATTTTTTATGTTTCTACTAACAACATCTCTAACGATAAACATAATAAATTTATGAGCCATTCGAGAAACGTTTTTACAATAAGCTAAACTTTTTCCATAACAAAAAAAAAGGCTTTCCTTTAAGGAGAAGTATTGACTATAAACAAGATTCTTCAGTTTAGACAGAGTTATGTACATACATTATGTACGTATATGGCCAATAAGTGAATGAACAAGCATATACATAAACCAACATTTTACTACCATAGTGAAGGCATCCAAAGCCGTTGACTGTTCCCATTAACTCGAATCGAACATATTCTGTTTGAGTAAATCATTTCTGGTGGTAACATGGATAACCCATCAGTTGGTGATATCGATATCCCCCTAACCCCATGGACTCATATCTCATGGCTGTGTATAGTAGTACTAACATTTTGGCTGTTGGATACATAAAAGTGCCATACACACACAGACACACACACACACAAACCCACAAAGTGCCAAAACGCAAAAACGCAAACGAACCAAGACAAATGCCAAGAAGAAACACTTCTGAACCGCAGCAACAAGAGCAACAGAGAGAACAGCTGGGCCCAACATTCAGAAGTGGTGTGGATGGAGGGACAAAGAAGCGTGTGCTAATCTTATTTTTATGGTCTCAACGGACTTGGAATTGTGGCCTCATGACATGTGAGTATGTATGGGTATGCGTATCTTTGAGTGTGTGTGAGCCAAGAGCTAACTTATTGGCCATGTTGTTTGCATATTAGTCACATACCAAGAGACGTTGTCTTTCCAAGGAGCAGGAAAGGACGGTCGGTCGGTCGGTCGGTCCGTCGGTTGGTAGATCCCCTTCTGCCAAGTCTAAAGACCAACACCATTTCTAAATTGAGTATTAAACGTAAGGAAAATATGTTCTCTGTTTGCTTCTGCTACTGCACATCGAAGCAGAAATTAGAATTAATCAAAAGGATTTTTGTTGTACAACCAAAACAAATGTACACCGAACTCTCAAATGCTCTTCCAATGCTTTAAGACTAAAGCTTTGCGAATGTGTATCATATTGATTCTTGAATTTCAAAAAAATTATTTTGAGTTTTCCTGATAATGCTGACTAATCAATGAGTTTTGGTCATCAGAATTGTTCTCATTTTCGAATTGTTTCAAATTCAAATCGGTTAAGTAAGCATTTTTTATTTGAAAAGGCAACAATTTGATTTTCAATTTCATTAATTGGAAAATAAAGCAAAAACTGGCATTAATTCTCATTCATTTAAAGTTTATATATTAAATTTGTTCTGCCAATTAAAACCTTATTTCTTTTGCATTCAAGAACATTTAAACTTAATTAAAACTACATTATTATATACCATTTATATGCAGCTCTACATCTTGTATTGTATCAAGATTTTACCACTTCAAAAATATTGAAATTCTCGCTGTTGGGATTTTTTCCGTAATAGAATAGATCAAAATTATTTGAACACTCCAAAAACGAGTGCAAAAACCTTTAAAGAAAAGTTTTAAAGACCGATATATCTGGGATTGTTTAGGCCAACGAGGCCCCTGGATCCATCTATGTTTTGGTATCATGCAATTAAATCTAACAATATATCCAAGCTTTCAATGGATTTACACATTTTCTCAGTATTGGTTTCGAACAAATTGGTGGAAAGTCAAATTGAGGCCTTTCTTTATTGATAAGGAAAAGGAAAGGCTTCTCAAGATTCGTTTATACATTTCATTCGATGTTTTTGCTTACCTCTTTATAGAACTCTAAACAAACAATTTTGCTTACCAATTTTAGATTAAGATGACTTTCAAGGTAGCAAAAATATTTAGATAGCGATATCGATACATATACATAGATTGATATTAGATTCTTCAATAGTAATAAGTTTTCTTTATATGTATATCAATTTACAGCGTTGAATATTGAGGTAGTAAATGGTTAAGAACTGCTTAGTTGATTAGACTTAGAATTCGGCTAAGAGTTTAAAGAAACCTTTTGCAAGGGTATAGAAAATATTTAACGATTCTAATAGAAGAAGAAGAAGCCATCCTCTTAAATTTCATTTTTTTTTTTTGACTCCTCTTTCTGCCAGTTTAGTCCGTTTGGACCATAAATTTCTGGCTTATTGATATTTATACTTAGGCTCCCGGAAATCGCACATAGAACGTCGCCTGAACTCATATATTTAACTACTGACTAATATGCCATTTGGGAATGAAAAGTGGAAACGTTTGGCCTAACAGAGAGAGAGAGAGAAAGAGAGAATTGTAGTGTTTGGCTTTTGGCTTAATAATAATTGATTTTATTGATGGCACGGCTTTGGGCCATGTTTGCGGCCTGCGTTTTGTGGGTCAATTAGATTTAAGCCCCCGCCGGATCAAAATACGCAATTTGCCATCCATTGAAATGGTAAATTGTTTTTCAAATGATTTTTAGGCTTTTTGGTCAAATGATTAAATTAAATATTTTCTGAATGAATTAAAAATAAACAAGGAAAAAATGAATTATTTGCAAGTTAATGCAACGAAAGTTATCTAATTTGATGGTAAAAGCATTTTAACATTAAATCTAATTAAAATATATAAATTTCTCAAAACGAATTCACTAATTTTCTCGTTTTTCTCTCATGAAAAGCCATAGAGAATTTGTATAGTTTTTAGTTTTGCTTAACACATTATTTTAGCTCCATAAAGCCAAATGTCAGAACCAACCCACAAACTACACACACACACTATACACTCTTTCATACGAAAATACTTCAACTTGGTTTTCTTTTCATATATTTCAAGGCGAATTTAACAGTTGACATAACCCAAAAGAAAAGTCCACGAGAGGGCCAAGAAATTGCAGTAGGAGGCACGAGGAGACGATGGAGAAGGAGGAGGAGATGGAGGCGTATGCCATTGAAGCATTGCTTCAATTAACATAAAATATATGTGTGCCTGTGTGTGTGTGTGTGTGTGTGTGTGTATGGGTGTGCGGTGTGTATGTGTATTAGCGCTTTTCATTACCACCTCTTAAGTTTTTCCTCGCGCTTCCTTTATGAAAAAGTATTTTCACAGTTTTTGCCTCCTCCTCGTCTCAATGTCGGCGACGGCGGCAACAACTTGAAAAGACTTCCCACGAACTTTCTAATGCACCTACCACAACATGAGGCAGGCAAAGTCTTCCAAGTCTCTCTCCTAGGAGAGTTGCCGCCTCTTAAGCACAACCTTTCGCCCCATTTTCCTTCTATTTTTTTTCAGCAACACCCACTCCCTGACGTATAACTAAATGACAGACGATTGACTCTGGCTGACTTGCCTGCTGAATGACTGGGTCATTGAACGAAACGATCTTGGTTCAATTTGATCTATAGACAGATTTATGCACCGCTCCGTCAGTCACTCAGTTAGTCTCTCTATGGGCCAATTATTAAGATTTAGCCATAGCTAAGCTACATCCAACGCCCACACTCGTACTTTGTCTGTTTTCCAATGATTTTCATTTCATTTGAGGCCAAACTGGCAATAAAAATTATTATTTTGCAATTTAATTGCCAATATCAGAGAGCCAAAGCGAGAGACAACGCCCCAAAGGCCAAGAGTCTCTTTTGCGATAAGTCAACTTCGATTTGGTCTTGAATATGTATGGTTATAATTCTTCACCCTCTCTTTCTCTCTCTCTCTCTGCCTCTCTTGATCTCTCTCCCTCACTATCTACTCCTTTTTAAGTCTGATGCAATCTCATATGTATGGAGTTGACAGCCAATTGGCCAGTTTATCGTATTTGAAATTGAAAGCTTGTAAATAAACACGTTGGGGCCAAAAAAAAAAGCAACAAAAAGTTACCAGAGATTCAATTTCAGCCAAATTGCAACGAATTTTTAATGCTCTTTTCAATTAACATAGATTAGACTCTTGGCAAATATTCCTCTAGACTTTTTTCATAACCAAATTAAGTTCTGGAATCTTTCAGCCAGCTTCGATCTGTCTACTGTTCAGATGTTATATTTCGCATGTTCCTGGCCATAATCAAGGTAACCTTTTCTTAATAAAGAATTCGAAAATGAAAAATTGCCAGGTTTAATTGAATCTTATTCAACGCTGGCATTATTTTACCCAAAAGGGTCAACACCTTTTGGCCTACTTCAAGGAAACATGTGGAGCCAGTATTGTATATGCATATGTATGTACGTATGAGACACACCCTGTTTTTAGCCATGTTGCAGATTGTCAGTGGGTGAACGAAATTGAAAATGTCACATACCGTTTAAGAGGCAATTACATTGAGTAATTTTTATGAGAAGAAGTTATTATGTTTCTTGCATACACAAACACCACAAACTAATTATGAAACCCACCGGAAAACCGCAATAAAAAACGTAAATATCTTCAGGTGAAAACATAACATATTGGACCTCAATGGACCTTGAAACTATAGAGTTTTTGTTAGCCGAACTGTGGAATACACTGGCCTTAAATTGCACCCTGGAAACTAAGAGAAAGACATGATAGGAAACGAGGATCAGGAAGCCAATTTGTCAAACCAAATAAGAGAGAAGAGAGAATTATACTGACTTCTTTTGATCTCAGGAAGTTAAAGAGACTTAGAGGAATACAAGCAAGCCGAGAATAGTCTCCTTTTTTCAAGTAGCAGAGAAAGCTCAGTAAGCTCACATGTTCTTATCCTTGATATAGAGAAACTTCTCAAAAGTCACCAGAAAGAAATGAGGCAACGAATGATAAATCGTCGTTTAAATGTACATATAAGCAGTTCCTTGGCTCCACTAGGCAATCCCGCAATTCCTGACTGAGGCACACAAACTATTTGAGCTTATGCAGACAGTAAACTTATGTAGTCAAATGTCAGGGACTCGCTTCACACATTTCCTGACAGGCCAGGGGGGCTAATAAACCAAAACGAGCCACCCAAACAACCACAGACAAAAGACAAATCACAGACACAAATTGGTTTACAATAACCAAACAGACAAACAAAATACACAAAAAAAAAAGCAAAAAAATTGGCAATGGAGCGAATGTGTGGGGGGTGGGGGGAGGAGGGGCATAGGGAAAAACCGCTGGCAGACACAAATATTGCAAATTTACAAAGGCAATTTGCATAAAACTCATATTTGGTGGCTCGTCTAGTGGTTTCTTTGGGCGACAACACACACTGCAAACACACACACACACACACACACACATACACACAGTCGGAACAATTTATATGCAAAAAATGCAAAACAAAACATAAAACCATACAAAACAAAAAATGCGATTTCATAATCGAAAAGCTAAAGTAACCCGTTGAGGTCAACCGATAATAAACCCTCCATGGCCTTTGGCAATTAAGCGACAAATTTTCAATATACAAATACCCAGTGGAAAAATCTTTTCCACCTTGATTCAGTTTGGAATTCAAGTAACCCCAAAAACAAGACACACTAATTGGTACACAACTTTTTGATAGAAGGCGGGGCGCAGGGCATCAACTGTCATGTCTGTTTAATCAATCAAACAGCGGCTTCGTCTCGATGTGACGGTCTGTTGGTCTGTTCAGTAGGTCTCCTATCAATCTGGGATTTCTCGCTGTTTCTCCCTCCGTGCGGTTTCCACATGTCTCTTTTTTCAACGTGCCAAGCATCACGTTGGCAGCACTAGCTACCTGCTTACTTACTACACCAAAAAAAAAAAATGAAACTGCCCACGTGCTTATCAACCGAATGGTGATGGAGATGATATAAAAGGTGATGGGGATAATGATGATGCTGATGTATGTGTGTGTGTGTACCCACATCTTTCAGCGTACAAATGGCTAAGCAAGGAGCAGCAGCTACCTGAAACATCAAATAACTGACTGACATTCACAAACATATCCCATTACAACATTTGTGTGGCGGTTGGGTCAGCGATCTGGGTTCATTGTTTAACACACGTGCAACAGCGTTACGGATTTTTAATTATAATCTAAACAATGTTCAACTACAATCCAACAACAATTTTCCATACAAATACCAGAAAATTTAAGGTAAAGCTGACTTTTTAAAGGAATGACAAAGAAATATAAGTTCCATTATGCAACGGCCACTTTGAGATACACTTACAATTTTTAAATAAGTTTGCTCGATTTTTGAAGTTGTTTTAAGTATTTCTTTTGAATTTTTCTATTTGAACCAGGACCCCCCGCCAATAACTGTTAAAATATAAGTGAATAAGTAAAAATTAGATCAATTGACTTATTATTACATTTGTTGTTTATCAATAAAGTGGTGACCACGATGTAAATTTAAGGATCCTTGAATTCAAGCTTACAAATCTTTATGCATAAGTCATAAGTATAGCAATAGAGGATTATTAATAAATTCGAGATTTTACAATGAAAAGAAACTGATAAGTAATTAGAGTGGTGACCCCGACGTTATGCTAAAGGCCAATGCTGTTCAAAGCGCACTGAATCCTTAATTTAACTGCTGTCTTCACCAAGAAGTTACATTATTAATATATCTAATATATTATCAACAAGCTATAGCTATAAAGATGACTTTGACGAGATATATAGAAGAACCTCACCGAACAATCAGGTTCTTATTAAGATCAAAACTATCGCATTAAGTTAACAGTTGTAAATTGAACATAAATGTAGTCTAGTCACATTTGTCACCGATTTTAATTTTCTATAGACCCGAAGGTTAAGGGTATTCGTTGGAAATCTCTCTAAAAATACCTCACGCAATTACCGCGCGTTGCTTGGTGAACTTGAACTCTGGCAGAGAGATTTTATATCTTTTGCCGCTAAAAAGCAAAGCATAACCTGAGGCGTATGAGAAATGTGGATCTAAAGCGAGGGGGGAGAACCCTCCTATCCACTGTGCTCTTGCGCGCAATACCCATTCCAGGGCCTGGGCCTGGGCCTTTGCCTGTGCTGTTTAGCCCCTGGGCATGTTTAACAAACAATAACAAAAGTGCAAAACACACAAACAACAGAAACAACAACAACAATAACAACAACCGGCTATCATTGTGCCAAGAATCGGAGTGAGAGAAGAAGAGATAGAAAATGCAGTTGGTAGATGCAAAAGTCAAGATACAAGATGCAAGATACAAGAGTACGAACTACAAAACTACAAAAAGATCGCCTAAAGAGACAGACAACCATGAGTCTGACAAAGTGATAAAGAGAGAGCGAGAGAAGTGACGGGTGCGCCTTTTGATGGGATCGGCTAGCGGCCCTTCTGTCTGTATTTCACTGTAGATGTTGCTGTTGTATTTGGTGTTTTGTCTATTTGTCTCCGATGGTGACGATGACGACGAAACTGCCTCTGACTTTGGTATCCGGGTCGTTGAAGAACTTTGAACTTATCATTAGGAGATTACAGCAAAGGAACAAGGGAAACCCAGTGCAACAGAGACAGCAATATCTGTTTAGTTGAAACTTATATTTTCCTTTCACTCATTTTTATTGCTCAGGAAAATTTATGACATAAATCATCAAACACTTGTTGCCCCCCCAATTTTGTCACCAAATTGGCCTGCCCCACTAGGAAAAGTGCCATAAAAAATGCGAAATATCAAACAAAATGCTTGTCGCAAAATAAAACATTAGCATAGTTTTATTTACTTATTTTTTTATGTCTTATGCATATGTTACACACGCACACACACACGCACACTAACATCTGAATGAATTTGTTTGGCAATTTGGTTGAAAATCTGGTTTATGCGTTTTGATTATTTTTGGCAAGAAACGATTGTGGAGCCAAGATATTTACATATGCATATAAACAAAATTACCACAAGCAACATAAAAAGAAAGAGAAAGGATTAGGTTTCGATTGGAAAAACAAAATTTGATCGAAACCTTTGATTGAGACATTTGTAATGAATTAACCTTTTGACCAGTTACCCTTAAATAAAACAGTCCTTTAACTATTTCTTCAATCAGAGATCCATTAGAGTAGAAAAAGTTGTACTAGAATATCGAACAAATCGCTATCTGCTTTAAAAAGACTTTCCTAGTTCCAGATTAAAAGATTTTAAAAAGTCTAAAAATTTTATGACTTTATAACAAATTTTATGACTTTATATATTAAAAAAGGTTTCAGCTTAAGTTTTTTTGTTGGAGAATTGAGAACATCGTCCGAAAAGGGTTATTCGAAATTCGAAATATTTTCAGATATACATTTTTGTAATACAAAGTTCTGAATTCAGAAACAATTTTATTGTAAAAAGATGAAGTCGACTCAAAATAGCCATAACTTTGGTCTTGACCTTAATACTTGAAGATTTTTATATTTGTTTTCTTCGTGTTCCAAAGAAATAAAAATAGGCTGAGAACAGATTTTCATTCTTGAACAATCGCCATCTCGACAAAAATCTTAAAATTATGATTGAGGTCGGGACTTGAACTACATCTATGCCTAATCTAACGCCGGGTTCAATATATATTTATTCGGGTTAACTTTGGAAGCCAACAACTCTTAAAACAGCCCTCGTACCAAAAGAAAAAAGTGTTTATTTTAACTTAAATTTGTTCATAATAAAAATAAGTATAATTCCAATAATTCCACTTTCCATATTCAAATGATAATTTTGCCCTAAAAGAGGTTCTTTAAAATCGGTTTCAATCAAGAATATCCCCTTGAGCTGAGTTAAAATTCAACTAATTTTCCATAAAACAATGCCCACATAAACTCATATATATTTGAAAGTATTAACGTCAAAGTAATGAATATGAATTTATCTACTAACCCATCTTTACTCTATTTCACTACCTGATCAAAAGCGCAGTAGTCATCCACTGTGATACTCTCTTCAGTATCAATTTAGTACAAACATCAAAATGTTTTGCTTTTGGAAAATCAATAGCTGGTAAGAAGCATACATTTTCTCACTCTGAAGTGTTATATGTCAATATTTAAATGACTTATCCCACTTATTCAATTCATGATCAATATATACTATGTACATCAATTCACTATCAAAGTTAAAGTTTACTTTTTAACGCATTTTAAGGGGAATGGAAGAAAAACATTTAAAGAGACCGACTTTCCGAAAGTATTCTTAGACAAGTTTCCCTCTCAAAATGGTTTTATTGATAATCGTAAGCCCTACACAGATCATTTGATATTTGATTCAATTTCACGCCAATTCCATTGATTGATTCTTTAAGTAATTTGAGAACTTCATCCCAGGCCATGTTGTCATTAATGACTCTTGATACATGGGGCAAACAAGCAAGTGACAAGAGCAAATCATTGATCGTTAGCCATCGCCCATTGCCCATCCCATTTCCATGGATTGATCATTGAGTACAAAATTCAATTTGTGGACAATCTGTTACAATCTGTTGCCTGTTGGCTTTACCCATTAGAAATATTGCCAGACCAATAAAAATCCAACCAATTTCATCGATTTCAACGCCACTCCATGCGACTCATGGTGGCACGTTCACTTGGTGGTGTCTGTCTGTTTGGTTCGTTGGCTGTTTGGTTGTTGTCTGCGGTTTTTGTGTTGTTTTTCCGATTCAGCTACAGAATTGACAATTAGTGAAAGTGGAAAAGTGTCTGGTATAGATAGATATAGATAGATGGTTGTTGGTGGCCTGCATTTGGTTGCTTAGTCTACATATACATATGTATGTATGTATGTATGTTTATCTGTTTACCTAAACCAAATTAGTTGAGAAATCTAGCAAACAAAGATCTTGGGACGTGTGAATATGGCTTAATCTCACAATGATTTGCAGTTTCAAATTATTTAGGCAAGACAAATTGCAACGATAAAAAGGTGGAAGCACACCAGCTGGCCTATCTATCCTATACAGTTTCTATATATATGTATATTTGCATTCGTACTTATAAACTGAAACTGTGCCAATACAAAAATGTTGGCATATAAATAGTTTCATTTGTTTTTTTTTTTTGTTGTTTGCCAAAATAATGGCATACACAATGCGAATATCGAGACAGAATGGCGACGGCAAAACGGCGGCCACAAAATAGACAAAAAACCTAATGATCACATATATATATATATATATATATGTATATAGTATACGAACTGCATGCCAAGAGGCCAAGAGAGAGGGTTATAGGGGCCATGCGTAACAAGTTGCCAAGTTGTGCACTGAGGCATATGATAATGTCGAAATAGTAGGAGTAATATATACATATATGTGTTTGTGGTGGGGAGACCGAGGAGGAAGACCATTGAATTAGTCATTTTCTGTCTGGTTTCTTTTTTGCGGTTTCCTTTTGGCTTTTTCATTTAAACAAATGTGATTTTATTTTTGGCAATAAGCGCAAGTGTTAATTTGCTTTATGGTTCCACAAACATTTTCATTCTCATTGTTGTGGGTGTTCTTCTTTGTCCTCTTGGTTTCCTTTTTTTTTTTTTTGGGTCATTAAGGCAATAGTTGGCATATTTTTTGTGCCGAAACTAGGTTGCCAACATAAAGATGAAAAATTTGGAGCCTTAAAAAAGGAGGCAATGTGTAATACTAAAGCTAAATGTAGTAAATCGATGGATAATCTATATACAATATCAAGAAGACTGTGACCTTTTGAGTCCGATTGGGCTATGACTTACTATAGTATTAACTCTTCTGGGTATCCAAGAGAAACCCAGTTCAATACTTTATTTTCTTCATAAAATATCCTCCAATGAATTGTCTTTTGAGCTCCTCTGTGGAACAAGGCAAAGCCACATTCAAGTAAGGTAAGGAAGAAATGGTAGAAGTTACTTTTTCCCCTAAAGGTCAAGGAAAATGGTATAATAAGTTAAAATATGGCTATTAAACTAAACTATTAAATTGAATCTTAAATGGCAATCTGAAGTGAATTGAAGTAAATTGTTTCGTTTGCTTTTTTTTACATATTCCATGGATTCATTTATATAAATAGCAATTGACAAACACTTTTTGCTGACTAATAAGCAAATTTGAGTTCCAGGGAATTGAAACAAGACCACTTAATGAATTAATAAATGGAAAAACCAAAAGACTGCCAAAAATAATATCCGATTATTTGATCGCCAATCAATGGCAATCAATTTGAATGTTTGACTCAGTGTGCAGTCTCCTTCCGCCTTTCCTGAGCCCCTTTTGGAGTGGATTGGAAACGTCTTAGAGTAACTCAAAACTCGCATTGAAAGAGACATAGAAAATATGTCAAAAATTGTCAACGCAGACGACAAATAGTGTGTTTTGTGAGAGCCCCAGAAGGGTAGTCAATGTGAGGGCGGGGCAAAGTCGGTTCAGATCAGCAATGCAAATCAGGCAACACATGCAAATTTTCATGGAGTGGGCGTAGGTGTGGATCGGGGTGGATACAGCAGGCAAGGTTGGGCGGTACTTACGGTACTCTCCGCATACCATTATGTATTTGCTTGGGACCTGGATTCTCCGTAGACCTATTAAAGATTATTGGCTTGGTGCGAAAGCCACAACGCCCACGATTACGCCTAGTTTTGGACTTCTTCTTCTGGGTTCGAAAGTCCCGGCCCCACGGCAAACGATTTCAATGTTGCGCAACAAAGTGTCAAGAGCTTGGCCAGCAAAACATCATGAAGAATTGCAAATGCTCTCTCTTTTTTTCCATCTAGGAATTTGTAAGTGAATGGAAAATGGGTTAAGATTCAATTTTGCATATGCATGGCATCCATATATCAATAGTTTGAATGGGAAAGGGTATTAAAGAAAAAAAATTATGCTCTCATAATTTGTTCAACTTTAAGAGACATTTGCCCAGTTGGCAAAGGGTTCGTAGAGTGTGTGTTGACTGACTGATTGACGGTAGCGTTGAGAGGCATTGCCCATCAACACTCCAAGAACCGAGAGCCAAAAGCCTCTAGAAATGAAATGCAATGCATATGTAGATCTCTCCCTCTACTCACTACTCTGGCTAGATGGCCGACTATGGCTGGATGGCTGACTGTGACTCGTTTTTAGCTCACGGCCACTTGACAGAGATCATTAATAAGATTTATGCGCTATTAGCAAAACCAGCCAGCGGCCATAAATAAGACAAGAACGTCAAGAACTGCGACTTCTACTACTTCAACTCCAACTCGAACTCATCCGAAAGATGGAAAAAGAAAAACCCGTTGACAGAAATGCGCGCCCGCTAGTGACTTGCCCTGACACATCTGGAGTTGTCGAAAGATGTATTAGTTAGAGGACAAAGGGAGCGAGGGGGGGCTTAAAAGTTAGTGAGATTTAAGGGGGAGACCAGTTGCTACATATTAAAGTCGATAGGCTTACGTGTAATTAGTTGAACGCGCAGGTTCGGGGAATTAAACCAAATCATATATACCAACCCATGACTCATTCCTGCCCGACAATTGTAACATAAATTAGCTGGATTTTTTATTTATAGATGCTTGGCTATATGGAAATTTTTGTTGATTTTGCTGAGTGAGTCAAAGAGGGGAATGCAATACGAAAATTGCATTTCAAACATTCCCGTTAATCATCTTGTTTAATGCTAAGAACTGAAATGTATTTCAAAACTTTTAAAAAGCTTTTGGTTTGGTTTGGTAATAATGATATTATTAATAGTGTTTTCTTAGTAATATCTATTAGTATAATTTTAAAAAACAAATTTTAAAGAAGCAACCTACCTCGATTACTCTGTTTCTTTCTATTATAATGAAACACTTTCGATTTACATTGACTTATGAGCACAATCTGACTGAAATTTGTTCAAATAACATTAAAAATGATTGTAATGTTGAAACTTCAAGAAGCCAAATGGTTTTTCTTAAAAGAAGTTTTTGGCAATTATTCCCATGGAAGCTGTATGATTGGGTATTTCCATGGGTCAACATCTTGGTAAAGAACTTGGTAAAAGAACATACCATATGCATTAGTTCCAAGTTCGGGAAAAGTTTTACTCACAAAGACTACTCAATGGATCGCTCTTGTGGCACCATATATGATATAATGGCCTGATCGTTATAATCCTCTGATAATAAACAGCTTTGATACCAAATCCCATAGCAAACGTTTTCAAATTGAGAATGTGAATGTGAATGTCTCGGCTTCTCATGCTGATCAAGAAAATATATACTTTACGACGCCCAAAACATGCCAATAATCTGTTTAAATAATCAGTTCATTGGAAAGTTGAGCAAAAGTAATGATTCGCAAACAATAGTCAGATATTGAATTTTTTAAAAACACTTCTTGGGGGATGACTATTATTTTGGAGAAAAACGAGATTACTCATAACTTTAGGTCCCTGCCAAAAACAATTCACTGATGAATTATCCATACTTACACACAAATGACCCTTAATATTCATTTGCAATTGACTAACAGGGGAAGTGATTTGCAAGCGGAAACAATTAAAAATTAGATATGTTATTAGTTTGTCTTTATTAGGTCAAGTGAAATCTAATTAACAAACACTTGAGGGACTTGTATTTTTCGCCAAACTATTTGCCTGCCTGTTTTTGCTTTATTTTACAAGGTTTTTAGTAAGAAATTCCTTATTTGATTTCATATGTTTATATACGTACATAAATAAGAATGCTAAATAGCGATAAGATAAGCTGTCGAAAGGGGAACAGAAAGAATACGAATATAATTGTGAGGATGATTTTTGTTCTGATTCTGATAAAGAATCGCACACACATAACTACAAAGAAAGAAAAAAACACAAGTATTCTAGAGTATGTATGAGAAAGTATGTTAGAGAAAGAGCTATATGTAGAACTATGTATAATATAAGACGTATATATGTACATACATTTAGTCTCGACACTTGACGATGCCAATGTTAGATGATGTCATTATGTCAGAACTGTCTGAATAGGAGGAAGCTTAAAACAACATTCGTTTAGCCCTTTATTGTATGTAATTGGTTAATAAAAGTAAAGGTAAAACAGGTTATAGGCAAAAAGTTATTGTGCATTAGAGAAGATATGCACACATGTAATTTGAAACGATCTACAACTGATTGGATATATACTAATGATTGCTTCAATATAATCATTTGGCCATTTGGCTTAACTTCTTTTGCATGCAGTCAGCTCTATATTATATGTACATTATTTTTTAATGCCAAGACCCACCGAGTCAGAGAGACGTTGTCTTCTATCCATGCTAATCAGATTGCTGCACAAATAGTGCCCCAGTAGTATTTGAATCTGAGGAGTGACTGTCGCCAAGACTTTTCTATGGCGTTGCACATATTTGCATAGCAAAACGCTTTGCATTGCTGCCCCGTAGACTTTAATAAATCACTTTAATTGTCGCCTTTAGAGATACAAAAAGAAACACATACCTACATACATACCATAGAGAGTGAGAGGGGCAGAGAAGAAAAACCAGAAAACGGGCCTCACACACAGTGCGTAAAGTTTTACTAGGTGAAATCAAACCAAAAGGAAGCCTGTTGCCTGTTGCCTGATGTCTCTTAATGATGATGATGATGATGATGAGGCTGCTGCTGATGGTATCAGCTGACAAAAATTAAGAATTGGCCACATGAGTCATGGAGACAACTTCATAAGCAAAGCTTCCTGTCCCTCAAAAATTTTGCTACTGTTTTAATACACATGATTCATGCACCAAAAACAAGAGCAAGATCGAGAGAAAAAACGAGAGAGAGAGAGAGAGAAGAGAAAAGGCGACAGAAAGAAAGATCCACAGTGTTGCGGTTTTAGCTTTTTTCTTGTAAAAATTTTCAAACACCCAGAAAAACAACTTTTAAATTGAATTAGCGTATTTTAAGAAATAAATAACCGAGTTCCTTAGAAATAGATAATATTGACCCATTTTAATTTTGGCATCTTAAAGACAAGACAAGTAGTAGTAAGACATAAGTAAAGTCATTTAAATTAAAATTTAATTTAAAAACGCAGTCCTCTCTAGGCGAGTTGTCTAAGTGACTCAGTTATTTGGAGGACCCGGGTTCGAATTCCAGAATGTAGTTTTCGTCTAAGCCGAAGGCCTTCGTTGCCAATGCTTGTAAAATATAGTTAGGTAGATAGTTTACAACTATATCCTATACTTTTAATCACAATAAATTTAAAAACATATGGGCAATTCTGTACTATCAAACATATTAAAAAAGGAAAACCATCTGCAGAAACACTTCTTAATTTGGAAAAGGGCAAAACTTATGGGCTACTTTACTTATTCGACTTTGAATGTGAATATTTTAAAACGGGTTATGAATATATGCATAATTTATGTATAGTAGTTAAATTTGATGGATTATTTATAAATCCATAGATTGAATTTCCTAGAGAATCGCCAATACACATATTACAGGGATTCACTAATCTAGATTCGACTTGTAGCATCATGGCAAATATAGTCTTGAATCCAAACGTAACACCCAATTGTCTAAGGATGATCGCAACTTCTAAAAATATCTAATCTGCGAATGAAGCTCTCAATTTGGATTACTTTATACATATATTAGATAACTATTATTTGATTATATTAGATATATTGTTTGTTGTATATTATTAATTACTTTGACTAAAAGAATTTTAACAAAATCTAAGCATTTTTTAAAGGGATTGCTTCTAGCTTTTTTTTTTTGGCTCAACTCCAACAATTATGGCATCTCTGGTCTCGTCATTGGGGGAGATTGATCTCACGATCGTTTCGTTTGCTCTCCGAGAGCTTTTATTTTGGCTCAGCTGTTTTAGCCGGGCACCGGGTCTGCCTCTGTTGCAGTCGCCGCCTCCGTCGCCGCTGCTACTGCATAGCCGTCGTCGTCGTCGTCGTCAGCGGCAGCGAGTCTTCCATTTCTCAGAGTCTCGACAACAAGCAAGGCGTAAGCATCGCAGCGCGTGTGCCCCAACGTCTAAATAAAATATATACATATAAATATATCAATAATCCAAATGGAATCCATTTGAAAATTGAAATAGAATTTAAAAAGAAAAAGGTTTAAATATTGTTTAATATAATTTAAAGACCCTTTCAGGGGATGTACCATAAAATCAAAAACAAAAAAAGTTAATCAGCAATTAAATAAACATGTGCTAATAAATATATATACTTAAAACAAAGTAATTACTTAATAAAAATACGTGTTCAAATCAAACAACAAAAGTTACTATGATAAGAAATTAGCTAATTGAATTAATTACACTTTAATATCAAACGATTTAAATGTGGAAAAGAAATGTGATTTAATATCAAGTGTGAAAAGAAAACAAAAGATAAATTGTGACAAATATTTGCAAGTCTTTCTATGACTAAAAAGATATAAAAATTTCAATAAAAAAATAATTATAAAGTTTCCCAATAATGGCAATAATAAGAACGAGAAATTAATCACCAGTTTTACACAATGTTCATTTTAGAAAAGTTTTCTCAAGTTTTAGTTTTTCAACAATTTGCTCTGTGTTTGTGTTTTTGAATTTTTTGCTATTTTTTAAGCGACTTTTAAATCGTTGACCAAAACTATATATTAACTAATCAAACGAATATTTTGAGATTTTCAATAGTTATTCTATACCAAATTTTCTACCAGATCTCTTAGGTTCTTCCGCAATTTTTAGTTTTCATACAAAAGCAATTTTTCAATTTTAGTTTAAAATTAATTGGTTACTGCTCGTTTTAATGAAAAATGTCTTTAAAGAAGACTAAATTCATATATAAATTTTAATTATTTTCATGTTTTTCTTATATTTTGAATATGGTTTAGAGTTATGCCAAAAGGTAGTGCAGTTTTCTAACGAGTTACAAGGATTCAACATTATATTCTAAATTTTGCGTTATTTTGAGCACAATTTAAAATATTTGAATTTTTACGAGGCTCTAAATAATGTTTTATAAAAAGATTACCTTGAGTAAATTCTAAAAAAAAATGTGCTTTTCCCTGCTTCCAGGTGTACTAATTATCTTAATAAAGACCTAACACAAATCACATAACACTGAGCACCCTCCCACATTATCTCATTTTATAGCCAGTGAATAGTTTTGGGTAGGTTAGTGAGCAAAAGTGATTTATTAAATTTAGATAAAGAATTTCAGTGCTGGCAAAATGGAACTAACAATTTTGAAGCGTTTTGTTGCCAATTTCATGCACTTGGAAACTTGACCAACTTCATTTTCGTACATTTTTGTTTTTCCCCCATTTTCAGGAATTTTATTTTAGCCCAATTTGTTTGGTTTTGCATGCTTCAATTTCTTCTTTACAATTGTTTAAATTTAATCACTTGATTTTTCATAAGAGAAGTGTACAAAAATTATAAAAAACAATCAAAAGAAAACAAAAGCAATTATCATAAAAGTTATACAAACGATCTCATACATATATGTATGTATTTATGGTGCATAGTATATATTTTATATCCTTTTTTTAATGATCTAGGCATTGCAACTCTTAAAGCCATTCAAAGTCAATGAACTGGCCGCCAATAGCCTTTCATTTTTTAATCTGATATTGTACATATATTTCTACAAATTAAACTAAACGCTAATAAAATTGGCAAAGATACGATGTTCTTATAACAAATCTCTTGCTGCTCCAATTTTGCAAACGATCACGCAATAAACAAAAAAAAAAAACCAAGAGACAACTTTGCATATATGTATATATACATATATACATTCCTGAACTTGATTATTGATCGACAAAAAAGAAGAAAGAAAAAAGAAACTGAAACTTTTTGCTCATATATGTATGTATATCTGCCTAAATATATATATATATTATATATGTACAAAAAGTAGGTATATTTTTAGCATTCTCCGAATTGTTTGGGTAGGCCCAAAATCCGCACCCATTTAGATATCGTAAGCGTGAACACAGCTCTATATATATATGAATATATATATATACATATTTCAAATGTTGGCAGCTGTGTGGCTTTTATTTTATATTTTATTTAATTTTTTTTTTGGTTTTTTTTTTGAAAAGAGCCCCCCCAAAGACAGCAAACAAAATTTAATGCTTCAGTGCTGCTGCTCTGCTGATATTAAATTGAACACATTTTGTATGCTTTTTTTTTGTATACTGAAGGGTATATCAGATTTTAGACATATCTTTGTAAGAAATTACAACCATTTTCATTTTGAACCGCTTTAAACCCTTAGCTAGCAGGCGATTCTCTGCTTTTGTAAGCGTTGCCTTAGTTGTGATTCCCAACTAGTTTTAGCCTTTAAGGTGTGCTCTGGTCATTCCATTCAAAATCCCATTCTTTTCTTTTAATAAATTTATCATTTTTATTTTGATCTACTTAAAATTCATTCCCAAAACATTTCATATAGTCTAATAGTAGAGCATAGAATATTCAGCTTGATCAATTTATGTGGATTTCGGCTCTTTGTTTCATATTTTTTTTTTTTTTTTTTTTTGCAAAATCTGACAAATTTTTGTTTGACTTGTGGATTGAGAAATGAAGCGTGTGCCAGACGAGAGATAAAGAAATAGAAAAAAATGTTCAACAAATATGAAAAATGAATTGAAAATTCTTTAAAAAAAAAAAAATGTATTTCTGTTTATTCAATTCTACAGGAAAAATTCAACCAACAAGTGCCATCAAGAATTTGTGAAAATGTACAACATTTAAAGCATAAAAAAAATAGAAAAAGAATTAACCAAAAAGTGGAAAGGAAAAGTGAGAAAAAAAAAATCAAATATTTTTGTGAAACTGATTTATTATTAAACCAACAAAATGTGTAATAACAAAAAAATTATTGTCAAGACATTCCTAATATTGACGGGAATAATATTAATAGTGGATACAGATCAAAGTGTTATACAAGCCATGAAACTTATGAATGACACAGATCTGTCAACAAGTTATGGATCCATGAATCATAAACAGAATATAATCAATGATAATGATGAGGACGATTACGACTATGAAGACGACGATGATGGCTATGAAAATGTTGGCTCTAAATACAAAATATTACCACCAGAAACTTCTCACCAGAGAAGTGTCAGATCGCCCAATGGATACTATTATAAAAATAAAACTGAGGTGAGTTGAAATTTTGATTTGTTAATATTTATGTTAGATGGCTTCATAAAAGTAATAACATGATTCTCCAACTTCTCAGTCAACTCTCGTCTTGTTTATCTCGTCTCGTTTTGTATGTATATAAGTGGCGCATTAGAATCTGAATCTGATTGCGAGAAATGCCTCACCTTGAACCTTGATACCACCTCCAAGAGATGTGAATGAAATGATTTCGAATGACTAACCCTGAGCTGATCTGATTGTAGATAATAATATTAAAAAAGAGGGCGTTGCGTTCAGTGGGGGGAGGGCTCGGGGTGGATTCGAGAGGGGGAAGGGGAATCAGAAGTCATTTATTACGAAACAGCAGCAGCAGGAGCAGACCAATTTGGTTAACAAGCCATCAATTTGTGTTGGTTAAATTGTCCGTGAGATCGGCAAACATCAATTCAAAGGCCTAGCCGAAAGAGTCAGATCAGTTTCACTTTCGGCATGTAATTGGGCCACCGCCGGCTACAAAAAGCAGAGGAACAGACCGACCAGAGCCAAGAGACAAGAGAAGGAGAACGTGAACCTGTCTTTTGTGTGGTCGAAGCACCAACAGCTGTTGCCAGTCACAACAGAAAGCCACGATCATTAACATTATCAGCGGTCACCACGATCTCAAAACAGTAGTCACCCTATATACATACATATTGTATCTGAATGGTTGAGGCAAGTAAACTTTCCGTTATGGTTCAACATTTAATTGGCCTAATTGACTTGACAACTTGTTAAAGTTGGAAAAAGAAGAGAAAGAGAGATGATATGTATGCAAAAAGATAAATCCCTTTTTAATTGATTATTTCAATGATAATTAATGAGTGATTAAAAAAAGAGTAAAAAGTAATCTTTAACGCCATTTTTTAAACTGTTTTCTTACACTATTCTTGCCCATTTGACGCCGAATGACGTGTTCAGATATATTATATATCTATTTTATTAAAAGTGCTAATGCACTAGAGAATATGCTAATTAAAAACGTTTAATTGACCACATAATGAATAAATCTTTGCATTTTATTTATAACTAAACAAATTATTGGCGCTAGTCCTAATAAAAATGCATTTACAATTTCAACACTGTTTAACAAATTGTTAAGTTTAAAAGCTTGGATCCTACATTTGAGACTCAATTTTGACTAGAATTGATTTTCTAATTCTACTGTCAATTACTTCTCATGTAATGCTAATTAAAGCCCTTGATTAGAATTGACTTTGTATTAAAGCATTACCTCAACAGTTAAATTCAACTTCATAACTTTTGATGGCAGTGTAAGTCTGTGAATTGAGCATTTCGAAATGAATATTTTATTGACCCATTGGCCAAGTAATACAATGTTCGATTGGAATGCTAATAATATGTAGACTAGTAACTACATTAATAACGAGAGGCATGACATTGGCATTGGAGGTAAACAAACTGAGTTGAATATCAAGATTCATTTCATTTCATTGCATTTGTTTTTTTTTTTTTGACAATTCTTTAGTCTTTTCTTTGACCGCAAGAGCAAAATATAAAATATGAAATATGCTAAAACGATTTTCATTTTCGTTATGCACATGGAATGCAAAAAATGTGCAAAATAAACAAGAAATAAGAAATATGAATGAAAGGAACAAACGAAGGAAAGGGAAGGGAAGGAAAGGGTGGTGTGGAAAGGAATGAATGTCAGAAGTGCAGTGATTGAAAGCCAGTTGGCCTGAAGCAAAGTGTTGCTACGGGGACGTGGCGAAGGGGGGTCTGCGGATTGAAGGTAGCGTCAACGATATTAAATTCCTGCCTCGAAAAGGTCAGGCAGTCAAAAGGAATCAAGTGCAGGCCAGGCGGGGGGCAGTGAGAGAGTGAGGTCCTCAGGTAGGAGTCCCTGACCAAAACCATAAGCTTTTTATGCCGCCTGAGTGCATCCTCTCACATACCTTTCAGCAGTCCTTTCCCACTCCCCGCCACACGCCTTTGTTGCCATCATAAAGCTTATTAAAGCTGCTGTCGGCCTTATTGCCAGAGTCTGAGTGTCTGTGTGTGTGTGCAACTCGAGTGATAAGCCAGCAAAGTGGAACTTATTGGATGCACAGAGAAGGGAATGAACATTAATCAACCTGTAGAGAATGTCGGCAACTATGTAGCTAATAATCTCGTTTCTGTTTCACATGATTGTGCATTTACTCTATAACTATGAGCCTACAAATTGAAAGCTTTAGCCGATAACAATATTCAATTTGCATTAAAGAAGTTGTAGTTACAATCACCAATCAATCGTTCCCTCGTCTTGGAAAGTTGTTTCTGTTTCTGTTTTTAGGATATTTGGCAGCTTATTTTGAAATTTCATAATTTCCTGCCTGGTTGGGCAATCCGGCATGAAGACCCCACCCCATTCGGCATTTGCATTGGCATCTGCATCTGCCCACACACTCTCTAATGATAAGCTTATAATCTGCTACGACGCAAACAAAAAATTCCTTCCCATCGTTTACACTTTATACTTGAAATTTCATTATGTTTTGTCTCTTCACACTTTATTTTTCCGTCGAATGGGGGGGGTGGAGCATATAGAGATACTTGATTTATTGGCAATATTATAGCATATTTTCGTTTTTAATGACTGGCGAATCGGCTTATGACATAATGCTAGAAATATGATTTATAGCCAAATAAAGACATTTCATATGCGTAAGCCTTATATTTATACATATGTCTAGGGCAAATCTATAAAATTGTATTTCCATTTTTGATCTTTTTATCTTAATGAATGCCCAGACGAATAAGAAACTCGAAAATCAAACGACGAACATAAATCAAGTGCAAGAGCCTTTAAAATGTATGGCCAGGCATTTCCGAAATATTATTTAGCCACCAAAATTAAATTTTTCTTCGCTTTTTTTTTTCAAAATGTTTTTTTTTTTTTTGTGTTTTTTGATTGATCACTGGTCGGACTTGGCAATTAAATTAAACAGACCGCGCCAGCCCCCAAAAGTCACGCAATTAAAAATGTGAGAGGCAATTGTAGATCTAACCGAACACGAAATGCTCTATGAAATGTATGAAAGTGCAACAATTTTTTAAGTTGTTTGCTTTGACCACCTTTTGTGATTGATATGAAATAAATTCTTTGACATATTTGAAATCAATTTGATCAGAATAAAAACTCATAAATTGAAGTCAAAATTGTATACAGCAAAAAGCTGTATTCAGCTTGAAGCGAAGAGTCTGGTTTATAAAACAGAAAGGAATATATCCTTAATTTACATTCCTTTTTTTAAGTTCATGTTCTAAAGATAATTCTTAAACATTTCAAAACAAACAAATTAATTAAAATCACAGGATGATTCTCAAGAGATCGAGGTAATAATTTTAAGTGAAAAACACAATATTTGTTGGTATAGCTTTTACAATTACAAATTTTAAGTACTATTAAAGTATTTGCTATCTATTTCAACAGAACAATAAGAAAATATTGTCAAAGATGATCATGAATTGGGGGTGGAATTACCAATCCGTTTCCGGTCTAAATGGCAGGTCAAGTGGGTGACTTCTTTTCAGACGTCCAAACTGCATGCTGTTTAATTGGTAGTACATTATCATGGGTTTCTAGCCTGGAGAGGTACCGAATGCCATGGCTCCGGATCTCGCACATAATTGACGGGAAGTTAAGGACTCTGGGAATGACTCAGCGACGCACGTAAGGAGGCGCTTCAACGATTTTACATAGAATTTTGTGCTGGAATCGCTACAGAATTATTGAATAAATAATGTGATTCAAATCTCGAAACCACAACTTTTTAACAACTGAACTGAACTTAAGTGCATGAGTATGAATAAAAGGAATTAGGTTATTGGATCACCAATATATTCGAATACCCAATCTTAGTTTAGGGTTTATTAATTAAGTCATTTTCGTCATCTTTTTCTGAGAAAATCCGTTTTTTGGGGGACAAGTCAAGCATTTTGGAGGGGAAATCGTTCTTGTATATCAATTTCGCTGATGGGGAGATAATTTTCTTAATTTCATTCATTCCCTCGTTAATGTGCATTAAGATGACTCAATGAATAAATGAAGAATGAAAATGAATGAACAAACATAATGTTATTTAAAGTTTTTGTTCGCTTTGAATATTCCTTAAGAACTTAAGAAGCATTTAAAGCAATGACAATCCATGATTTCGATTAGAGTATTACTTGAATAAATTCATAGAGATAAAGATGTAAAGTTTTATTCATTTGATGCTATGAATGAATGAAACGAATACTTCACATAAATACAATCAAAATTTCAATTCAATTCAAATGTTACCAGTCGAATTTTTTTAATTCTATTCAATTCAATATATTGCATCTATTTCTTATAATATTGTTACATGGTGAGGATCTTATTTTTCTTTTTTTATGAGGGAAAAACTTTAGTGAAAAACCCCCGTATTTGATTTGATGTCATTCATGAAATTCCTGCTAGATCAAGTTAATATTAAATCCTATTTCAAAGCCATTTGCTAGCACTTTATCTATATAAAATTGATTATGATCTAATTGTAATCATTTGGCATGCTGTAGTCAATATTCTCCACGCGCAATACACTATTTAATCTCAATTTTTTCTTTAAACAAATTGGAAAAAGTCAATCTATGTAGACCACTAGCCCCACAATCTCTGTACACTCCTCTTATGTAATCTTTTTCCTCAATCTCTCAGTGCGTGTGGGCGTTGCAATTAGAAGGAGAAAAAAAACTAAGCAACTGAGCAACTCAATAGAAGGCAGCACACACATCAAGTTCTTGAAGTTCTTCTCCTCAATTCGATGCGGAGGGGCGAAACAACGTTGGCAATCAGTCAATTTGATCGCCTTAAGTTGCAGCTAGCAGTACATTTCCGGCATGTTCGAATGTTGCTGAGCCGAAAATGTTGCAGCAACTTTTCAATTGAGACGCCCTGTCATTGACATTGGCTGCAGCTACTAAATGATAGCTGGGGGCGCAGAGGCTAATGCAGTTGCCTTTTATGGCCCATAGGCGGTGGCGCATTTAGCTTTCTGCTTTCTTCTGGCAGAAGGAAAAGCAAGAGAAAAGAGAAACAAATAAAAATTTTGTCATAATAAACAGAGCAAAAGGCTACTTCACGCGTTTTCCAAGCATTTTCCAGTATTTTGCCCCCTTCGCTCGTTAAAATTAACTTGAAAATGTTTTTAAAAAGTTGCCTCGCCAACACTTTAAACAAACAAATGTATAAAAATTGTAGTTTCAATTAACTTATAAAAAAAAATTCACAAAAAATAAGCAACAAAATGCTTGCAAAAAAGAAATAGAAGGAGAAAAGAAAACGAAATATATCCACATAAATGCAAAAGTGTTGCCTATTTTTTAATTACTTAAGTTTATGGCCAACAAGAGAGAGAGAGAGGGCTAAGAGGTGTGGGGGTCGAGAGGTGGAATGGTGGATGGGGGCAGCAAGAGAAAGAAAGAGCCTCGCCTAATTGGCACTTTTATGTCAAAACGAAAAAAAAAAAAATCAAATGTAAAAAGAAACTAAAACTCATCCACACATTAAGCATACGCCATATGGTCCAGTCAGACGCGCCAGCATGTACATATGAACAGAAGAGGGTCGACAGAAAAATTGTCGAGATAGGCAAGGAAATATTTGGAAAAATTCCGCAACCTATTTTCGTTGAACTTTCTAACATTGCTTAGCACATTTTCTGCCATATATTTCCCTTCATTTTTTTTCTTCGCATTGTTCTCCACAAAGAGTACAAATATTCTTTTGCTTAGCTGGACTTGGCTCGAGTGTTCTTGGCCAGATCGTTTAGTTTTTAAACGCCCCTGGCATAAATGCCCGCATCTCTAAGAGATTCCAGTATGTGCGTATGTTTCTCTGCTCTGTGTACGTACGCTTGTCTGGGCCATGTTTACAATTTCTAAATGAAAATATTGAGGCGAAAAAAAAAGACGAAAAAAACAAAAAAACTGAAAGAAATGTTCCCAAAACACTGCTCTTTTCTATGCTCTTTTAGCTTTTAGCCAAATTGCGAATAGCCAAGCTGCAACATTTGCATTTTCCATTTCGTGGCAAGGCATTCAACACAAATTAGGAAAAACAAACACTGAAACACTGAAAAACCAAGAAAACAACCAAAAAAAAAATCGACATAAACATACGAAAAGCGAAAGTTTATTCATTGCCATCAATTAGGCAAGACATTTATATTTTTGCCCAAAGGCAATTAAATGAAAGAAATTTTATTATAATTCTCATTAGTTTCATTATAAGCAAACATTTTTGTAAACTGTTGTTTACGATTGTTTCTCCAGGATAACATAAATAACATTTAGCAAATAAAACTTTAATTAGTTTATCATTTATAGATGAAATATCTCATCGCAGGATATCTGAAATTATATAATATTCAAATAAAATTTATTTAATATAAGTATCCTTTCATTTAATGCATTCAGGTTAAGAGCATGGTCTAACTTTCTCGAAAAGATTTTTGCGATTGGTTTATTGAAAAGATATTATAATTGTTAACTTTTTTGAAAATTTCGTTACAAACCAAAGGAATTCCCAGTAATTTACAATGAAGTCTATAATTTTTTTTTAATTTTTACTTAAGAACAGATTTTTTAACCATTTTTTAAGCTAGAGAAGGAAAAAAATGGCTTAAGTATATAATTGATAAACATTTTTTCGTCTTTTTGGTTAAAACATTAAAATAAACATATAAATTTAATATTTTAAAAATATCCCAAGTGTCACAGCATATGGGGATCTTAATCTGGACTTTTAAATAAATTTTTTAAAAAAGAACTACAGAAAAATAGGCACAAATGAAACATGTCTCTTTTATATTATTAACGATTGCAGGCCAATATTTTTTCGATTCAAAAATGTGTTAGTTTTGCCACCAAAACCTTTGCCTACCAGTGACTAGTTTGTTTGCCTAAGGGGACACCTTTATCACAGAGATAAGCAGGGATCATTTTCATGTTCAAGCAAACTGAAATCTCACCTTTAGGTGCGTTGCCCTTATATGCCCATTCAAATTATTCCAGCCCAGAAGTTAAAGCATGATCTGTGAACACTTCATCGAAAGGCTTATATTCTATAGCTTAATTTTCTTTTCTCTTCGTTTTTTCATTATGGCAATTAAAAAATACACGAAAAAACACAATCTGAGATGGTTTCAGTTACACACACACACACATGTGAAAGGGGTAACGGATGCGGTCCAAATGTTAATGGAATTTCGCCTTTGGTCTTTATTTGGCTTAAATAAATATGTCCATAGACGTGGTTTGGGAACGACTGATACATATATGTGTCTTTGAATACCCTTCGACCACGCCCATGGATATCCATGTTCCGGTCTCTCTTTTGTTGTTTGCATTTAGTATGTTTATTTACACAGTTGGCGGTGAATTTGCCACCGTTTTGTCTGCCTTTCGGCTACTATTGATGCAATTTTTCTTCACTACTTGAAATTTTATTATTTCGCTCAGTCACTCATTCAAACAATTTTACAATTGACCAGCAACAGAAATGGCAATATGGAAATTGTTTTGTACTCTTTTCTTTGCGATCATAAAACACTGTGTTTTTGCTTTTGGTTTTTGCTGTTTTTGTTGTTGTGTGTATTTGCATTTTGGCTCATAACTCTTTTGATTGCAAATAAACCTGGTGAAGAGAAGGGTCTGTTGTTCTTATTGTTGTTGTTACCTTTCGGCTCGTAAAATGCCAAAACACACAAGTCACACCCACCCACGCACACACACACACACACGAGCAAAGAGAATACATCCAAGAACTAAAGTCCAGGGGCACATCCTTCAAATGCCCCTCAGGAGCTGCCCCAAAGACTCAAACAACAGGCATATGCAAATGAAGGTTTGTTTTTATTGTTTGCTAGAGGACGAAGGGAGTGTGGGAGGTCAAGGGCGAGGAGTGGGTATTGCGACGAACTGTTTTCGAATACTGTCAACCACCACCACTAAGGCACAACAGACACTTAATGGGTTTTTTCATCTGCTGCTGCTGCTGCTCCTAAGAAGGTGGAGCAGGATGCAGACTACGGTGACAACAAGAGAGGGAGGGTATGTAGAGGAATCCTCCGTCATGGCTGAGCATGCGTAATGAAGCTTAAGTAGAACTGGTTATAATACAACAAAAAAAGAAGAAACACACAAAAAACACAACAACAAAAAGGTAAAGGAAAATAAAACCATTCCAAACACACAAACCTACTCACTTTAAAAGCAACCTGAAAAGGTGTTGCATTTGATGACTTGGTCCGAGGCGGCCGTCGTGTAAAGGTGTAAGCATTTCGCATTGAACTGCCAAACAAATAATAGCAACAACAGCACCAAAAAAAAAAAAGAGCAATCCTCTTAAAGAGAGGATTACCATAAAATCCTAAACTGAAGTGTATACACTTTAAAGAACATTCAGCAAGATTGTAATAGAATTTCTGGGAAAAGGCTTAGAATAGTGGCAAAGGCTGCGACAACAAAAAATCTTACGGGAGGTCCATTAAATGTGGAGTTAAAAAATTCCCCAATTCACGAAGTAAATATATATATATATATATTATTAAAAATACTTTCTTCAATTAGGATATAAAGATGACCATATTTAACCAAGTTTGTCTATTCCCATTTTTCATTGAAAATGAAATGTAAATTCTCAAAGATCAGGATCGATTTCCTTACATAACAGATTTTCGAGGTAATAAACAAATTTTGGTCAAATTGACCATATATGGATTCACTCAATTTAATAATAATACTTTTAATTAACTAAATATATTTACCATTAATTACCATCGTTTTAAGTTTCAGAAATCCTAACATTACTTTGACATAAGATTACTTAAAGAAAATATTTAAATATTTGAATAGACATATGTATGTACATATGTAAGTACTTCCAATATCATTCCTCAGGAAAAGAATTTTATTTATATTTACATTGAAAAAATTCAAAGATCTTTTAGTTGTTGTTTTCACAGTTGTTGGTGTAGAAAAATATGTAATAGTCTGTTCAATGCTGAGCTAGAAAATACTGATATCGAATTTTAGTTCCTAAGTATACAAATTCAATTAATCTAAAATAATAATTGAAAAAAGTTTATTTTTCTCTTTATTTTTTATATTAATCGAGAAATTTTGAAGCAGAATTACTTTGGGAGAATAAGTACCTATTAATTTATAATTTGTTTCTTACAATTTTCCGGCACTAAAACTTTAAAAGATTAATATAAATTTAGATTTGGAGTATTTCAACATTAGTTTTATTTGCAATTCTAAACTTATATAAATTATTCTACTTAATTTTGTTGTAGTTTTAGACAGGAGTCTCTGGCTTTATTTTTATTTCTATTTATTTAGTTTATTTAGTATCTATTTTAAGTTTAAGGTTTCAAATAAGACATAGTGTATATGTTATACAAAAGAGAGTGCTGATCAGAATACTGATGGCTTAATCGAATATCTTTTGGTACTGATAAATGGAAAAAATTTAATATTGAAGCAACATCATTTAGATGGAAATGAAACTCATCGGCTTACATTGAAATTAAAGCATTTGGATTTCCCCACCTTTGCTTTTTGCTGGATTTCTTCAATCACAAATATTACCAGGTGAAAATCCCTGTGCTTACTAAACCCTGACCCCATGCTATACGAAAGCCATGACAACATTTTCTTTCTTTTTTTGTTGAATTTCACTGGCCATTTCACTTAACGGTTTCATTCCTTCCAGAGCCATAGCCATGGCCATATCCTTGTGTCCTTGTGGCCCAGCAAAAATGGCGTCTGATGCCATTTTTCTTACATGCACACTTCATTTATTACCCTCTGAGCAGGAGGAGAGCAATCTTCGCCCACGACCCAGTCCCCGCTCGATCCGCTTCGCCCACCAAAGTTGTCGCATTATGTATCACTTATATGCATGTCGTTAGTTTTCATGACATTCGAGAGTCCAGTGCTGCACGCACTGAGATGGCAGCGGCAGGAGCAGCCTGGAGAATATCCTTTGTTGAAAATCGATATGTGGCATGCAAATTGTAAAAGTTTTCTCTTTTTCTTTTGCACGCCGCTGCTCTTTGAGCTGTAAGTGATAGCTTTTTCAGGTGCTCTCAGGTGTGGCGGCAGCTGCTGCTGTGGCTGGTTGTTCAATTTCCTATGGGTTTTTTTTTTTTTTTTAGGTGTGTCTGTGTGTTAAAAATCTGTTAAATAAATCACAAATTTGTTGCGTAAAACAATGCCAAATATATATATTTGAAACAAGGCCACATTACACTTGGCGGAAGGTCCTTGTCGTTTAGACCTATGAATTATTAGTTAAACGTTGAATATTTATTGAAATTTTTCTCGGTGCAGTCAGCATAAATCAGAATGCATAAATTTAATTCAATTTTTCACACACACACACACACACATTCGAAGCGAAAGAGAGAAAACATAAAAGCGAAACGAGGGTAAACGGAAGAAGGGAAAATCTGTATGTGGCTAAAAAGCGTTAAAAATCTTATTGCATACTGCAAGGCGCATAGAGCGGAAAGTGTTTGGATGTGGATGTGTGTGTGTGTATTTGGCGGGTGAGGATGCCACAAAAATTGCTTTAATATTTATGTAAGCAGCTTATTTCTAGAATTGTTTTAGCATAATCCTTAAGTGCAACAAACAGAAATTGAAGCACAATGGCAAACACTTAGTTTATGGTTGAAGCATTTATGACAATGTGAGATCTAAATCAAGATGAGAATGATATTAAGAGGGTAAAAGCAAACAGTCTGTAATCATTTAAGAAAGACCAACTTTAGGGCACACTGATTATCTTTAAGCACCAACAAGTTTTTAATTCATGTTAAGTCGGATGGATGAGTTAAATGTATCGGCAATCCAATCTTTGCTTTAAAGATTATTTATGATTGCCAATAACTAAAATTTAGTACGAATATTCATCTACTTAGAGGATTTTAACAAATCTTACCTTTTTAACAAGCGGCAAAAGAAAAAGACAAACGTTTTAACCAGTTCACTCGCTCAGATATTCACACATTGACTTGCTCACTCACTCACTTGTTCGTTGATGTTTGTAACACTTTTTAGATGTTTTCAAACAGAAGTGACATCTAGATCCAATCATCTTCTAATCTTATTTTTGTCAACTATGCACTGACCTACATAAACTAATACGTCAATAACTGAGTCAGTGATCAACTGAACAAGTCAAAAAGAATAAAGTATCTACTCTACCTCACTCAAGGAATAAAATGCATATAGTTCTAAATAAGTAAAAAACTATGAATTTTGTCCGAAACATTCTGATTTTATAGACTCGTTCAGCCAACACCTTTAGTTTAAGAATCCTGCATTGTTTCTTTCCAATTTCTATGACTTCATTTAATTTCCAGATAATCCCATTTACCCAAACAACATAGTCAGCTTCATGGAATTATACCAAGAGCTATCTATCTGCTGTTTCTTATGTGGGCCATAGCAACAAATATATATGTTTAAACAAGTACTTACTTTGAATTCAACGACTTTTTTACCAGAACATACTCTTGGCGAATAAATTAATTAATTTAGGACGTAATACAAACAAATGTATTGGCTATTTAGAACACCATTCAAAAATAAACATTGCACCCCTTCTTATATCCACACTTCAATGAATTCACGCCAAATTGTCGGCATAAGTTTTTTGCCATTCCAAATTTCGGCATAACAATTCATCAATTCATATTGTCAGTTGGAGCAACTAAGAAGAATCATTAAAAATTCTGAGGAAAACATGAAATCATGTTGTAGATGATTCAAAAGGAATGTATTCGACATTTTCTTTAAAAATCAATTTTTTAGTCAATCTTCAACGAGTTGCCTATTTTTAATTGTTACGAAGTCATTACCTCCTTTTTTTGCAATGTCAAAAACTCTACTAAAGGCTCATCAGTGTTGTAAGTTACAAAATGCAGTTGTGTTGAGCCAAACGACTCACATCGATGAAATAGTTTGTTGACTATTTTTGACTGATTTTTTAATAAGTTCATTTGGCTCTGTCCCTCAGTTGCTCTCTTGGCAACTCACTTGTTCACTTAGCTCACTTCTTCAACTCTAAGAATCATGGCTCACTTATTCGGTTAACTCACAGTTCTTATACCCTTGTGTAAAAAGAAGAGTAGTGGAAAGTTTGCAGCAATCATACGATCTTTAGTATGAGATAATCCAAACTAGTAAAGTTACAATAACTGTTAAACAAGACTAATTTCAACCAACGAATCGACTGATTCTGACCAAAAAGGAACATGTTTGTAGTCGTTCAATTTCATTCATTTACTTACTAACGACCCAAGACAAGATAATACCAGTGCTTCAGGTGATAAAACAGTCAATTTAAATCTAGAACACTTACTAATTTATTCTTTGAACTAAATCAAAGACTCTGATATCTGACCTGATAAGACCTAATTTAAATTAATCAAACTAATCAGCTTGCAAATTGTTGAACATGTTTTTACTATGGTGTTTTTATGTTTCAGTTCTGGGTAAAAACTATTACAATTTTAATAAACTCTATAAATTGTATTCTTTGGTTATCCAATCGATTATAAATTTTGCCACCGTTTTTGTGTACATTTTATATGCCATTTTTTTTGACCAACACAGGTTACACAATCCTCTTTACACCTTATGTAATATAAAAGAAATATATTTGTTTCTTTCATTTTTATGTGAAAAATGCAATAACAAAAAATTACCTGAATGTGCAAAAAAAAAAAAAGTCAGACAAAAGGGTAGATGAAGGCCAAAAGGTAGATAACATCAGAAAGTGCACCATATGGGAAAATATTTTTAAAATATTCGATTTATTTCTTTTAACTTTTCATCTATCTAATTTGTTTGTTTGCAGGATGACTACCAATCGGATCAGCCTATTGGATTATTGACCAATTTTAAGGAACAACAATTGGGTGTTCCAGCTGAAGTTCAAGCCAAATTAAACTTCATGAGAGAGCTAAAGGAGAGAAATATAAAACGTAAGTACTGACTAATGCAAAGAATACCGATTCATAAGGAATCAGTAGCCATATACATTAAAAGGGGTAACATTTGTGATTGTGATTCCGAGTCCGTTTCTAGTTTGAGTTGTTGTTGTATTTGTTGTTCTGTTTTTCTGGTAATTGTGCTGCAAATAGACCAGACAAGGCGCCTAACGATCATCACGTCTGGCCCATAAAAAATGGTCGGAGGGGTCTTTATATACACAAAAACAAATGTGGGCGAAAAACTTTGCGAATGAAAAGGGAGAAAATGTCTCTCTTTCTTTCTATGTGTAGTTTTGTGTGTGTTTGTGAGTGTGTGTGTTGTTATTTATGGCCATGGAAATGAAAATGACTGCTTTATCCTTTGGCACGTGACTGACTCTTTGACTCTTTGACTCTTTGACTCGATGACTGACTGACTGACTGTCTCTGACTTGATGATAATGATGATGATGAAAACATCAGCTAAATCCACAAAAAAAAACACACATACAAAGCCAAATATATTTTCCAAATTTCTCAGGTTTCAAGAGAAAACTCCATTAAAGTTTAACGAAAAGAGAAACAAATTAGTGATTTTGTTCGTTTGACTACTTTCATTCACCTTTGTGGCAATTAAAAATTCGAAATCGTTGCCTATTTTAACGCCTTACTTTGCATTCTATTTGCAGGAAAGGTATATTCACTTTCTTGGCAGCTTTGAATAGATTTATGAATAAAAACAGAAGCAACCAATGAAATTTACTCACTGACCCATAAATTAGCGGAGCCTTGTAAAGCCTTGTTGAATGAGCCTTCAAATTAGGAGATCTCTTAAAAATTAAAGTGGTTTATAAAAAAATAAATAACACATATACAAGTGTAACATTAACTAAACTTAAACATAAAATTCCAAATTTATAACAATCAAACTTTGACGACAAGTCTCCACGATTTAATATTTAGGCTTTAGAGTCCAATGAAAAATGAATAGGTAGCAAAAAAGTCTATTATATCTCAATTCCCCGTAGGATTCTTGGGATATCTTTTACAACGACGCTTCTGAAAACAGTTTCATTTAAGAAATTGATACCGCTTTCATCCTGACTTCTCAAAGAATTTGCGAATTACTGTTGAATGATTTATGTTTTTTTAAGCGAAAAGTCTTAGCTTTCTGCAAGACTTTCCAGTATCTGATAATGTCAGTTGATGGTAACCAATAAGTAATAGAATTTGGAAATAATATTACGATCATCACATTTCTTATCATGGATATCCTTATGTACTTACATTGTGGAGTCTGCATAAAGGTTGAAAGTTTAGATGTTACATTTAGATCAGTCACAGTGTAAAGACAAATTTCAATCGGATCCGAACCTATGTATATTATTTTGTGGTTGAGTGATAAGTAAAAGCGAAAATCTAGAGCACTCTTTCTCGATACCTCGTTTGTTTCTAATTGACTTTAACAATTTAAGCTTTAATTCCTCAAGCAAAGGTCAAGTACATTTCTTGACCCATGTCTGATCTTGAATCCCTTGAGGAAGTATTTCTAAATGTGAATTACTTGCAGAAACAACTAAAATTTGGATCAGCTACAATTCCATTGTGATTAAAAACTAATTGAAATATGTGAAATACTGTTACTGTATTGGTAGTCGTTTTGGCTTTCTTAAAGAGCATCAACAATTGGGCTTTGCTTGAATACAAGTTTTCAATTGCCTCATCTGCTAACCAAAAATGGCATTTTGCTTGCAGCATGCAAGGCTCGCCGAGATCTTGGCCAATTACTTCATTACAAGGCTGGGAAACATTTCCCTAGGCATTGACAATGAAATGTGAGCTTAACTTGCCTACCACCAACTACATGCATAAGTATTAAACTCGCCACAAAGTCTTCTGATACTTTTCTCTTTCTGACTGGAAAATTGCCATCTTAACAAGCCAAAAAAAAAAAAAAAAACAACAAACAACCGTTAAGCGCGTGTGGACAATGAGCAGCCGCAAATGAAAGTGTGTCACTAAATGGCATGGGAAAATGGTCAATGGATAGTTTATTCGTTGCCAGTTGCTGTTGCCTTCAATGCGTAATGATGCAACAATTTTCTTATCACACATTTTTCTCTTTCTACCTCTCTTGCTTGGGACTTAGACTGGACTTGAGCACTTGGCTTCTTTTATTTTGTTTGTTCTGTGTTTGTTTATTACCCGATATCGAATGTGGCATTGCTTGTTGTTGTTGTTGTTGCTGTTGATGTTGCTGATGTCGTTGTGGCTGCTGTCATTTGACTCATGGGCAATGCACATGCAATTCTGTCTGCCATTGGCATGTCCATGGTTAACCTGGTTAATAAAGAAATATGTAAGATTTAACATAAAGATGCCTAAGACTGGCAACAATTTACAGCATTACCCAAAATCTTTACTTCCATTTAACATCTTTTTTTTTTTTTTTGACTGTTCACAAGAATCTTGTTCGAAGAATTTCAAATATTTATGAAAAGACAGTAGTCCGACAAGGCAGTTGGCTTTAATTTATTGACTTTTGATCATATAAAAGAGTCTTATCAGCGGGACACTTTTTAAACAAGAAAATCAATATCTTTTAATTCAGATGCCGACTCAAAGTCGAGGGAAAAAGCGTTGAGAAAATTGAAAAATAAAATTGCGTTTTCCCCTGAAAATGTGTCTGTTATTGTCGTTTATGCTTTAAGTGCTTTGCTTTTCCTTATCTCAGCGAGTTCTCCACATACGATCAATGAATTGCAGTGTTTATCATATATATATATATATATACTTACTGTTTTATAACCTGATGCTTAAAAAAAGCTTTATAGTTGGTAAATAAACGTTAAATTTTAAAAATAAATTTTTATTATAAACTTTCGCAAAAGCAGGTCATTCTTTTCAATGCTTCAAAAAGTTAATCTCAGTATTTAAATGTGGTTTCGAAATATTCGGTCTGCTATATAATATTACCAACCACCAAACAATCCTACGAAAATGGAGTATCCGATTATTAGATATCAAATTTTTCTGTTTGTCTAGATTTCGACCTTTATGAAGTTAATCAAAACTGGGCTTTAACCAGCTTACGGTAAATAAGTCTTAATAATTTATAAATTTTTAATCATAGGGAGCACAAAAATGTGAGCAGGTTGCCTGTATAAGTATTTCAAGAAATTTTTATGTTTGTCTTTAAAATTATATCACAAACTATGAAAGTTTCTTACTATAAAATGGCTAAAACTGTCAATAGTTTCTTAAAGGCTTAAAGATTTTTCATTTGATATATACAATTGACAAAGGCCACTTTAATATGAAGACAAAACGGCTCCCGAGATGTTTAAAAATATTTGAACCAAGTGCCTAAATTTTTCGTCTTACTCGACCTTTATTCTTACTGCAAAATAATGGTCTTTGACACTTTAAATTGTACAGATATTACAGAAGATTTATCAATTCAATCTCGAAAGTTTTATGAATGTTGCTCTATTTTCCACTTGTGGTTTCGGGTAGCCAACAAGGAAGTTTTCGCGAATTTTCTTATAAAATTTTTTAACTTTCGATATCCAGGAAAGACTTTTTCAAGTTGCCCAATTTCCTCCAATAAGATTTCCCTCATCAAAATCATGAGCTTAATCCGCCACTGCTTTCATCACTATACTTTCTTTGGATAAATGTTGCGTTGCCCCTCCATCGATCCATATTTGGCCAAGACTTCTAAAAGGTCATAACAAAAACTGGCCAACATCTGGGTACTCTCCTCCACTTGTTAATAAATAAGGAACATTCGGGTATGCTCTGTGGCGTAATAACTTCTTAATTCCAATATTTATAACTTTTGCTAAATATTTTATTTAAAATGATCCAACAAATGATTTCATTCTTTATATTTGAACAATTAAAATAAGCGAACTTTAATGGTAAAAAAAAGTATATAAATTAAAACTGAAAGTAAAAACGAATGGTTAGTCTACATGTTAGTTACATTTGTCAAGGGTTAAATGTAATTTCATAAGTAAAGCTAAACGATTTGATTTACTTCATTTGCTTCCTATCATGCTAAACCTGCAAATTTCACAGTTTTATTTCTGTATATAAAGTCTTGGGGTAGTCATTAGTACAAGAAATTAAGATGAAGCTCAACTGGATCCTACTCATAGCTATCGTCTCTCTGTTGAGTTCGGCTCAGGCCAGGGATGGTAAGAAGAAAGGGATGCATTTTGGTTATAAGTATCTCAGCAAGCTGAACTAAAGTAAACTCTTCATATTAGCGGTCTGCGACTTACCACCCACGGATGAAGAAGATTGCGTGCCCTGTGCATGCAAAGGCACCATGACCGTCTGGAGCTATATGAAGGATGAGAATGCTTGCCAATCCTGGGAATATGGCGGTTGCTCTCTCCAAGGCAATAAGTTCGATAACAAAGATTGTTGTGAGAGAGCATGCTTGTCGGATTAATTGGACTGAACCATTATTTATATTTAAATATATTATTCCACCCGAACTTGGGCATGAAAACACCAGAAGCGAAAGTTTTTTTTGCCAAAGTTTAACAGGTTTCTACTTTCAACTACACACAAATAAATAAGATTCTCAGGTGTATAACTGGCTTATCGTCTATCCCATGTCAAAATTTATATCCATTTATTTTCAAAGACTATTCAAGACGGTAATTCCAATCGACTGAAATTAAACATATGACGAATAAATAATCAATCGTTAATAATCAATCGTTGTGGCTAATCACCTAACGTACTTAAAGAAGTAAATTGTTAGTCCAAGCTGATTTTATTATCTGCTAAAATCATTTTTCCTCTTCTTGCATAAGCCAAACAAATTTCATTCAATATGCTTTAAGTCACACTTAATTTTCCGAATATCACACTTGAAATTAAATACAAACGATTAAAGTATATATGCGGAAGATATTGACATTAGAAACTGCCAACCATGGGTTACCTTTGGATCAATTTGATTGTAGTCCTTTACGCTTTCGTACAATGCGGAAGAGTCCCTGATGATTTCGAACCAGACCCTAAGATATTCAATATTATTATCCTTCAATTAAAGTCCCATTCATAGATTGTTATTAGCTCGCTGCTTGTTGCTGCCAACGGATGATCGAAGTGGCACTACTTTTTGTCCAGAAGGAACTTTTTTATATAGTTTCGATACCGATACGAGAACTTGCCGGAATTGGATATTCTATGGCTGCAATATACCGTATGGCAATAAATTCCACAGCTACAATCCTAGAGGACGACTACAACCAAATTGGAAAAAGAAATAAACATTAGTTTCCATCCAACTAATAAACTAATTTGAATTTCAGTTGGAGTTTTCAAAGTTTTACCTGATCTTTACCTCTTTTAAATAAAGAGCTCCATTTGCTCATTTAACATGCCAATTTCGGAGACTTAAGTTTAGAATCCAACAAAAAAGAAAGATAAAGTCAATTTTACAGGCATTTAGCAGTCAGAATTTGACTACTTACGCAAAATTCTTCAAAATCAAATTTATACTTTTCCATGAGTAAAACTAAAACTCATTTCAGATGAATTGAATCATAACAGATTCAACATATAATCAATTTCAACGGGGAAGAAATTTAACCATTTTTTTTAGCATATTTAAAAAAGATTGTCAATATGAATCAGGGTAAAGAAAACAATTCAAACAAAAAATCTAAAAAAGCAAAGTTTTTTCAGCTTTAGCTGGGATAGAGAAAAAAAGGGACAAAATGTCCCTTTTCGAACTCAAAAATTGAACCTCCTTTTACTAAGATAGGACTGAAAACATTAATGTCTAAAAAAAGTGAGTTCTGTCTCTAAAAGGATATCTAGGGATTTCCTGACAATTCCGAACACTCTTTTTTAGTTTTACCCCACGGTCATCTGAAAAAATTTCTGTCTTACAGTGATATCAAATGACTTATACTTTCTGTTTTTGCTGCCAACTGATTTTTGAGATAGAAATTCGTTTTTTCTGCTGTTTTTAGGAGCTAAAGAGTCTAGAGACAGAGTACATTACAAGGATTTGAAATCATTTTTAACCCATGGAGCTTTGGAAAATGTTTTCTTTACAATCACATAAAAACATTAGCATGACAGCTGAACAACTTGAAATTTAAAAAAATTATTAAGTTTTCACTCAAGTTAGTTTTAGGGACGTCGCCCTTTGTAACCGTTTTTTGTGTAACATTTTAATTCAATTTATTCAAAGATAAAGCTCACATCGGTTTTTCTTGGAAATTCAAATTAAAATGTATTGAATAATATGAAGTCATAAAATTGCAGCCCGCAAATTACGCCCTTAGTTAGAATCTCAGTGGTCTCACATTGTTCAATACAGTTTACAGGCTTGTTAACTGGATTTAGATCTGAAAAGATTACACATGTCGATTAAAAATGTACATTTTTAATTATTTTATTATTATTATCGATACACCAACATTTATTTTTCAATATCTTTAGCCGACTTCCCAGAATTAAAGTCTACATTTGTCAAAATTTTAAGTACACTGTGGGACAAACTGTAGTTTGTAGACCTCACCGGATGATTTGTTTCTAAAATATTGAATAGCAAAACGTAATATGGACTTAGCTGGTTTATTTTTATAGCTAGTTGAACCTATTTTTCAGTTTGTTTAATGAGAAAATCAAATTCAAAGTTAAAAAAACAAAACGCTCTAACCAAGTGTTCACCACTGTATATAGGTAGCCAAAAAATTTCGAAATTGTTGGCACTTGAAATGGTCGGCTAGTCGAATCTTTCGACTCTAATCAATAGAAGAAAAATGGTCAACACAATTTAGTGACCTATTTTTTAGAAAATGGTCTACTCTAGTCGAAATTTGAACTAGTCGATTCATTTTTCATTTAGCCAATCATCCTCTTTTGCTTCAATAAATCCATTTGATTGAGTGAATGTTCCTTGACCAAAAAAACATTTTCTGTTATAGTTTTCGAAAATTTACGTTTATACCATTCCATAGAGTAGTTTTGGAAATTTTTTAAATTTGTAACTATTTTCTGTGGGAAAAGTAAGCCACGCCAGCAGCTAATTTGCGACTTCATATCCTTGTTATGGTGTCGCTAATCCCGAATATAAACTCAGTTTTTCTGGATTAACTTAATTGTTATGATATGTTTGATATGTTTTATTTCATGGTTTTTTAAATTTTGAAATATTTTTCCACTTTCACGAACCGAACGAATTAAATTTTCCAAATACCAAACACTTTCACCTATGCAGAGCAACTGTTTCAAAATCTTTAACATTAGAGTATTTTTTTTAAATTATCGCAACGAACAATCTATTAAGTCCAGTGACTGATCTAGCTCATATTTGGGGTTGAGGAAATCATGCATTTTGTTCTTTTATATCGATATTTGACCACCTTCAAAGTTAAAATCTTGATATAGAGAAGGCTAAACGAAATTCTTGAACTGCATTCCGATTTTCAAAGCACACATTTTTTTCTGTCTAAAATCAATTTTGCCAAATGATTTTAAGAAAAATTCTTTCTAAATTGTGATAAGAAAGCTAGGTTTTGAATTCCTGAATGCCAGTTTTCCAAATCTGGCAAGAATTTTTTTCACGTTAAATAAACTTTAACATTTCGGTCACAAGCTGTGTCTAATGACTTTATTGGCTAGTTGAGCATCCAAATTCAAGTGGCCACCATTACCCCAAATTCATGGCCATGGTTAACGTCTGCAATTTGCAATCGTTCCCACTCTCCTCCCTCTTTCTCCCTGGACTGGCTTTGTGGAAGTTCAAAGGCAGCCATCCACAATGTCTGAACAGCTTCTTGTGGTCCAGGAGTTGGCCCCCTTCTCCCACTCCACAATTACCATTGAATTATTCATGTGGCTGCTGCTGCAGTCAGAGGAAAGCAAAGCAAACTCCTGGTCTTCCCATCATCTGGGTTAAGTTGATGATTCAATCATTAAACGTTTTATGAAAATTACATATGAAAAATGCCTTTCATAGTTGCAACCAACTGGGTGGCCCGCTGAGTTTATGGCTCTAAATAAAGGCGGCCCACTGACTAAGTTTATCTAAGAAAGAGACCGGGCAAACAAAATCGCATCCAAAGATGCGTTTTTCTCTTTATTTTATCGCTCAACGATTGCAACGGTAAATGCAAACAAGGCAAAGGCCATAGAGTTGCAATCTGCCGTCAATCAGTAAGAAAAGCACCAAGGAAAAAAAATATCAAAGAACCTAATTTCGACCATGGTGAAGTTTATATGCTCTAACAGTATTTGACTGCTATGAAAGGTTTTTTTATCACGAAAACCGCTTTTGCAGTTGATATTGTAGTTCCATCTTACAAAAACTTGATCAGAATATACATTCTACAAGCATTTTTGTCGAGTTTGGTTTCAAAAACTTAAGCAACAAACCAATTTTACTCGTTTAATCTTTTCAATCATATCGATTGTTCCTAACGCAAATTATATATCTTTAAATGGTTCATTTTGAAACTTTTTTAACTAAAAGGGCCGCCAAGTAATATAATAAGAGATAATATAAGAAGTGAACTTATCATATCTCTTAAAATCGGTATTTACTAAAGCCCCTAGGTGATCCAGTAGTATGTATATATTGGGATTTGGTTCCAGATTCTGGAGCATTAAAGGAACAGACAGTTTTCCGGTTTTGGACCTTCTGAAAAGCTTACTGTTAAAACATAATACTGAAGAGAGCATTTTTTATCAGAATTTCCAAAAGAAAAACCTCTTTTTGAATCCTTGAAATACAACTCATTAAGAAATAAAACAGAAAATAGCTTTCTACTGCACTTCCAGAAAACATTCCCGAACTTGTCCTTAACGTGCATGGTAATAAAAAGTTCAAAAAAAAATCTGCTTTGCCTTCTTCTGCCACTTCTAAACAATTTTTGAATACTCTTTGCAAGGGCATAAAAAGAAGGGAAAAAACGCAAATGATTTTCAGCTGACGCGATAACATCGCCAGTTGGCGACAAAAAACGCCAACAAAACGCATCTGGCGAACAAAAAAATACAGAAGGCAATGGGGAATGAGTATGACTATGCACTCACACACACCCATACACACACAGGTACACTCATATACACATGTGCGCAGAGGCATTGAAAGTGCCATAACGATAATTAAGTTTACTGAACCTGAACTTGGTCAGCAGAAAAACAAACTATAAAAGCAACAACAAAAGAGCAGACGAACAACGCCAACAAAAAGGCAACAAGCTGAATCCTAAATTTATATTCTATGAATACAAATCTCAAGTTTTTAGAGTAGCAAGTAGGATCAAAAATGTCAAATTAAACAATTAACAGTTTGTTGTAGAAGTTATAAAGAATCCTCTTGAGTTCCTAAATGCTTTCAATACATTAAGATTCATCAACATTATCATGTGGGAAATGAATTGGAGAACTACTGGCATTGAAGCTGCGGGTTAGACCAGTCCATAAGCAAGATGTAAGAAGTGATGTTTTCTCAGGCCCTAGATTAATAAGATATCCAATAAATCAACGACCAACAATATCGGATCAAAAGGATTATATTGTTATACTAAGAATTTATCAAAATTGCCAGAAGATTGCCACGTGGAAGATTCACCAGATCGGAGTAACGAGGCTATGAATAAGTTAAAAATTAGTCCAAAATTGACATTTCGGGGTGACACCCAGAGTCGCCTCTTTAAACCATCCAAGCCAAGATTCGCAAAATTTTGCTCTGAAATACGTCGATAAATAATTTTGCTACTTGACAAGCTGGAAGTGCCCCAGATTGGTTATACTTACAATTAGATCCATACTGGCTTTAAGATTGCTTTGCTAGACTACAACTTTTCAACATAGCCTTGGGATTAATGTTCCCAGCAGCCAGGTTCTTTGAACCTGCGAAGAGTGTTTGTTTTTTTCTATTAGATCAGGCCTCCAGATATTTCACTATTAATATTGAACCTTAACACTTAAAGGCACTAAGTAAACTCATGTCGCTTAATAAAATATGTTTTTTTTTATTTTAATCCCTATCTTTATTAATTTATATCTTTGCAGTAAAAGAAATGGCAACCAACAACCAAAACGAAGTCTATAGATTAGCTAATTGCAAAGTTCCAAGCATGCAATTGATCTATCTCAGTCATATGTCCAAAAATTATGAGCCACGAGCTGCCATGCTGCATCGGTGCAGCTCCACGACAGGATGTTGCATTGATCCAACGAAAATATGCGAGGCCAAGACAATTGAAACCGTCGAATTGGCATTTTGGGAGAGCAAATCCAATGTGGAGAGCAAATCTATTCCAATTTTGAAACGATTTGAAAATCATACTGAATGCCATTGTGTGAGCTCTTCGAAACAGCGACGTAAGCGCAATTATATGCCCTGTCAATGTCCTGAATACTTCACCAATTTCGGTACGCAAAATGATTATCAAGTAGATCAGGTTCCAAATTTTGCTTCAACTAGATCGTGTCGTTGCGATTGCCATTTAAGCAATCCAATTTGCCAACGTTTGAAGAATGGGGAGGAAGGTTTCTCCATGTCAGAACGCAAGTAAGTTAATATAAATCTCAAAACTTTGTGGACAACTGGATTTTCATGATGTTTTCAATTACTTTACAGATGTATTTCAAGCAATAAATGCAGTCAACCGATTTGCAACTATGGTGTCTATAATATACAAAAAGGACGCTGTCCCAGTCCCGAGTCAATGCGGCAGCAACGCGGCCACCGAGGTCCTGGCTAAGAACAACAACAAATACACTTCCTGCGCTCTGTGTAGGCATCACTTGCTATTGATGTCCTGATGTGCCTACTCAGTGTGCCGCCATATATCCATATAGCAATCCAGAACTGTGAGGAGTGCTTCAAAAATAATCGGCCTAACCAAAGCAACCAAATAGTTTTCCATTCATAATATGTATTTTCGTTAGGAGAGTGTCTAAATCAAATTACAATAGAGAATATTTTTTATTTTTCGCAGAATCTCCAGCACAAGTTTGATAAACTACTTTAAAAACTTGTATTACAGTCGTTTCGAGCTATGCCGATTAATTTTAAAGTCACTCCAATTATTGCCTAATAAACATAAAACTATTGTAAAATTATTATAAACTAAGCAATCTGTTCCAAAACTGAAACAACAAAAATTATGAACAAGTTTCTCAACATTACAGATTACTTACAGGTTTACTCTATATATAAATAGAATACTATAAACTACATATAAACTCACTTGTGGCATTTCGAATTACATAAACACACACACACACACAAACACACATACATATACACACAAAGAAACACACACACACACATGCAATTTCGAATTATTCATTCGAATTTCAAGTTCCGAAGTATTGTACTACTAACATTCAATTTGTACTTAAGTTCCAGATCTATGATTAAAAAGAGAAATACAACTAGTCAACAAATTTGCTTTTTATTAATTACTTGATCTAAACGTATCAAAGTCAAGATTAATAGAACTAAACAACTGTAGATTGTAAAGTGAATATCAATTGAGTAATATTGCCAAAAATATAATTCCCTGGCTGGATTATATAGATGTTTTGCTCCATTATGCCTAAGTATATACTCTAGCCAATAGCTGACGACTTCAGTGGCATTTTGAGGACGATCTCTATATAATTGAGAGGCCTTTTCTATGGTCTTGGCATAAATTGGGTTATCAAGAAGCTGATGTATGCCTTGGATAATGTCAAACGAACTACAATTGTGTATATTCAAGCTTAGACCCCAATTCTTTTGAACCACTTTTACTGCATTGACACGCTGATCACCTACGAGAGGTAAACCTAGAATGGGCTTGCCATAATATAGAGATTCAGTTATACTACCCTTGCCCCCATGAGTGATAAAGACACGTGTCAGATTGCTGGCTAACAATTCTCGTTGAGGCCACCATTTGGCCAATTTTAAGTGAGGATGAGCTTGCGTTAAGTTAACCGAATCGGAACCATCATAAGTCCAATATATATCAAAGTCAGGGAAATGTTCAAAGCTGGCGACAAATTTGTCAATGAAATGACGCGAAGCTGTACTCCAAATGAAACGTGTGCCCAAACTAAAGAGTATACGCGGACGTTTTGAAGAAATTTCCAAATTAGATTTCTCTTTTGGAGTTTGTTCTATTAAAATGCCCCCAATGTCCAGCATGGTGGGCAACATTGGTTGTATGGGTCCTTCGCTGATCATATGATGATTATTGAAAGACATAACTACTGAACGTCTCATTGTATCGAAATCAGGATATTGCGGTGAGGGAAAGTTTTTACTGAAAAGAAAATTCATTTAACAGTAACAAATGTATCTATGAATAGACCCCCCTCACCTGTATATCCTTGCCAGAATGCGGCGAGACAATAGCTCAATGGTCTTCTCCCACCATCCAAATATCCAGGCCTCAAGTCCACTTCTCTGGCGACTATCGTAGGGTTGAGGAACATACCAACGTTCTTCGGGATTGCCCATAAGACTATTGACTTGGCCAATGGGTTGCTGTGTCGTGATAATAACCACTGGACACTTGAAATGGGCTGCCACGCCCAGTAGATGATCATTGAATTGATAGCCCAGTAATAAAAGATCGAAGTTTGGTTTCGGTGTATATGCCATGAAATTTTTCCATGTCGAATGCTTTAGCAAATTTCCAGAGTGCTCCAAGCGTCGAAACATATGCTCCAAACGAGTTAAGAAATCGTTAGACGATTGTTTTTCTTCTGGAGAGGGCTGCCAGTCTACCAGAATGTGGGTCACATTCTCCTTAAACTCTTCATCCAAATCATCCAAGGGCAATGTGGTAACCAAAGTCAATTGATGGCCACGTTCAAGAAGCACTCGAGCCACTGCCAAATGAACCAATAGCTGGGACCGATGTACATTGACAAAGAGTCCCAGAATATGATGGGATTGGACAACACTACTCGATAGCCAGTAGACGAGCAAATGAAGTGAAAAGTTGAGCGACCAATTCATGACTGACATGGAGACCCTAGAGTAAAAATTAACTGTGTAAGTCGTCTCGCCGACTTCAGTATACCATGCACCAAGTGAAAATTGAGATAATGCGTTTTTTTTTTAATTACGAGGACGGAAGGGGGTGTGTCAAATCATTTTCACAAGTAAAATCTACTCGCAAATTTTATGTTTTTAGCTGTTATAGTATTTTTGTTGAAATTGGGAAGACGCAAAAGGGCGTGGCAAAACTATTAAACAACTAAAATATGCATACTTGCTAAACGAGTATACTCTCATAGTCTCCGATCTCAAGGTGTTCATTCGTATGAACATGGCTATATTGATTTTACTATTAATGGTAATCAAGAATATATATACTTTATAGAGTCGTAAAAGCTCCCATTTGCCAGTTACTTCGTTTTCGCGATTGTAATATACCATTTTACCCTATGTTTGCATGGTATACAAAAAAGTGTTTACCAACAGAAATGACCACACTATAATCCATCAATGTGATAAGAACCAAATTGATTTTCAGGCAATTTGGTTACCCAACAAGATGTAAACAAAAATTATATTCAAGAAAGCAAATAATAGAGTCAAAAAAGAAATACCTACAATCAGTTGATCAAAACTCAAAAGAAGATTCGTTTGAATATTCAATCTTCAAAGCGAATGAACTCCAACTCCAACTTATTGACCCAAGGGATTCATTGAAGAAGACTATTAACTCTTAAAATATCAGCAAACGAAAGCAGTTGAAAAAGCAAACCAAACTAAGTTGGTTTTGGCCAGTTTAACAATCAACGTTAGTTCAATTGGATTCGATATACTTTATCATCTCCAAGCGTAACAATATGCGGGACAATGGAATCTTGGGTATATCGAATTTATAGAGAATTTCACAATCATAAAATTCAAATAAATGAAAAGGTAGGAATTGATTATTTTAAAGAACATCCTGAAGAACATCCTGAAATGGATCAAATATGCATCTTGTCCAGTTTGAGGTCGATTTTAACATCATTTCAAAATGTTTTTACACAAAATTGTATATGCCAAAATTATGATTCTTTTGTTCGTACGTAAATTAGTTTAGTAAGTTATTTTTAAAAGCATTACTTTACGAATTACTTTAGAAAAACGCGGCACAAAATGTTTAAATAAGTAGATTATATTCTTTGAATATTCCTGCATTTAAAAATGTTTCTATTATGGTGAGTAAAGAAAAGATATCAAATTTTTTTGAACTTAATTTAAGAAGTCAAAAAGAAGGTGTCAAAAGCAGTTAATAAAGAAAAGGGTCATACCCCTGCTTAAAGTTAAGCAATTCAGTAAGAAAACAAACTGAATATTCAATGCTTTGAGTTGGATATACAGTAGATGCCGGTTATAACCGGCAATATTGTGTCGTTATAACCGATTGTGATTCTATTCTATTTTGTATAAAGCTACTCAAGACTTTCTTCGTTAAAAGCGGAAAATCGTTGTACTCGGCATAGTTATAGCCGGCATCCACTGTATGTACCTACTCCAACATATTAGGCAAGTGTAACGGAATGCCGACGAGGTCAGTTGCCCGATAAAATTCCTAATTGGACATGTCCATTCCTATCCTAAAGACGTAGCAGATTCTGAGCATTTAATATATAAGTAAATAAGATGTGTAGTGACTAGTCTCCAGATGAAATCCCTAATTAGCCGCATTAGTTTGTAGCCTCACTTGATCAGGTAGTTGACCGTAGTTTCTCCTTGAACTTATATAACTATTTCCCTGCCTCTGTACACTTACTTTTTATAAGAAGGTAAACTGAGATTTGTATCCCGACTGAGAAAAACTTCCTTGTAGATGGTAAATAGTAACTACAGCGAAAGGAAATGTTTTTAATTTGTATTGGAACTTATTAAATGATAGACTCAAATCTTTGTGCTTAATAAATATTGTTAATAATTATTTGACTGAATGAAGCCTATAGCTCTAATAGTTAAGAGTTATTTTCTTTACTCTCTCTCTCTCTCTCTCTGTGAATACTCTGTGGTTTGTAATTATTTTTAAAATTATATTTTATAGTATGTAATTGTTCTGCTGTCATAAATCCCACAGAGCTGATGACCACAAGGACAATTAACTTCAACTCACTTGCCGATTGCGATTAATTAGGATTAACCACAATTGATGGCAAAATTATTGGTGGCCTATTTACTGGGCACTTTTGCGTAATAGTCTTCTTGAAATTCCTTGAGAATCAGTTTAAATTTATCCATTTGTTTAGTCAATTCAAATTTAAATTCATCACTTTCCATATCGAGCATGCCATCGGCCTCAATCAGAGTTTGAAGATAATGCAACCAAGTGGATTCCAAGCCGGAAACCTGTAAACGAGTCTTCTCTGACAACTCCACTTGATACTTATGCAGAAGGACGAACAGATCAAGCAGTGGACTAAAGGAGGCCTGTTTTATGGGCACATCCTTAACGAGGCGCTCGTAGAAGGCCTTTGCCTGAAGGGTTTCACGCTGAGTACGAGGAACTTGCATCACTTGCCTCTCATTCCGTCGCATGTAGCGATAAACAGCTGGAAAATATAATCTTCTATACAAATAACTCTTTTAAAATTTTTAACTTAGCCAACCTCTCATCCAATTGGAGCTATGCTCCAATAATATTTGTATATTCAATGCCTGCCATTTCTCAATCCAATCCAATATGGAGCTCTTTATTGCGTTCTGATTGATTAGAACAAAATGTACATTTGTGATGGCATCCACGAAGGATATGTCATCGGCCCTTGAACTATAATGCTCGATTTTGCCCTCAAATATTTGAGCAGTCCTGGCACTTGCCTTCAGAGTTTCAATAAACTTACGTTCCGATGTTTTCCATAGCTCGGAATGTTGATTCCACTTTGTTACATATTTTGTAATTTCCTCTGATTGTTGATTGATGGCCCCCTTAATGCCTTGCACCAAATCTTTGCATTCCTGATCCTCACGAAATACCTTGGCAAAACCCGGACGCTGTTGCTCATTGGGCAATTTCAATTTACAGCCCAAACGTGGAAACTGATCGATTATATTCTGTATGCGATCTATGATGCCATTGAATACATTTCCAATATCAGACATGGTTGGGGTAAATACTATTTCTCCCTCTTTGATATCCGATTCCATGACCAAAACCGATGCTGGTGCCATTTGTGGATCACAATGAAGCAAATCGAAAATCTTCGAAAGCGAACTACGTGAACTAGTCATAAAGGCAGTGGCAAGCATGTCGTCAAGAATATTTACATAGTTAAACCATTCTACGGACATCTGCAAGAATAGGAAACGTCAATTAGCTTTTCCGTTTAAAGGACCTTTCACTCACCTCATCTCGCATGCTCTGAAATTGCCTACTGACTGCAAATAAGAGTTCAACAATATGATTATAATAATCAGTAAGCGATTCACTAGATGCATTCAGTCCGCTAATCAAATGCTCCTCGAAGACTGCAATGTCCAGGGCTCCCGTGAAATTGATATGCAACATGGAAAGATCGCAAATTTGTTCGCAAAGTTTTTTAATCTCACGATTTGCTCGCTTGTAGATATAACAAATATCACGAACATTTTCTATATAATCCAGGGTTTCTTTGAAGAAATCATCAGACAGTTCAGAGTTATAGGTAAGCTTAAATTGGCAGGGAGCCAACTGACGATCGCATTCTTGTATCAAAGGACGAAACAATTTGCGTTCTCTTTCGGTGAGTAAGAGAATGATATGATTATAATTCAGACATAAGGTGACTAGACTGTTATATAACCATCTCAGGTAATCGGCACGCTCATGGAGTTTCTTCATTTGTGCTGGTATGGCGAAACCGAATCTCTCGAAATGCTGCGCCTGATCGCACAGTTCCATGAAAACGGGATCGATATTGCATTGCAGCAAGCATTTACCCTTACCAGTTGTCGGCTTTATCAATAGATAACGCTCAAATCTCTGTATCAAATCCAATATACTTGCAGTTGAATTGTTTTGCCAATCTTCGTAGGATTGACGCACAGCTCGATTGAATTCCTTTTTAAGTAAATCAAATTTCGAAATTATTGGAATGGCTTCTTTTACAACCGGCAACCACTCGGCATTTTTAAGTCGATCTTTTAGCCAACTTAAGCGCTCAAGATTAAGACGATAGTTTAATGCTCTCGACACATGTTTCGATAATAGCCAAGACTCTTCATGCTGATTCTGCTCCAGAAGATGTCGCACGGTAAAATCCATTTCATCGGAAAACATTTGCCACACCAAACTGACCTGACGTAAATAGGTTTTCCGCAATGTACCCCGATGACGATACGAATAATAGATCATTGTTTGCTGGGCTTCCAATGCCTCTTCCACATTGCAAACCCGTTGGAAAACATTGTAAATCAAACGTTGGATAGTCTCCTCTAACTGTTGTATACTTTTTTCTATAATCGGCCACCCGATCATACCATTCCTCACAATGCACATTCAATATAATCGATGGTGAGCCGCTGGAGCCCTCTAAATGCTGCAATTGTTTGAGTATAAGGAGAAACTTTTGCTCCACTGCATCAGCGGTTTGGGCCAATTCTTCGCCGCGACTGCCACCAAACTGAGGCTTGGGTATTTCATCGAACTCATCTAGACGACCGAAAACTATCATTGACTCACATATATCGGAAACATCGTTCAAACGTTCGACAAAAGCATCGATGTGGTTAAATATAATACCCATATCAAGCTGCCATTGCACATCCTTGGACATTTCCTCCAGAATTTTCTTGTAGATCAAACAGCAATCGATACTTACGTTGCAGATTTTCAAACCGAATCTCGGCTGGCCCATGAGGATGTCCTCAATTTTGGCCTTATCAGTGCAATAACTGATAATTTGATTGCTCAAATTGCGAAAGAGGCCAGTTATTAGATCATCTGAAGTATAATACTCGGAATTAAGCCAAATGAAGCGTATCAAGTGTATAATGCGGGGCAATAATTTGGGTAACTCATTGGGACTTGGAGCCAAATCAATTTTCTCGCAAGCTCCGATGAGTAGATGTAGATATTTAATATTAGACAAAGATTGCAAGAGCTCCCGATTTGCTGATTCAATCAGTTCCTCAATTTGTGGCATGTGTACAGAGTGCGATTGGCGTAAAACCTTTAAAATTCTTCTTACATCCGGATGTGTAAGTTGTGTATTGATGCCCTGGAGGACCTCATCTTAAAAGGAATACAGAAAACTGGTACATCATTATGTATTGACTAACAACTCTTACCCACATCGATATTGCCAGAAATCGAATTCATCCTGCACCGTTGTCAAATCATGAGGCACTGTAAGTGAACGATCGCCCAATAGTGTGCGGATTTGAGTGGTCCAAAAGACGGCAATGGCTTCCAGGCTCTTAACCAGCTGTCTATCTGGCCTAACAAGTTCCTGGCCTTCACCAATCAATTGCTTCATCACATACGGCACATAGAGAACAGTCATTCCACCAATTTTACAATGCACTCCAGTGAGAAAAGCCAAAAATCTATCTAAGCTAGAACAGAAACGCAAACGCACACTGGAATTCCATTCAGAGAAGTTACGAAAAAATGGCATGTAGATATTTTCCAAAACATTTGCCAGGCAACCATCGACATCGCTGTGAATGGTACCGAAGTTGATCTCATCGTGGAATCCCTCTACTTTGAATATCAGATTTGGTTCATCGCGACGAAAGTAGGATAGGTCCATTACATGGCTAGATGGGAGGCCCAAGCACGCAGTTAACAGTTTATCCTGTCCATACGAAATGGTTAACAAGGGCTCATTAACCTCCAGAAGCCAACGGCGTATGATATCCAATGCCTTCTCATGCCAATCTCGCTGATTTAAGGCATAGAGCATGGTCATCCGTTGAATATATTCCACCAGTTGATGCAGTTGCTCATCACTGTAGACAGGACGTGGGGTTGCGGCACGAAGCTCTTCCGGCTGCTCAATAGCGTGTTCTACATAAAGAAATAAAATGTTTTCAAGAGCTTTTTTTGTAATTAATAGTCAGCACTGTTTACCCTCATCACTGAGATCTGAACTGAGATCAGTCAGACGTTCATCTTCCACCGCACTAGAGGATGTCATTTTTGAAAATTTTGTTTAAACTATTCCACTATAAACACCGCCATGGCAACAGAATTTTTTGAATTTCCCCACACGTTTTGCAACACTTCTTGAAAATTCACAGTGACTTAAAGTCACAGGGCTCGCTAATCAGCGTTGCCAGAACGTTCTACCTTGGACATATGGCAGTTTTTACTTTCATCAGCGGCGTCTAGTTTAAAATAATTTAATAAATATAATAATAAATAAGATTATAAATGGCCAAAGCGATTTCGGAAAATGACAATGTGCTTCTTTCGGCTGCTGCAGTCCTTCCCGATCTAAATATACGTCCAAGTGACCTGCAGCATCCCACTGAGTCATTCTTGACCAAAGTATTTATTTTGTATTTGAAAGGTTTTGGTTTCCGCATCGAAGCTCCCTTTAATTTAGAAAATGCAAGCAATGATCCTTCTAGGGAGAAGCGTGTGTTTTTGTGTAAACTGTGCCGACAAGTGGAAAAGATTCTACGGTTTACCTCTCCTAATAAGACGTACACTTATGCGGACATTATTGAGCCAAGTAAGTATTATTTGGAATGGATGGAAACAGAAGGTAACTGAAATCCCCGCTCTTTCTCTGCAGGTGCCAAAAAGACTAGAACTACATTAGAACACATATTTAATTACATGGCATACTACAGAATCTTCAAGAAGGATATTCTGGCTCCTGTAGAAGAAAAGATTAAGCAACGGGAATCCCTAATGGGTGAAATCGAGCAAAAGCGTTTGATATTGGAGCAGCGCAAAGAGAAGGCAGCTTCGGTGGTAACAGATATTGAAAGAGCCCAACGGGATATAGAAAAACTTCGCAATGAATTACCCAAATCAGAAGAAGAGTTGCAACGCCAGAAGAAATTATTTAAGGAGCAAAAGGAACAGCTGCATCGTCAGGAAAAGCGACATGAAGATCTGTTAGCCCAAGTCAAACACTCCGAACAGAAAGTGGTCAGAAATTCGATAGTGCAAGATGTTCAAAAGTTAGAATCCAACAAGAATTCTGTGTTAAAAACAATGTCATAATGTGCCGCCTTTTTTGCAGGGAAATTGAGGCAACCGAAAGAAGCATCGAGTCCTACCAGAAGGAACTTGCCGTGCAGAAGCAAGTATTTCAAACACAACGTGACGAAATCGCCAGTAATGAACAAATAATCAAAGAACTGGATGAGTTAAGGGAAATTCTTCCCATTCCTCTTTTGGACAAGCACAAGGAGCATGTGAAACACAAGAAACGCCTCGAAAAAGAGCTGTTCGCGCTGGAGAGCCAAAATAAGACATCACTTAACAACTTAGCCGCCACTCAACATCAGCTTCAGCAATCCCGTGAGGAATACAAGAGATGCAAGAATCTTCATGAAGAACAGGAAAGACAGAGGCTGCATCAAATTAAAGCAACCAAATCCGAAATTGAGGATCTAAAGACTTCGGTGAAACAAATGGAGGAGAAACTGGCCAACTTACAAGTGAAAATCAAAGACGAGGAGTCCACGGGCGATCTCATGCAGGAAAATGTGAGACGTATTCTCGGTCAATATTGGCAATCCAAGATAATCCGCGAACGCAAATAAAAGTATTTTTAATTTTTATTAAAACTAATTTTTTTGTTGAAACAAAATGTTTTTTGTTGGTTAGGTTTCCATTTTCTTGCTCTCCAGATGGGCCTTCAGCTGTTGACTGAAGTCATCCTCGACATTATCATCATCCCAGTTATCCTCCCACACGTTCAGCTCCTCCTCATCATCGCCCACGCGAAAGTCTATATCAAAAATTTATTAATTAACAACAAATTTCAGATAAAGAGCAAATAATCACCTTCAGCGGGAAATTCTTCAAATTCATCGTCTTCCTCAAGCAGACCCAAATCTTCACCTTTGTTGTTGGTCTCGTCCTTCTCTTTCTCCTTTTCTTTGTCGGGTGCTGACATGACTGTTTTTATTTATTTTATATGATTTTGTTAAAAAGACAAATTTATTTTGTTTCGATGCCTGCCGAAAAATGATGCCGAGTCATTTGTAGTTGGCAACCAGCGTTGCCAGATTATAGAAATGACTTTTTCACAAAAAAAAATTTACCAGCATCATTTGAGAGTTCTGTAATATTTTACATTAGGCGCCAGTATTAACAAATTTAAAAACTCTACTCATACTATTATTTTGAAACCCTTTTTGATTTACACTCGATCAAAATGATTTTCTGACTTTTCGGTGTCCTGATTTCTGGCCTTTATTTAGGTAATGCTCGACCCTTTTCTCGGTGACAGCCGCCTTCTTATTTCTGTTGATTTCAATATAAATATTGTTATTTGTTTTGGTTTCCACAAAAATTTCTGCTTTGGAAGAAGTTTGCATTTTTTATTTCATTTGTTGAATCAATTAAATAACAGTTTGACATTTAATGGCTATGTGACATTCAAGCTAAATTGAGATTTATTTGAGTTGAGTTTCTTTGAGCATTTTCTTATAAGATGGAGAAGAGGTTTATTCTCAGGAATGTTTACTCAACTACAATATTAATGTTTTGGCTATTCCGATAGACAACCAAAAGAAAATCAAGTAAACGAATAAGCATAACACAATTAGAGCATAAAAATTGTAATGTTTTTGTTTCTTTCCTTTTTTTAACATTCATAAATATTTATTTATATTGTATGTTTTGTGTGTTTGATTTTTTGCTTGCTTGCAAGTTGATCAAGATCAATTTTGTTTATTGTTTTTGCCAAATAGTAAACCCAAAGAAAATATTGTTCATCACACTTCTTCACTGAACTTTTTTTCATTTTTGTAAAAATTTTGTATGCCAAAATATATATATATATATATATGTGTGTATATGTCTGTATATAGATATACCATTATTTTTGTTTTGTTTTACAATTTAATAACTGTAGTTCAACATTTAACATTTAGTTGCAGCTAACACATACATTTTTTTTTTTTTTTTTTTTGATTTTTAGTTTTCTATATATATTTTTTAGATTTAATATATGTATTTATTAATGAGGAATAAAACACCATACATTTCGATTAGTTTTAAACTTTTTTTGTGTGTGTGTGTGTGAGTGTTTTTTTTATTTCCCATAGAACATAGGCCAAAATTTTGTATTAATCAAAAAGTGAAAAGCAAAATTAAGTGAAATTAGAAGGTTAATTTTATAATTTCAATGTCGAAATCGTTGCAAAAATTTTAAATTCTTTTGGGGCTCTTTCTTGTTTGTGTCTTGGCTTGTATCTCTGTTTGTTGCGTGTTTTTTTTTTTTTTTTTGGGCTCATCTATATATTATCGTATATATGTATATATCTCTCTGATTTCTACATTATTCATCACAGATGCACTAGGCATAAATAAGAAAAAAAAAAAAAAAGAAATAAACTAAAAGTTTTAGCCTTTTAAATTAGATGGTAAGAAACTTGATTTCTCTTCATTTTGTAGTCATTGATTTTTGTTTGCCCGTCGATAATCTCTATATATGTATATGTATATACATATATATATATGTAGGATATATTCCTGATACTGAATTATGTTTGTTCTGTATACCGAGAGTTGGCCAGTTTTAGTTATAACACATGTGTATGTATGTATATAGGTATATGCCAGTTAATTAGTTGTATTAAATAGTTAAATATGGTTGAAAGCTTTTTCTAGAAAAAGAGTTTTTGTTTTTGTTTTTTGTATCACAATATAGAGGAAGTGTTTTTCTTTTGTTTTGTTTTTTGTTATATGTTGTTTTTGCTGTTTGTGCAGGTTTTGTTTATAAACAATAAAAAAAATGGGTTCAAAAAAATGTATATGTGTATATACATATCTACAAGTAAAAGGGTAAAATAAAAGTGTTGCTTAAATATATATAAAAGATTTACATAATATATTTTAGCTTAGCCTCAATAAAATGCAATATAATAAATTTTTTTTTTTAAACATTTGCTTTTGTTTCTCGTTTTCAAAGTAGAGCACCAATAAAGTTAACATTAAGCAAATGAAAAGAAACACATATATATAAATATAGGTCGAATATGTATATATAATAGGAGAAATATGAAGACCTTTAACAAACATAAAAAAGAGATTTTGTGCCAAATGTTCGGATTGTTTTTGAAAAACTGTGCTGCAAAGCATTATTTCAATTACTTGTACGATATAATGCATTTAAGATTCAAGTATTTACATATATGACGTGCTACATACTAAAAAAAATTATGATTTTAGTGCTGGAGAATAATTAGTGATTTGTAATTACTAAAGTAATTACACATTTTTTTCACATAATTGTAATTACAGACAACTTTTCGATTGGAGTTATTGCAGCAAATTGAAGCTTTCGAGGCACAATTATTAGAAAATATTTCATTTAAAGGCTTCATTCTCAATAATAGCAAAAAGAACTCTAATAAAAAAAAAATACACAATAAATATTAAAAAAATATAGTCATAGGAGAACAAAAATTAAACAGGTTGTAACAGCTAAATATACAATTTTATAAATACTCAGTATACAGCTAATGGATTGATATTTCCATGCCGTGTGTTTGTTTTCGTTTTGTGTGTGTGAGTGTGAGTGTGTGTGTGTGTGTGTGGATGTGGGTGTTTGTGTGTGCTTGTTCGTTCATTTTCATTTTGTTTTTTTGTTTTTTAAAACGCTAGGCGTTCTCTAACGGATTAAATTTTGCGCTCTTGTCTTACAAACTACATAAATACACATTGAACTTTGACAAAAATATGAATGCATACAATACATATATATAATAAAAAGGATTGAATATATATATATATATGTCGTATTCCTCTCGTGACTCGTTCTTGTCCTTGCTTGCTAGTCGTTAGATCTTACTCGCGACGCGTTCGTTTGGGGCGAGAGGCGGCAATTGAATCGCCGCTAGCTGCAGTTCCTCCTCCAGATGCTGAGGACGCGGAACTGCCTGCTCCACCCATTCCAGTTGGTGTTGTTTGTAAACCACCTGAAGACCCACCAGTTACACCACTCTCTGTGGTTATGGCTGTTATCGTGGCCGAAATTGTTGCCGTCTGCTGTTTCTCGGCCACTCCTCGCACCTTTCGTGAGGCCACCGATTGGGCGGTGACCTGCAAGGATATGGCATGCGTATTTAACTTCTCGGCCAGTAACAAATCCTTTAGTCCCTTCATCTTTTGACTATACAATGTAATAACTGGACGTTTGAGCATAATTTGTACATATTCCTCGTAGTCATCGGTTGGAGATGGAGGTGCTTTAACTTCTATCTGATTCTGCTTCTCCTCCAGCTTAGCTTCTTTAGGTTCCTGTAAAGTCTCAATAGTTGCATTTGGATTGCCGCTGCTGCTGCTGCTGCCTCCATTGCTTGTTGTTGTTGTACTTGTTGTTGCAATTGTTGCTGTTATTGTGCTGCTGGTTTTAGCCTCCTTTTCGCCATTATTATGATTGCTATTGTTGTTATTAGCTTCAGTTGGCTCGTTGCTAGCACTGTTATTTTGTTGCTTCTGCTCCGCAAATGGTTGATTACCGCCTTGGAGTAGAAAATCCGGATTCAAAATCTTCTCACCACATGCAGCGGTTAGATCGGCCAATGTTGTAGGCAATTGCTCTGAAGGTTTCGATTTCTATGTACAGAAAGTATAAATAAATTATTATAAGAGTTTTAAATTCAATTAGAATAGAACCAAAACATGAAGCTTCTTAGTTGCCGGATAATTGACATTAAATGATAATTGACTTAAAAAAAACTCACCTCATCCTTTTTAACCATCGAATTAATGTTAATATTATTATTGCCCTCCAATTGGAGAAGAGCAGCCTCCCGTTTGGCCTCTTCTTGTTTGGCTGCCTCCGCCGCCGCAGCTGCCGCTGCTGCTTGTTGTTGTTCTGCTTCCAAATCCTCGGGTAATTTAATCATCACCTGTGATCTGACATCATAATCAAATTTGGTGATATTATTTACCAATGGCTTAGCCCAACCAATGTGCAAAATGGGAGTCAAACTATCCTCCTCCCATTGGCAGATGCCGTCATAGAAACGTAGCAGATTGGCAAAGACTTCAGCATCTCTTAAAATACTGCGCGCCGAATGGCCGGAACTCTCGGATTTCATAACATATGGTATTAGCTCATTCGCAATATCAAGTAGCTCTTTGTAAATCTCTTCATCATCGCGACACTGATACGTATATAGACGAATCACATCCGCAGCATTGGCCCAGGCGGCGAATGCATCGCGATACTTGAGCAAACGATTGTAATAATTGCCCTGGTACGTATACGGGTAGACATGATGATTGCGATAATATTGACGAGATGATTCAATGGCCTCACGATACAATTGCTCACATGTGATGGTGCGATGAGTTGGATTGATCTCCTCCAATTCACCCAGCGTACCCAGGGCCATGGGATAACGTTTCAAATGACCCAGATCGTAGAGCATCCAGAGCAATTGTTGCTGCAACTCGGCGACTTCAACGCAATCGCTGTTCGCCGTCAGTGAAATGTTGAGAGCTGCACAAATCGCAGCCACCTCCATGCCCCTTTCGCATACTACCGCCAAACCACCAAGATATAGCCAAGAGCCCGACTCTATGCCAGCATTTATATCCTGTCCCCGCTTATCCTCACTGCCCTTGCCGTGCCAAGTTACTTCAATAGTCTCCAAACGTTGCTTCTGTCCAAATACGACCCAAGCGTGATCCTCCGATATGGCCAATCGTACGTCCTTATAGCCAAGGAGCTGACAACCAGCCACCACCGCCAAGGCAACACCGAAACAATCCAATTTATTCCCAGACAGATAACTATAAAGATTTTGCAAATGAGCCCGATCCTTGTAACTGCTGCGTATCAACGAGTTCCAAATGACATCCGAGACTTTCTTAATAATTTCCCGCGAGGCCTGACGATGCGGCTTGGGTTTGTCCACTACTGAGAGTATGGTCTGAAATTTCTTATAGAGACCAGCGATCAGTTCGTGAGTGACCACAGGAAATGGCACACTATTTCCCATTATGACATCATGATTGGAGGAGGCTGTCCACAAAAACAAAAGAATGATTTTTAGAAAGTAATCTTATTATTACTTATTATTGTTTTAATCTTAACCTTAAAGCTTAGAAATTTGAGTTTTTTTAATCACTCTTAACCCTTAATTGAAATTATCTACTTTTTCCTATCTAATTATCCGGAAACGTTTGGTTTTAGATACAATCTGGATAATTGGAAGTCGAAAAAACAAGTTTTTCAACTAATACGAATTTGTTAAGTTTTTGTTTCTTTGGCAAGGTTCTACTGTGAGTGATGATGGATCATACTCAACCCTTAAATGAAGTTGAACCAACAAAAAGCTATCAAAACATAACGGTGCTTAATACGATAACGGAAACTACGCACCTGTCGCTCCAGTTGAATTCGCCAGACAGGGGTCAGTTGCTGCCGATGCTGCTGCTTGTGCCGCTGCTTGGGCTGCCTGGGCAGCAGCCTCGCCCGTGGTCAAGGATAACTCAATGTAACCGACAATAATGGATAGCAAAGTCAAATCGGGCTCAATGCCCGAATTGGAAGTTTCGGTTAATGAGCGTCGAAACAGATTGACAACATCCGATGTAGACTTCAATGGGAATAAACTAGCGTCGATGAGGCCGCAATTTAGAACCATGGGACTGGCGCTGGCACTGCGAGTAACAGTGGATGACATGATGCTGCTGCTGCTGTCCAGCCAATGCGGCTAGGCCTCTTCTTTTCTTTTTTCCTTGCTGTTTCTTAACGCGAGGCAGATGTGGGTGGGTGGAGGCGACGACGATGTACAAAAGATTCCTTAATTCCTGTTGCAGCGCAGCTTATACTCCTCTAGCCGCGGGCGTTGCTGCATTTAGACTGAATTTTTTGTAGCTTTGCGAGGGAATCGTCGGGATATGTTTGCTGCTGCTGCTCTTGCTGCTGCTGCGACTGCTGCTCTTGTTGCAATGTTCTTGCCATTCCAACAAGTTGACAAACCACTTTTTTTCCACCTTGTGTGCACTTTATCTTCTTTTTTCCGTTCTTCGTTTTTTTGGAGAAGGATTTTTGTCTTCTTCTTTGTAAAACTTTATACGTGTGTGTGTATGCGTTTTAAGTTGTCGTTCAATTGCACTTCGTTAATTTTTTTTCGTGCAGTTGTCGTTGTTGTTGCTGCTGCTGCTGGTTATCCTTTAGCTGTCCTTCGTTTTGCGACCTGCCAACGTCATCAGCTGCAGGTGAACCTCTAAAATTTTTGTTGTTATTTTCCACGTTCCACCACTGGCCACCCCCTCTCAGCTTTTACAATTTGTTAAATTGTTGATTTTCAATATATATTAATGAAAGCGAATCAGCAATTTGCTGTAAATTTAATTTATTTCACCATTCAACACAATTATGTTTCATTACAACTCTTATTGTTTTCGTTGTTTTTATTTTTGGTGGAGATTTTTGAAGCGCAAATCCAAAGAAAATTGCGTCGTGTTTACATTTTCTGCCAAATATATCGGCAGAGCAAAAGAGATGAACTGGTTCTTCATGTAAGTGAAATTTCGTCGTTTAATAAAGTTCATGTAAAAGATTAACAATTGTTGTAGGACTCAAGTTCTAGAGAAATTATGGCTTTGAATTTAAAAAACATATTTCTAGCATTTTGTTCGTCTTTTATAAATTTCTTACATATCCAATAAGTGAAATAAATATTCCAAAACATAAGTGTTGTGATTATTAAATTAAAAAAATATGTCTTTTTAGCATTTTATTAACAACGAAAATATTAATTTTCAAAAACAATATTTAATAAATTTCTATAAAAAAAACTTTAAAATATTTCATACATAGCCGAATTTTTATTGAGTCAATTTTTTTTACATATAAATTGATATATTATGATAACTCTCAAATTTTTCCATTCAAGTTGATTAATTTATTGAAATGGAACCAGTTGAGGAAGCAGCTGCTAGATTAGCTTAACGAATGGTCACACCATTGCAGTTGCTCGAAATGCCTCCCATCTCTAATTGGATAAACAAATGTTATTTCGAATGTAATTTCTTCTTTGCCATTTAAATGCCGACATTTGCTGAATTTCAATGCCAAACTACCATAGACTGCAAACAGGGTGCTGTGCGTGCAGTTCGCTATAATATCGATGGATCCTATGTCCTGAGCTGCGGCTCTGATAAGAAAATCAAGCTATGGAATCCTCAATCAGGCCTTTTATTAAAAACATACGGAGGACATGCTGATGAAGTGACGGATGCGGCAGGCAGCTGTGATAGTAGCTATATAATTTCAGCCAGTCTGGACAAGAGTATTATCTACTGGGATGTATCAACAGGTAATTAGATTATCCTTTTAATGCAAGCCAATTCTTTTGAATCATCTCCCTTTATGATGCATTGTAGGCTCTCCGGTTCGTCGTTTGCGTTCCCATGCCGGGGGTGTGCGTTGCGTTTGCTTCAATGAGGACTCCTCCATAGCCATTTCCGGTGGTCGTGACAATGCAGTTATGTGTTGGGACATACGCACCCGTCGTCTAGATCCGGTTCAAGTGATGAAAGAAGCTAAAGATTGCATTACAACAGTTTTAACCAATCAGGAAAAGATATATGCCGCTTCTTTGGACGGCTGTGTTAGGTCATACGACATCCGTATGGGCGAATTAACATGTGATAAAGTTGGCGAACCCATTACTTATCTAGCCCAGACTAAAGACGAACAATGCTTGGTAGCTGGTTGTCAGGATAGTGTCGTTCGTCTATTGGATTGTGAAAGCGGTGGACTTCTTTCTGAGTACAAGGGTCACAAGGCGGATGATTATCACATTGAATGCGGTATTTTGGCCAATGATGCACATATTGTCGCCGGTTCCAGTGAGGGATTGGTGTTCATCTGGGATCTGTTGGAAGCCAATATACTGCAACGTCTACGCATAAGTAAACCTTTCACAAAATTCCTTTTTAAAATTAATACAAATTAATTGTTTTATCCTTCTTTCTTTGTTCTTAGGTGACAATGGAGGCGTCGTCCATTCTCTGGCCACGCATCCAAAGCGTCAAGAGCTTTTGTTTGCCCGTCGTAGAGATATTTATGTCTATACCACCGATATACAAATTGAAGAGGAGCAACTATAAATATTTATACCTAAAATTAGAGTAAAGTTATAGTTAAGTTTAATTGTTAGCATTTTGCTTCTTTTTTTTTATCTGAAGGGGGAAAATAGCAAACGGATTTGAAACGGAGCAACTTTTTGTTTATAATTATTATAATATACCATTTGTATATTATAAGGGTGACAATAAAGGGTTCAATGTTAAATTTCTTAAACGATTTATGTTAAATGTTATGGCGACAAACATTTTACAGGAATCTACTGACACTAAAGTAGGCAATTCAAAATCATATATAATTTAACGAACAATTTACATTATAAGGCAGCTTAAAAACGTAAAAAACTTTTATAAATTTAAACAATAAGCTCACGCCAACTAGGAACGTAACCCCTGTGTAAGGCCTTCAACTCGAATTTAGTAGGAAATTCCTACTATCAATGAAATAGAATGAGTGTTAGAAGTAGAAGCTCTTCTCGTATTTCTTCTTGTCCTTCAAACCCTGACTCCAATCGACTTTCAGTGATTTTATAAGAGATTGTTGTTAAGGATAGCGGAAGTTAAAGGCAGAGATATGAGAAAATAGTAAGCTATTCCAAAAAAAGCAAGAAACACAAAATTGGTAATAATAAAAGCAACTTACATTCATACACAGTGGCGGTCACGAATTTATGAATTGTTTATTTTACTTCTGATTTTCCCGGCCTCTAAGTTACCTTAATGAACAACATTTTTCTGTGTATTTAGAGTGTATTTAGATGATGAACCGTAAAAATTGTTATCTTAGTTATTTTCGTTTTTGCCACAGGTGCATTCGAACATATTACAGATGGAAGTATGAAATATTTAATGAAGTTTAGATCTAGCAAAACTAAAATAACAAAGTTACATACCACAAATTTAGCCCCAATTTTCGATTTAAAGCCAATTAATAATACGAATTTTGTAGTACATTTTTTGATCATTTCATTTCATTTTTGAACATTTCGCGACACTAATTTAAACCAAAGAAATTTTTCCCTGAATTACGAAAGAAAGTGAACTGAATTTTTCGTCAAATGACGTATTTTTCATTATAATCGGATCCAGTTTTGATACTTTTTGTTGCCTATTAATATGGGGCATTTTTATGCAAAACGGATACAAATTCATGTATGAGTTTATAATGCTCTAAAATGTAAATGTTTATTCTTTGGATTCGCGATATTCCAAACCGAGATCTGATATCAAAGTCGCCATTAAAAGGCCTTTAAGCATATTTTCCATTCTTCCATTGTTAATGCTCTAAAATATATACATAGTTCTAAGGATAGACTTCATCTAAATTACTAACACTTTGTATTGTTTAAGGACTTCTGTATAAGACAAATTAAAAGAAGTACTGAATTTTTTATTTGTTTATCTTCATCAAGTCACTGTAAAAACGGTAATCATAGATAAAATTACAGAATATTATCTTGGAGCGTAATTTCAGATACATCTTTATTGCTAGATCAGCTTTGAATATAATTTCACTTTACCAAAATTTTAGGATTCAATAAGCACAAAGAAATTTCAAATGAAAGACAAATTTTCGTTGAGGGAAAAAGGAAAAACCATTTATTTGACATAATTTTCTTTTCGTAATTTTTTGTTTTTTTTTTTTTAATGTTTTGTTTTTTGTTGTTTTTTTTGTTGTTTGTTTTGTTTTTTTTTTATTTCTTTTTGTAATAGAGCATGAATGTATGTAGTAGTAATTTGTTGTTCTTGTATGTATGTATGTTGTTGTTGTAGGTATGTTTATATTAGATGAATCTGGCTTATATATGTATGTGGTTTGTTATTTTAACTATAAACGGCCTGCATTATTATTATGTATTTATGTACTTAAAATTATAAATATTTTCTTGTTTCTTTTTTTGTATTTAATATATATGTATGTATATGTATTTTATTATGTTTCAACAAAATACATAACGCACTCACACACAAACACACACTTGCATACGCATACATACACACGCACGCACACACACTCATTTGGACTTCATTAAGGACTTGGCGCTCTCGATCTGTGACTCTTATCCGCGGTTTTTGTTTTTAATCATCATTCTCATAGTCTCTCTCCTGAATGGATGGGGGAATATAGCAGTAATCAGATCAGGCCCAAAGCCCGATCGAAGGATGCGCCACAGATGCCACACAGTGTGATGCACGGGATGCAGAAATATCCTCCTTGGCCGCACAAAAAACACTTGGTGTTTAATTTCCTGTAAGGACCTTGGATTCATTCAAATCACTGAAATATGTGGTCAAGGCGCAGCCTGCAAGCAGCTTAAGCGGCCCAACAACAGAAAGGCTTACAGATCGAGGGAGAGAAGTCCTTTTCTACATCTTTAGTCCTATGACGAGAGGAGCTTAGGCTTTTGGTTACTAATTATTCCACTACATGTACGTATGGATGTGTGTATATGTGTGTGTGTGTGTGTGGATTGGGGTATTCGCGTGTATGTGTGTGTGGGTGTAAACTTAAAAACTAAAGCATATTACATATGTATGTGTGTGTGTGTATGTGTGTATTCTTGGGGGAGGTGATATTTATGTATTGTATGTGCTAGGGGTAGGGGGATGGGGGCACGCCAAATATTTATTATATAAGTAGATTTTATATAATTTGTTTATATATATTTTTTATAAATTTTTATCATGTTAATTGTTATTTTTGCATTTTTTTGTTTTGCTTTTGTTTTGTTTTTTTTTAGTAGTAAGTAATAATTTTATGTAATGTTGCGTTGCTTAATGTTGTATATATATATATATATAATTTAATATATAATTTATATATATATATTTTTATATTATAGTTTATATAATAAACGATTTTCATTTTTCTTATTTCTTGTTTTTGTTTTTTTTTTTTTTTTTTTTTTTGGGTTTTTTTACACAAATATATCAACAACTAAACTCAAAAAGATTTTTTTATTTGCAAAAATGTAAGTTTATATATGTTTACTATATATATATATTTTTTTTTCTGTTTTTATATATATATTTATGTATGTATGTATATATAAATAATTTATGTTTTAAAAAAAAATGAGTAAAAATTAATGCGATGGTTTTTTATAGAGTTCAAGGAATCAAAAAAAAAAAAAAAGTAAGAATAATAATAAAAATAAAAGTACAAAAATAACTTGCAGAAAAGAAAAAAAGAACAAATCAGATGCAGAAAAAGAGAATAAGGATATTTATTTGTTTTTTTTTTTTTAGTTGTTTTCTGTTGTTTTTTTTTTTTTTTTGTTTGTTTGTTGTCTATTTTACTGTTTGTTTCCATTCACTTTCTTTTTGCTTGTTGTTTGTTTTTTATTTTTATTTTATTTTTGTTTTTTTTTTTTTTTTTACTGTGTTGTATTTTTTCTTTTCCTTTTTTTTATAACAAAAGCATAAAACATATATAAAAAATGTCCATTTGATTTAAATTTCTCTCCATATTGAGAGATTTTCTCCTTGCTTTGTTTAGCGATTGCGCTTTCTTTTTTTTAGTTTTGTTTGTTTAACTAATTTACAGTTTTTTGCCTAGTTAACAGTAGAGGCCTAACATTTCTGCTATTTAGACGTTGCCCACTGTTATACGTTTGTTGCTGCTGCTGCCGGGCAAATTGTTGCTTAGTTAAATTAGTTTTATCCATAGTTGTTGCTGTTGCCGGGGAGCCTTTAATACTCGACTTCTTCTGGATGTGGTGCTGGTGGTGTTGATGTTGCTGCTGCTGGTGATTTGGTTGGGGCAATGGCAATCAGGATGAATTCAATTGCTTGGCCACTATAACACCAGGACGACATTGCTTCAGAGCTGTGGTAATTGTCAATTGCTGAGCCTGTTGCTGCTGATTGCTGCTGCTGCCGTTGTTGTTGCCGCTGCTTGACGAGGATGTGGCCGCTGATGTTGATGCCGTTTGAACTTTAAAGATGGCAGTAGGTGTCACTGGGCCACCAACTGCAATACCATCTGATTTGGCAGATTTTGCTGTTATGATAACCTGCTTATTGCCCTTGAGCTGTAGGAAAGGACGCAGTTCAGCCAAAGCGGCATGATGTTGCTGCTTAACAATGGTTCCAGCGCCAACATTGACACCGGCAATGATGCCACTTGGTGTTGTTGTCGTAGTGCTGCTGCTGGTGGTTAAAGCTAATGGAGCATCTTGGGCCAAACGATGGCGTGCTGCTGCCAAATGATGACTGGTGGTCACCACATGATGTTGCTGCTGGAGATGATGCTGTGGCTGCTGTTGTTGCTGTTGCTGGGTCTGATGGTGCAACTGTTGTCCTTGATACTGTTTCTCGCCGCCAGCGCCGCCATCCGAGAAGAGATGATCACCCTCCAAATGGCGAATGGCTTCCACTATGGTCTCTAAATTTTGACGAGAGCGTGTGAAACCAACAACTGCGGGCTGATGATCCAATTTCTCCGCCTTGACTTTAACCAACTTCTCATTGATGCGTTCCACCTCGACTTTAGGTGTTGCCTTAATGGCTGCCTGTAGAATCGGTTGCAACATGGCCACATTGGGTGTGCTACCTTCGGCATAGGCTTTGGCAATGGCATTCACATTAACCTCATTCTCCGATTCTGTTGAACTATTCGATGATAATATAACCTCCTCATGCACTTGATGCTGATGATGATGGTGATGCGAAAGAACAGAATGATGATCTTCGGCAATGATTTCGCCTGTGGCATCCTCTGCCTCCAATTCCTCAATACTTGAACAGACAACCACCTGCTGTTGTCCAGTCATTTCATCAATTTCCACATAGGACACGGTGCCGGGACCAGCCAATTCCTCCAGTTCATCGCTACGTACAAAATTATCGGTATGCTCGATAACTTCACGGGGAATGTGATGATGACTGGTGGAACCACCGGCTACCGCCACTGTGCCAGCGGTGCCAGGTGGTGCTGTGGCCACACTATATAGTTGCCTTTTGATCATTTGCAATTCATCTTCGAGCAGGCGACGTAAACTACGTTCCTTCTCCAGCTGTTTCTTCATCTCAAGCAATTCTTTGGCCGCTATAATGCTGGCATTATTCAATTTTGTGGCCGCCGCAGCAGCTGCTGCTGTCTGGCCACTCAAAAGGGTCATGGGTTCAGGTGACATGGAGCCCAAACCCTCATCGGAACTATCGCTGATCGTTTGTATGTTGATCACATTGTCGGTCAGTTTGCGCTTCTTAATGGCCACCACAGAGCTGCTGCCGCCTCCATTTGCTGCATTGCCCCCCTCATTGTTGTAGTTAGGATCTGAGGAGTTATTGTTGCCATTGCCACCACCAGCTTCATGTTCGCCCACCTGACGCTTCAGCTCGCTATTCTGTGTAAGTAGTTGCGTCTTTTGATTCTCCAATTCGACAATGTATTGAAAAGTCTGTTGCAAGATGGCAGCCTGAAATTAAAAATCAAATTAAAGCGTTAATAGTTGCAAACAGTTAAATAAAAAAACAGTTTCGGGATAAAAACGAGAGAGACTCAAAAGTAAGGTTAGAACATCCAGAAAACTGATTCTCCCAGGTTTTCGCACCTCAGCCTAGTATACGACTATATTTTGGACCAATTAATAAAACTGTTCCGAGGTAGAGCAAGTTTGTACAAGATTTTGTGGTTAAAAAAACGTAAAAGTAGGGTTAGGATTGCCAAACCCCCTAGGGTTTTGTCTTTAACAGCCGTGGGAGACTCGGACGTTTCATCTTACTATCTGAACTCTGAACTAGACCACTAAAGTTCTCAAAAATAACTCATGTTAACTCAGAAATAATTTGGATAAATAAAAGTTGTTTTTATTTTCCTATGTATGTATATAACACTGAATAATTGGATTTATCGTTGCATCAATGATTCATTCCAAGTAAATATCTTAAAGACAACCAAACAAAAAACAATGGCAATCCATTCACAAGAAGACCAAGAGACGCGCACCATGTCCATCCAGTTTATAATACTATATGGACCATGGGTTTTTCCTCCCTTCCCTTCCTATCATTTCATTCTCCACCTCCTTTCAGACTGTCTTGCAGAAACATAATTACACTAGCGAAGCATAAGACGAGACGACTTTGCCCTTATGTTTGCTTTGAAATTCTGCATTCGATGTTGTTGTCATTGCTGTTGTTGTTGTTGTTGCTGTTGTGTATAGTAAATAGTGTAGTAGTAAAAAGGTGAAGGAACTTGTGTCCTTCAAAATGCGCGCGCGCTGCTATGGCGAGTGGAATCTTAGTGAATTTGCTTGCTTTTGCTGCTTTCGAATACATACACATACTCACACACACAGACACACACATGAAACGAAACTAACGTGTGGGTGGTCGTCGCTTAATAACGGTGAAAGGTGAAGTGGTAAAAGGAATGTTGTTATTATTGTTGTTGTTGTTGTTTCTGGTTGTTGTTTGTGATTATGGCTAAAATACATAAATTCTTTAATGCCTTTGATTATTAAATTAGCAATAAATCTTATTTCTGCAGTCATAAAACTTGTTTGTTGTCTCCATCTCTTTTACACTTTTGTTGTCGGAGGTCACTACGACTACGTCGTCGTACTCAAAACGTCAGACGCCGGCAAAAAGCACAGCTGCTGCTAGCTAGCTCTCTCTTTCTCTCTCTTGCGCTCTCAATGGACACAGCTGTCTGGGGGCTGCTTCTCTTGTTGTTGCGTTTTTTTTCTTGTTTTTTTTTTTTCTTTGGTGGGGGGTTGCAAGGGGCGGTGGGTTTGTTGGGGGTAACTAAATCGGTTTGTGTACAGTTTTCTCAGGTTTTTATTTTGAATGATAAAAATCAAAGACAAAGAGACATTAACCATAACAGTTTATCGTGATTTTATTAGTATAGCATTTGCATTTAATAGGATAAATAAAGTGTTTTGTTTTTCTTATTTACTGCTGCATTTATTAAAGGTCGTTCATTGACTTTTAGTTGTTCTATAGTTCTGGGGCGGTGTCTTGTCGGCATTGGAAATGAGTGTGTGTGTGTGTGTGTGTGTGTGTGTGTGTGTGTGTGTGTGTGTAAAAAAACGATTTATAGAAGGTGTGGCCCGCCCAAGAATCAATAATTTGTACATCAATTTATTACTAATTCAATTGTTTTAATCAATAATTTTGTATAAATGTTGAAACAAAAAACTCTTAGTTCCACCATGTGTTTTTTTTTTTTAATTTCAAGTAGAAGCACTTGAAGTTGAAGTCTAAAATTGACTTATTGGACACTTTAAAAACATTGTTCCAACAAAAATCATATGGAATTCTATGTATAGAGCGTTCCAGCACCTCTAATCATATGCTACCCACCCCCCACCATCAATAATCATCTAACCGGCAAATAAGTAAAGCTGGAAGGGGAGTTTATCTAATAAGAAATTGTCGACTGTCTGACGACGAAGCGAGCAGAGCACAAGTTGAGGGAAAAATGCCGGCAAACACACAGGGCCATCAGACCAAATAAGAAAAAGACAAAAAAAAAAACAAAAACAAAATGGAATGTCGCATTGGTGTGAGCATAAACAAAGGCAAAATCAAAAGCATAAAAAAAAACGTAAAAAAAAATAAAAGGCAATCAAACGAAACACACACGTTTTGCTTCGTCGTTCCAACAAGAAACCAATTCCGAATCCCACCACAAAAACACACACAGATACACACAGGCAAAAGCAAAAGCAAAAGCAAAGCAAAAGGCAAAGGCAAGCGGCAGGCAGCAGCAGCAACTGCCCCGCGCCTTGTCGTTTTGTGGTGACTGTACTTTTTCCAACACCACCGCTGCTGCTGAAAACACCACCAAAACCAACAAAAACAAGCAGAGACCGACCTCAGAGCCAGCAACAGTTCCAATACGAAAAGTTTTTCAATATTTGCCGGCGAGACTCAGCCGCAGCGGCAGCGTCACAAATGTTGCTAGAGAGAGCGGCAGTGGCAGCGCCAGCGACAGCGACAACGGCTCTCTTCCACTCTTCCACTCACACATACAAGTTTTCAGTTTGTTTCGTTTCTTCTCAATTTATTCCGTTGCGCCTCGTTGTGATACGAAACGGAACGGAAACGACAGCCAGTAGCGGGCAAAAAACATGTGGGCAAGCAAGCAAGCTTTTGACTCAGCTTTTTCTCTCTCACTCTGGCTAACATGTGTTCGCTTAAGCTTTCCAGTTAAAATTTTGCTTTCTCTCTCCCGCTCGCAGCTGACTTCTATAAATTGCGCGTCAGACGTAAAGCCTTCTTCATCATCACACACCTACACACCTCTCTCTAACTAAACTAAAACGTTTTTCTTGCTTTTCTTCCATCATTTTTTTTTTTTCGTTTGATTGAATAAAAATGCATAAAAATAGCAATACTATGTAGCAATGAGAGCAAAGAGGTGGAGGGCCGCTAACACTGGCAGATTCGTCATCAGCTGAGCTGGCAGGCAACTCTTGGTCGTTCGTTTTTTTTTTTTCTGTCTAAACATAAGTGGGTGCGTCGTCTACGTTGGGGTCTGGGCTGTGAGGGTCGTTAGGTATGGGCCACCCAAATTTATACAAAACAACAACATCAGCAACCACCAAAAGATGCATAAAACTGACTGCCGCTGCCCCCTGCCACTGTAATATAGGGAGGTCTACGTGCGTGCACGCATGTCACTCCGCTGCCTGTGTATGCGTAGTAGTAAAAATGAAAACGAAAAAAAAATCAATTTATTTTTACAACTTTGTTGTTTTTAGTTATTACAACATTGAGGTGGAAGAATACGATGACGACGAGAAACTTCCTTCCGTTTCAATCTATTTTGAGCGATTCTCTCTTCAATAATACTTGCTTAAACTCTCTCTGGCCTATTTAAGTGAAGAAATAAACCTTGGGTGATAATAGGGTGGTGGATTTATTATGATATAGGGGAAAGCCCCTTTTATTTTGATATGGTCGGTTTAATAATGTAAGAAATTTGCAACAATTTAAATACTTTATAGTAAGTGCTGCAAAATGTTCATTAACCTTTAATAGGTTTCCTTTTTTTACGTTTTTATTGCGCCGCATATTCTTTTTTTCTGGACTGTCCGCAAACAACTGAGGCAAGTTTGTTGCTTATCTCTATTCGGGCAGGTAGATGAGGACAACAACAACAACAATGACGACAGGTGGGGGAAGTTTGCTCTTCTTGAGAAACTGAAGATAGCCAAGCAAAATAAAGAAACCGAAAACGGAGCTGACATTAATTTTTAACGCCAAGTTACTCATTAGCAATTCTTAATAAAGGCGCCGGCACGAGGCACATTTAAAATTAGCTAAAAAAAAAAGGAAAACAGAACTCGCTTGCTCATAGCGGAATTCGAGAAGCGAAAATTATTGCAGCAGCAGCCGCATCAAAGTAGAAGTAGCAGGGGGAACAACACAGAGAGAGAGAGAAAAAAAAAACAGCTGCCGGCATTGGCTCACCCACACCCACATTCCACATGCCAATATCTTGCGCTCTCTCTCTCTCTCTCTCTGCCCACCTCTCGTTCCCTTTTTCTCTTATCTCGAATATACGTAATGTGTGTGTGTGTGTTTAGTTTGCTCGAACTCGCTCTTTCGCACTCAGCTGGCTTCTGCGGGCGCCAAACATGTGTTTTCCCCCACAACAACAACACACACACACATGTACACACATACATATGTATGTCTGTATACATGTACATAGAGAAAAAAAGAGCTTATTCGCCTGGGTAAAGAAGAACTCATAGATAATCTCGCTCTATCTTACTCTCTCTCTTCCTCTCTAGCCACGACCTGGGTGACAACATCCATATAGCGAGTATTTCTCAAACTACATTTATATATTTAGCAAATCTAATGCACTAGAATAAAATTCACAATCACACACACGCACACACTCAAACCAAATACAGTTTATTTGCTATTTTTAAACATTGTAAAAAAAATGCCGTCATCATGCTATGAGGAGAAAAAACAGCTGTAAATTTTTTGTTTCATACTATAGAAACATTTGGATGTATGTACATACATATGTATGTACATACAAACATTGTAGATACAACTGAAATTTTTGCGTACTTGCGTATAAAGAGTAACCCAATTCAATCGGACACATGTTCGCCTTTTTAGACGAATTTGATTAAAACTAACAACTAAATAATAGAGGGTGAGGGCACAGCACTTGCATTTTCATTTTACACAGAAACAAAACCCACCATGTAAAAGGTCAATAAAACCTGGTTTTTCTGTTTTTTTTTTTTTTTTTGAATGGCCCAAAGTCATGCCATATGCCGGCTGGCTACATAGAAAGAAAGCAAAAAACGAAGAGAAAAAAAATCAAGCTTCATGGTCAATGAAAGCATTTAATTAACATACATACATACATACAAAGGAGAAGTCTTTTCATCAGTTGCACCGCACGCAAAGACCCTATTTGAATTTGAATAGAAGCTGACCCTCAATGCGCACACATACAACGATAACAATAACAGAGATAGGCGGAGAGAGTAGTGTAGGTGAGCGCGTGTGGAGGAGAAACGACGAACGAGACAGCGCTAGACCTCAGTCAACACATGTGAGGAGGAGAGATCAGCTGATCGAATTTCAGCAGTCTATAAAAATAAACGAGGCGAACGCAAGGCAAAACGCAAAACGACGCAACGGTATCGTATTTATTTTTATACATATCAATTTGTCTCGAGTAAACAACACATACAGCTGTTTTAATTAACCCAGATGGCAACAGCAACAGTCGCCGAAGCAGCGTCAAGAGCAATTTACACACACCGTTTGGTTTTAGTAGTTACAATGACTGTCAAACTTTAAGCTTAGCTTACAACAACGCAATTGCAAAGAAAGCTTTTCTGTGCCGGGTTTAACCTTGTTTTCGATTTGACCGACCAGCTGAGCGCGAGAGTACCAGAATCTTTGTGAATTGCGCAGCAGCCAGCCAATATCTTTTTTGTACTTAGAGTCCTAGAAGAAGACTTTCAAATACTCTTTGAAAAACGCATTACTGATGAAGTGATCATCAAGTATGTGATGAGCAATATTTACAATTTTCGTACTAGGCTTATTTGGGGTCGGTCCCACAAAATAAGACTCCCTATCCCAGCTCTTATTCTAACTTGGAGTCATTTGGATCTAATTTCATGTTAAACGTCAATCATCTTAGTAAAATACATTTTATATAGTATTAAAAAAGGCAATGTTTCAATACCTATGTACATCTTCTTCAATGATGACAAAGTATTTATCCGTACTTTTTTTTTTTATTTTTTTTTTTACTCTTTTTGCATGATTTATGGTCTTGAAACGGAACTAACACACACCAAGGCAACATACAAGTTAGTTTTCTTGTCATAGATCGTGTTTGTGACTAGTTACTTTGGCTTTTTGCTTCTCTTTTTTTCACCGTTACAGTGCAACACACACACACACAAACACAACAACAGAGAGTCATTAAATCCGGCGAGACGGCATTCCATGTAATCAACAAGCTGGGCTTGAGACTTGAAGCTCTGTGCGCCGCCGCCACCGCCGCCATGCCGCCAGACAGTGCCAACGACCGACCGACATTTTCGCAAATAGAGGCGGGCGGAGAGAGAGTGAGAGGGAAAGAGGGAAAAAGTAAGCCATCTCTGTCTAATTGATCCATTGCACTTATGCTTTGGCTGGCTGCGGCTCTTGTCGTCGTCGTGGTCGTCGTTGTCGTCTGGCCTTGCAAATTTCGCTTAACTTTGGCTTTCTCTTTAGGCACACACCACAGTCGCCGCCACATTCTTGTTTTGCAACACTATGTATGATCAATTCAGTATGAAAACTATTTACATCTATTGATTGACAATCGCAAAGTTACACAATTTGACATGGTTTCTAATAGTTAGATATTTATCTGTGTACGTTTGTTTCTCATTTATTTTAATGGCAAACATTCAAAAACATAATAATTATCTATCCGGTTCTTTTTATACCATGCACCTGGATGTTGGAATGTTATGTTCATAATCAGCATAAAGAGTCAAGTTTGTATAAACATGGAAATCTCAAAACCTATAGGAGCTTTCAAAATTGGTGATTGCAAAATTTGAAAAATGGCAAATTTGGGTTACTAACGTTTTTATTATTATTATAACCTATCGGGCTAGTTGTTTTAAGCCATGATAACTACGCCCTGTTGGCAATTGGTCGCTGTGGTTCATAAATGCATGTAGGAGTGAGCGAGATAGCTTATAGATGTTCATTGGCCTAAACAATTTTCGTGTCATAAATCTAAAAATATATTTATTTCAATTGATGCTTGGTATACGTCAAATACAGCGACAGGACTTTTTTGATTCATTTCTTAACGCAAGTGCAATTGAAAGTACAGTCTCCTCTATGTCCTATGTCCTGCTCCTGTGTTATATAATCACTATATACTTTCCCCGAAACTTGGGTGTTGGCAGCACAAAACGCAACATCTGCATCCCGGACCAGCTGCTCTACACTCTCTCTATATATACATACATATAGGGAGCTGCAATTCCGTAGTACGTACCGGATTGTCGTTCAAATGCCAATGGCCTAGTGCACTGGCATGGCCCCCGCGTGCCACGCCCCATCTACATTGCGCGTAATCGAGCTAAAAAAGAAATACATTTCTGAATTTCGCCGGGCTAACACTTTTGTGTTCGATGTCGTCGGTCCTTTGCCCCAATGCGCAGCTGCCAAGCTGCATGCCCAATTTTCTTGAGTTTGAGTTTTTTGTGGGGAGGTCGCACGGTTCGGTCGATGGTCGACGTCTCGTTTCCAACAGTGAAACAGCTGCGCCTACTACTACCAGGCGCCAGACAGACGCCCAAGCTCACTACAAAATGGCAATGAAACACACACACATATACGAGCGAAACCCACTCCAAAAACACAGCTGTGCCAAAGGAGCGAGTGAGTGAGTGGGTGGCTTGGTTGGTGGTCGGGTGTTTTGGTTTGGCGCCATTGTTGATTGTTGTCCTTCTCTTCCTTTCTTCATACGTCCTGGCAGCCCGTACTACTATCTCTCTTTTGGCGCGCTGGAAGTCGACCGTTAGCTGCTGCTGCTGCTGATGGTCGGGTCTGCTACATCCTACCCAATCGATATTATTTGTGTATAGAAATTTTTCCAGTTTCCATTCCATTCCCAGCACACACACAAACACATACACATCATTCTCATTTTCTCTTTTTCTTGCCTTGGCTTTCTTTCCTCGTCACTGCTATACTTTAATGTAGGTTAGTTCAAATGACGACGACGACAAAAGGCGCGCCCGCTGCCGCCGTTACCGCCTAAAAAAACAACTGTCCAACTGTACACAAATTGCACATTTTTTTGCAGCGCACTTTAGCGCCATCTAGCGCAAGTTCAATGACCCCTGCGCACTGCCTCAATGACGAGTAAATCACAACACAGTACAGCACAACGTGTCATGCAGGAGGAGAATGATTGGGGAAAATGGGAGAGCAGGCGTTTAAGTAGGGAGACTAGGCGTGGGCGTGGGCGTTAGCATGCAACGGTTATGTGTGCGTAACTGTGAATGGCGTGGCTGGTACGTTGCATAGAGAAACGTATGATGTACATACATACCTACATACATATACGAATGGACGAATATTTTGTAGGTGCTGAGCGTCGACCTGATTTCATACACTCACACTTTGTCGCTCTCTGTCTTCCTCTCTCTTTTTTTGTCGCTTCTTACTACAATGTTTACTATATGTATGGGGTAGGAGGCGGGTGTGTGGGGGCAGGCGGCAGTAGGCAACGCGTTTTAGAACGTAAAAAATCCATAAACTATCCCTCAACCAACACACACTCACACATAGAAACACACACGGCCATTATGTCATTCATCAGATGATGACGTTTTTCTCGGTCTTGTCATAACGTATTAGGAGGTGCCTTTACCTTCCATTTGAACAGTGTTGTAAAGTTATTTACAAATTATCATTCCTAAGCCCCAAGAGCAGACACATAAATCAGTAGAGAGAAAAACGAAAAAAAAAAAAACAAAAACTGAGCACAATGAATCTTCGGTTAATATGACATTTCGTTGATTTACACCGTCTGGGTGGGTCTTCCCTCTCATCACCCACCCACCACAAGCAAGCAACTTTCGACCAGACACCTTTTCAACAAGGACAGCGTCGACGTCGTCACAACAAATCGATGTGTTGTCTCAAGGTGGAAAGAATCATAAATATGCTTACATGTTCTCATGTGAATATTTCATACCTGTGTACACAAAAGGCCTTTATCTAATACATATGTAAGTAATAAAATATTACAGAGCTTAGGCTCAGTGTTTTTGCCATTTAAGACATGACGCAAATAAATAAGGTATCATGGATTTACATTAAAGTCGTCTTGGTGCACAATTTCTGTTAGAAAACTTCCAGAAGTTGGTACGAACGAGTGAAAAACGTCTAATTCAAGTTAATCGGTCTGCTTTAATAGAACTTTAATAGAATTGTTGTAGATAGATAAAACACCAAGTTGTTCAAAAATAAGCAAAAATCTCGAGAAACCTTGTATTTACGTTAGCTAGAAGTCAATCAAGTCAATTAATATTACAATCAGGCAAACTCCAGGACAGGATTTAGGATTTAGGTTAGGATATTTCCGCGTTTTTAATTACGTCCATGTTAGATAAAGATTTCGCACATTATTCTCAAGGAGTTGGTAGTATGTGTTGAAATAACTTACCTTGCTCAATTTTTCACCTTCGTGACGGGGCAGAAGGGAACGTAAACTTTGGAAACCAGCATTAATGCTCTGCATGCGGCGTCTTTCATTGCTGTTGGCTATCTCACGTCGCATACGTTTCTCGCTGTCGGCCATGGGTTTGCCATCACCATCACTAACTGCACCACTGCCGCTGCCACCGCCGCCGCCGCCTCCGCCACCAGCTCCTCCGCCTTTTGTGGTATTTGATGTACCACCGCCACTCATATTCGATTGTCGACGCTGTGAATTGGTTGTAACCTGATGATGATGCGCCGGATCGGTGGTATACTCAATATGATACGTATTTTCGCCTCCTGAATCTTCTAATTGTAATCTGCAAGCACAAAATAAGTGAGTGAGTGAGTGAGTGAGCGAGTAATTTCTAGTTTTTAGTTTAGGCTAGGTTGAGTCATGTATTGAATATTTATGGCGGCCGCCCCCATACACAAAAGCAATTAGCTTTTACATTTATACAACTCGCTTCTACACACACATACACGCTTCCATACAAACTTACGGATGGAGGAGAGCCGCTGAAAAATTCATTCATTCATAAATTTACAATTCCATTCAATTCAATTTTTAGTTTAGCCGCCGCCACACAACAATAAGCCAAATACACACATACACACACATAGACTTATACACCCATACAAATACTTGCACAAGACACGAAGAGTTGTCGTCGTCGTCGTTGATGGTGTTGCTTTTGTTGTTGTCGTTGCTGTTGGCTTTGCAGTCAACTGCGCTGCCCACTGGCCCCCCAAAACAACATGCCAGCATCAATGAAGAGAATTTTGTTACAAAATGTATACGACATTCGGGATACCCTCCTCCCGCAAAAAAGCCCGATCCTAGTCTTTTTGGAGCTCGAAGGTTTTTATCTATCTTTTTCCTGTCCAGCATTATCATTTTGAATGTGTATATTAAACATTCAAAATTTTTGTCCATTTTTCCTGGAACTAACCTGTATTGTAACATTGCTTTTCGCTTAAGTTCTGTTGTCAAGTGTCCAAATAGTGTTTAGAATTATTAAAATAGCTCTGGCGGATGGCACTAACAGCTCATCCGCGTTCAAAATATCTTCAAATATTTTCAAATATTTTTTTTACGTTAATTTTCAAATATTTGCCGCCTTCAACTGCCCAACTATAGTTAATTCAGAACCGAGTTGATTTGACTTTATAAAAGATAATTTTCGGGAGGAAATAAAATTCTTAATCTGAATTCTGTCTGTTCTTCATTTGTTCCCTTAATAGACTAACAAACCAACATAGTCAGTGTCTCAATGGAGACCTACTAAAACTACGATTCTGTTGTTCTCGAGTTCAAACCCCGACGTAGGCAAAGTTTTTCCCTCCGATGAAGCAATACTAAAAGGTAGTTCCTTCGGGGATAATTGAAACGATTGTGGATAACGAATAGACCATAACAAACCATAAATATTTCAATTTTAATTTCTAGTTCCATAACAATGTTTTAAGCGATTTGAAAACGATTCAAAATGAAGAAGAAGGTCTGATTTTTCAGAGGTGGATTATATTCCACTAAAACTTTTACAGCGTGAAGTTTAATCTTTACCAACTTCAATCTTGCAGTTTTCCGGGCCGTTTTCAGCCCTGGACCTAAACTTTTTGTTAAGGTTAATTGTTAGTGTGTAAATATTTTAATGATTGGGCAAAATTGCACTTGATGGCGCTTCTATCAAGCCCTCAATCTATTTATTTTTAAGGCTATAGGGTATCAAAAAACTATTTACAATGCTGCAGCAACATGTCAGCAGCAACAAGAAAGAGAGAGAGACATAGTGAGAGATAATGTGAGGGAAAAAAGACAGGGAGAGAGAGAGAGAGCACACAGCACAGCTGTCAATTTGTTTTTGTTATGCTGAGATTATTATTATTGTTGTTGTTGTTGTTACTGGTCTTTGTCGTCGTCGTCGTGGTCGTCGGGAAGTCTATTTTATGTTGCCCATAAGCAACAGCAGCATAGTTGGCCCGGCTTGAAGCGAAACACACACAGAGGAGAGCGTCTTAAGAATTTCAAACCGGTTTACAAACACGTTTTTTTCTTTTTCATTTTTCAAAAACACAAAAAATAAAATGGTTTTTCAGGGGTTTTTCACAAAGTTATGTGAGAGAGTGCGATGAAGGAGCTAGAGCTCTCTAAAAAGTTGCAACACGGCATTCCAGGCCAACAGCAGCAACAGCAGCAGCGGCAGTAACAACAACAACAAAGAACATTTTCAAGACGTTGCTAGAAAATATTAGACCAACAACTCCGACTGGCTGGCAGGCAGGCAGGCAAAGTTGGGAGTTATTTTTAGCAAGCAACATAATCCAAAGGTCGTTTCACTTCTTTGGCAACATTTTTGCTGCCGCTGTTGCTGCTGCTTCTGCTGCATGTTGAGATTTTGGCCATTGTTGGAGGCGGATATGGCTAGGAATGTGCTGCTGCTGCTACTTTTGGCCTCCTGCTCTTCTGTCTCTAGTTTCCCCCTGCTTTCTAGTGGCATTTTTATTTGTTTTTAAACTTGAAAACAATTCGCGGAATGTGCTGCAAAAGAAAAGTTAGTTTCCTTTATGTGATGCGCCCTTCCACCCTTCCACTTCTTTTAACCAATTTTATATTTCTTTTAACTATCCCTTAACTTATTTACCATTCTTGGCACATTATTCCAAAAGGCATTTATTCTAATAAAGGCATTTAAAAAAGCTTTCGGGTGTTTTTGAATACTGGCGAGCTGAATGTATTCAAATCGATAGTTCTAGAAGCTGCCAGTTCTTTGAATTTTTTGACTTTTTTCCAGTTATGAAAATTTGTTTGAATTATTTGTAATTCCGTCATAAATAGTTTATAGTTTGTTTAGTATCCTTGAATAATCCTGATATATGGCCCAGTTTCTCTCTATCTTCTAAAAAGGAAAAGGATCAATGCTTATTTTCCCCTGAGACTTCTTAAACTGCATTATGGGTTCCTGCACCTGTTAAAATGAAATTTTCCAATTTCCCTATGGATTTCTTTTGTTAGAGTGTCTGTGGCACAACTGATAAGGGTGTAACATGAAGGAGGAAAATGAGATTAGGCGGCTGGTGGTTTGGCCTGCTTACCTTTCTCACTCACTGGCTCTCTCTATGGGCGTGTATTTACCTTTGTTAGTGTATTATATAATTTATGTTTATCTTTATGAATTGAGTATATAGTCGACCGAGCGACATGCTGTTTTCCCACCTGCAACAACAACAACAACACGTAGTCGTATGGATTCCAGTGAAAATGATGACGTAAGCAGTGACCCAATAAAACGTATGTACAACATTTTTGTATGTGCATTGCAGCAGCAGCAGCAAAGTGCAGCCAATGTAAGACAGACAGAGAGGCAGAAAGAGAGGCCAAGAGAGGTCGGTCTCGACATTTGCTCGTGACTTCGGTCTTTGTCTCTTTGCCGCCCGACCCCGTACCACCTTCTCTTACCCTCACCCCTCTTCGCAGTCCACTTTATATGTCTGTATATTTGCGTAAATATATACATACATACATATGTATAAATTTGTGAATATGTATTTGTGAATGTGTGTCTGTATTGTTGGCAAAAAGTGGCCAATGAACTACATTGAACTCTGGGCAAAGCAGCAGCAGCCAAGCAGCTGTCACTGTCGTATGTCATATGTTGTTGTTGTTTTCTGTTTTAGTTGTTGTTATTGTTGTTTCTTCGCTGCTTGGTGAAAATGCAGAGAAAAATGCGTGGCGCATCTTAATTGCAATTGAGAAAATATGCAAAATACATATGGCAGCAAGTAAGCGCAACCATATGGTTGGAGGAGGAGAAGGTAGGAATCTTCACAAGAAAAAAAGGTCTCAATCAAGAATGTTCCAGAAAATTTTACACCCACAAGAATAGTAAAGAAAAACTATTACGACCTACTTTTTTTTTTGTTGTTGTTGTACTCTCTTTCAGAAAGTCATATTAAATTTATCAGATGCTTTGTTACGAATAGAAGAAGTTAATTGCTCTATGAGTTTTACATGAAATTTTATAAATTCTAATAAAACACATCAGATACAGACGAGTATTTATTTATTATTTTTGTTAAAAAATATTCACTCATTTTGAATAATTTTCCCTTTTTTTTATCGGTTTATATATCGAATGCTACTACATTGGATCTTATATTCCTTATTATGCCAAATTAATCAACAATTAACAATAATATCTCATACGTATGTACATATAGTTGGGATAGGTTTGTTTAGATGTACATATATCAAATTTTTATTTATAAATGAAAATAAGAGAGATAACACAATTGTGTCTAAAGTTTAGAAATTTCTACTAGAAATACATAATTGTAATTTTCAGTATAGAAATATCAATAAAGCTTTGATAAAAATTCAAAAAAAAAAAAAAAATAAATAAAAAAATAAAAAGTAGTTATTGAAATTACTTGTAAGATTTTTTTCTAAATTTTTTTTCTTATTAATGAACTGATTTTTATGTTGTTTGTTGCAGTCATCGGTAGATGAGTTGTCTAAGTGACGCAGTCATTTAGTAGGCAACTAAACAACGAGGAGTTCGAATCCCAGGCTAGTTAGAGTATATGGATGTCGTGTAGTTTGGAAGGCCCTTAGTTTGCCAGTGCTTGTAAAATATATGTAGTTAAGTTGATAGTTTTACAACTATATCTTATTACTTATAATAATAATAATAATAATAAATATGTTGCTTGTTTAAAAATGTTATACGTAAATATGTGTATAGATTGTAACCGATTCCTTATTAAACTTATAATAAACTGATTTATAATTGTTATTATTGACTTTATCAAATCTTGTAAAGCCCTATCCAAAGATTTTAATAATGATTCCTTTGTATTTATCTAAACCCGGCTTAACTTGCTTCCATTTCGCTAATTTTCTAAGAACTTTGCTTTGTTTTATTAAATAATAAATGCAGCAAAAATAAATATGTTGAAGTCACACATTATAATGTAAAAAAAAGAGAACAGTTGTCATGTTATTTGCGAATTTGTGAATAAAAGTGGTCTCTTTTAAGTGCTCTCTCTCTCTCTCTCTCTCTCTCACTTTCGCATACATTCGCAGGTTGCCAATAAAATGCCGCTTGCGAAAAAAAACAACACTAAATGAAATAGTCGAAAACGAAACGAAATGGAAACGAAACACGCGGCAGAGGCGGCAAGCAGCGCCAACCATCGCCCAAAAATTTTGCGCAGCAGCTTTTTATCTTTGCAAAAATGAATTGCGTTGTTGTTGTACTTGTTGTTTTTGTTGCTTTTCTTTCAATGAAACGTGTGTAGTAGTAGCGGCATCTGTACTTTTTTTCCTCTTTTATTTTTAATTTTTTTTTTGCAAAACACACACACATTCCCCTTAGCTATCTCTTACTCTCAGACACACACACACAACACACCCACAGAGTAAGCGCAACAAGCTTTTGAGTGAAGTTTTGCTTCCAATGAGAGTCTTTTATGTGTGAGTGTGTGCGAGTGTGGTGGGGTAAAATCGGAAATGACGCCACATGGTCGAGATGTGTGTGGATGCAACAGAAACGTAACGTCATACAGTAGCATTAAAAATATTAGTACCACCTCAGATCGAGCATCACCATCGTGTGGTAAAGGCGAAAAGATGTTCAAAATTAATTTATTAATCTCAAATCTAAAGCATGCTCAAATGTTGAAGAATTCGTATAATTTACTGTTCGCGATCACAGATCGTTCCAAATTCTATTTACTGAAAAGCTGTCAGCTGTTATATTTTTTCACCGTACATACATACGTAAATACATATACAATAACAGCGTGAAACATATGGCAAAAGCAATGACAAAAGTCAGCTGAGAGCACCACTTCATAGATAAGGCGCGGTGGCGGCGCCTATCACCATATGATACTGATTAACCGGCAAAAAAATTTAATAAATTTATGAAAATAGAAAAACAAAAAAAACTTTCGCTAGGAAAATAAATATATACAGTAAAAAACAACAACGAAAAACCGAATAAGAAAGAAACAAAAATTTCAAACTGTACATTTTCATTTACAGCTGCTCGCGGGCATTTTACTTTTTTGCTCTTTTTCCCCCTACCCCTCACTCAATCTCTTGCACACTCACACTCATACACTCTCATTCACTCTACCGCTCAGAGAGTCGTCTATCTGCCAACCATATGATTAAAAAATATACCGGTACAGCTGATTTCATTTTGACTATTGATTAGATAAAAATTAAGATGAACCATGATGAAAGAGAGTGCGAGGGGAAAACGAACGATCAGCACCTCGAATAGAGTAATTCAATTGAAATTCCTTTTGCGTTCACAATATTTTAGACAGCAGTGTTTGGGAGGCGAACAACAGCCGTTTTTACAATATGGACGACAGAAGAGAGGGAAAGGGAAAAAAGTAGCGTCACATTTTAATTCCAGGAGAGAGACAGAGATATATTGGAAAGTGTGCGTGCATGTGTGTGTAAAGAGGCAAAGAATGAGTGAGCTAAAGCGAGTAGTAGTAAAAAAAATCAATAATTTGCGTGATAAAAATGCAGTTGTTTGTTTTCATTGTATTTTTTCTTAAATTATTTAGATTTTTTAGTTTGATATACATAAATTTATTATATTTTACTTACTGTAACTCTTCATCCAATTCCTCGGCGCTGTTGTATTCGGCATTTTCCAATATTACTTCCTCCGTTTTGATAGCCAACGGTACAGCCGACATTTTGTTTAATTTTGTATTTGTTTATGTTAAATAAGCGTGATAATATTTATTAAAATATTGTGCAGTTTGCTATCTGCCTGCTTATTGTTTCTTTTCCACTTGTTTTGCTTTGGCCTTTTGCTTGTCAGCTGGTTTCGTCTCTAGCGGCAAAAACACAAGCTGTCTCACTCCCACAACACACACACACTATAATCAGCAGTAGCAAATCTCAGGTAGAAAAACTATTGCCCACCGTCTAAAATTTTTCCTTTTTTTCCCGTTGTTTATTTTTGTTAAATATCTCCCTTTTATATATGTATTCCGTTCCGATAATGTAACGATCTTGCAGCTGTTTAGCCTTATGCACTTTCACACACACTCACACTCACTCAAATCGCCCATATGTATATGCGCATATTATATATGTATATATCAACTGTACGTAGAGCAAAAAACCGCGTTTATCCGCTTAAGAAACAACACGTCCGCTCACGCCGAAAACAAAACAACACTTAGAGATGGGAGACACTATCAATTGGTCTGTCGACTGTATCGAGTGTTTTTCGGACACATTCGATAATAGGAAAACATTCCGATATAGTCGATATCAAACTTCGTCTCAGCCCTTAGCACTTACGACTCAGCCTTAGCACTCTCAACTGCTAAGACCTTAGCACTTCATCGGACCTTAGTTGGGATCATCGGTATGAGTTGGCATCCTTTGCTCGATGTTCGCCCCTTTCGTTCGATGATGGATTCGAATTGTGTATTGGCGCGCAAGTTGGATGGTAGAGTGTTCGTCGAGAGGTTTGACTTTTTGAAGAATTTTAGCACTTATTAATAATAATATTCTTTATAAATAGTACTATAATGTCGCCCAAAAAATAACCTCCACAATGCTGACTATGAAATAATACTCCAAAGATGGTATGGTGTGTGGGAGTCAAGATTACCAACGAAAGAGTAGTTCTCGCGTTCACCGACTCGAATTTCGAACTCGAAAAACGAAACAAGTTGGCCACTCTGGCTTACACCCCCACCACAACCCGTAAACATAATACAACAAAAAACAATATCGGACCATTGATGTTTTGCATGTCTAAGCATTTATAAATACAATAAAATAATTAAATAATATTAAAAGCATTTTTAAATTTTGTATAACCACTCAACTATACTTTAGATTGGATTTTAGTTTACCAAATTTCGGGAATTCATTAAAATGGTAAGTGAATCAATGAGAAACTTAAAACATGACTAATAGCGTTGTTAGCAAGGCGAGGCGGGGGCGGGGGCGGGGAAGTACTATTTTGCTTGCTGATTACTAATCAATTGCATTTTGTTATTGTTCTAACATCTACCCCACCTTTCAGGGCGACAACAGAATTTGCGATATTAGCAACGAGGTTTTGGAGGAACTGAAGAAATTTCGTTTTCGCAAAAGCGTAACGAATTCCGCGTTAATCCGTAAGAATACAAATCTATATTTTTAATGTTGCCATGGTTACTATACACAAATACATGTTTCAATTTAAAGTAAAAGTGGACCGGGAAAAGCAATGCGTTGTTCTCGATGAACTCATTGATGATATTTCCGTGGAGGAGCTGCAGGACACTCTGCCAGGACATCAGCCCAGATATGTAGTTTATACCTACAAGATGATCCATGACGATCAGCGAATATCATATCCCATGTGCTTTATCTTCTACACCCCAAGGGATAGTCAGGTAAAGTTTAACAAAAAATCAGCATATAATAAATTAATTTCGATTCACCATTTATCCAGATCGAACTCCAAATGATGTATGCCTGCACCAAGAGTGCTCTTCAGCGCGAGGTGGATCTCACTCGAGTCTATGAAATCCGTGAATTGGATGAACTGACCGAAGATTGGCTCAGATCTAAGCTTAAGTAAAGGGCCGAAAAATCACAAGCAAATGAAATGACAATTTTTCGAAGCAATATTTTAGGAACTAATATTATATTCCTGGATACCAACGATACATACCAATAGTATATACATACATACATATACATATATACCCACATATATAATTACGAAAATCATGACAAAAAACTGTATATATTTGTAAGCTCAATTCTCAGTCTTTTTCCCAACTCTTTTGTTCTGTCTTGTAGGTTTTTAGTTTTCGTTTTTCAAACCGTCTTGCATTTAAATAGTTAATAGCAAAAAAGCTGGACTTGCCAAATTATATAAAACAAAATATATTTATATATTTACATACTATAGATCCGAGATGATAAATGAAACGAAAATGTATTTTAATTGTAAAGATTACATGACATAGACACAAATATTCCATTTTATACAAGAAAATGTTAAGTATTTAACAATATAAATGAAACAACGTGTTCAATATTATCTACAAATAAACATTTGTATATCAATTATAAATGATCAAAAACAATTACCAATTCCCAGCCAAATCAAATTGGGCATAAACCTTTTATAAGATCAATGAATTTGACAGAGATCAAGGAATATAGTCATCTGTGTTAATTCTTTGGAGCTAGAGGCAATCTGAGGTATCGAAGACATGTATAACTTCTGTTGTCAGTTTAATCATTTGATACTTGGAATATTTTTTGTTTGGATTTGCCCAGATGTCTATTCCTTCTGAGATTCCTATCCTAAAGAATGCTAAAGTAAGTAATATGAATCCCTTCCGAGATTCCTATGCTAAAGAATGATAAAAGTATGATTTAAAAAGTAATAATTTTATATAGAATTCTTATTTTTAATAACAATTTCATCTTGATCGGGAACTAATAATGCAATCTTTGAGCAGGTGTTGGATGATGAAGCATGGTGTATCTACCCTCAGTGGATGCAGGAGGTGGTGGTGGCGGTGGGAGCATGTGCATCATGCCCATTTGTGAATAATGATGATGTGACATAGGCGGCGCGGGTGGCGGTGCTGCATGCGGGTGCGGATGACCGAGTGGTAGATTAAGTAGATTATTATTCATGGAATGCGAACGAAAATGCAAACTAAGACTATCAGCCGATACATAGGCCTTATCACAATCAGGACACTTGAAATGGGCAACTTCGACATCGTCGTCGTCGTCATTGATTTGATGATTCGCAGATGATTCCAGCGGATGGAGCTTCAATTTATGTGTTCGCATATCCCGGCGTCGGCTGAATGCCTTGCCACAGACATCACAATGATGATTCTTTATGCCCGTATGGGTAATCATATGCTTGGACAGATCACCAGCCGTATAGAATGCCTTTTGACACAGCGAACAGATTTGATCTCGTACCCCTAAATGGATTTTCTGATGTGCTTGAAAATTACCCAAAGCTGAGAATTGCTTCGAACAGATTTCACATTGAAATGGCTTATCGCCCGTGTGCACACGTTCGTGCACTTTGAGATTATAGCGTTGGGCAAATCTCTGTCTGCAATATTGACACTCAAAGGGCTTCTCCCCGGTATGGGTGCGAATGTGCTGGGTGAGCTGGGCCAGGCATTTGAAATGCTTATGGCATTCATAGCATGTATGGGGCAATTTTGGTACTGGTTTGGGTCCCCTTTTTTTGTGCTGATCACGGGGTTTTCTCTGATACCGCGAACGTTTGCTGAGAGGCTTTGGATCTCTTCCCACCCCATCCTCATCGTCGTCATCGTCATCACTATTGAGCAGGGGTGGTAAAGATTTTTCTATAAATTCGGTATTGGTGGCTGCATCGTGTCGCCAGCTCTCTTGTAGACCCAAATATTGACGCAATCTTATATCATTGTTTTCGCATTCCTGCTTGAAATGAAATGCTACGCCTAGGCGATATATGCAGTTATTGCATATTACCGATGGTAGGCCATCCGTTTTGTATATCTGAGAAGTGAAAAAACACTTATTTTCAAGTCAATCCTCTGCAGAAATTTTAAGTTGTCCTTACTCGAATTTTGGCACACTGCATCAGCATCACAGAGGGCATCATGGCAAAATCTGTGCTGTATATAGAGGTCAGGGGTCCTGGGGCAGCCTCTTCCAAGCAAACGCGACAAATTTTATGTATGTTATAGTCCATTTTCGAAATTTCTTATTTTTTATTTACTTTGCAGTTGTAGACAGCTGTTTTTGATAGTTACTCAACACTGAAGAATAAAAGTGTTGGGTAGTTTGATGATTCGTAGTCATGGCAGTATTCTTGAAAAATTAAGTTGTTCGAAAATTTGCATTATAATAAAATTGTTAAACATTTTGCAAAAAGTAATTTTAACAAAACAGTCTGTTTACCAATTCCATATTTTTTACTTTGCCAACAGTTTCTTTTTTGTTGATTACTTGGCTGCCCCTAATAATTTGCAAGCTTCTGGCATCACTGGTCGGAAATTCAGTAGTGCCAGATCAAATATATCGAAGACGAAAGAGACACGAAACAAGTGAAATTTCAACCAATTTAAGATTTAAGATGTCCAACTGGGAATCTTTCAGGATTAGATTATAAAATAAACTAGCTTAAACAGAGCTGGTCAAGGATTAAAGATATTGTTCTATCAAGGGAGAAAGTCTAAGACAGAGATAGACAGAGTGAGAGTGAGTGCGGCAAGTAGGCGAGAAATTTTTTGGAGCCTTCTGTTGGGTGAAATTTTTGTATGTCGTCCACCCCTTTCCTCCCCCCTTCTGCCATCGTCACCCAAGAAAAAAAGCGCCCACCAAAAGCCCGCACTCAAGATGCTGTATATTAGCAATTATTGAAGGCACACAACCGGCAAAAACGGCAAAATTTATGCTTTTGTAAACAATATATATATGTATATATATACATATTTAAAACAACAATAACAACAACAACAAAACGGTGGCAACTATTCACGCCGAAACAAGGTCAAATTTTTTAAACATCGCAAAATTCTAAACAACAAATTTTATTTAACACAACGTGCTGCTACAGCCAGTTTTATTTTGTTGCTTGAAATGGAAACAAGTCAGTCCCCAGCGAGCGAGAATTTTCTCCAGCAGCAGCAGCATGAGGATGAGGACGAGGATCACCTATTGAAGGCAAATGGCAAAGTCCAAACAAATGGTAAATCGGGAAAGGGGACGAGTACAGGATCTGGAACATCCACGCCCCCAGCTACCTTACTGAAACTAAAAACCTATTTACTCGCTCTAAGACCATGGTCATTATCGGCCAGCTTAGTGCCCACTTTGCTGGGTTCCGCTTTGGCCTATCGTTCGCAATGGTCAGCGGAATTCTCACTAGTCACCTTCTTCCTCACCGCCTTCACTGTGGTCACCGTTCATTGCGCTGGCAATGTGGTTAATACATATTTCGACTTCATCAAAGGCATTGATAAACAAAAGGCTGATGATCGCACACTCGTCGATCATATACTCACCAAGGATGAGGTAAGAAACAGCGGAACATTACGCAGCGAGAGAGCTAGTCTAAAATATTTGATTAGTTAGCATGACTCTACGATTCTTCAATGGGTTTAGTTATCAAGTATTTCATTTTGGATTGAGAATTTTTTGAATTCTTTGAGATAACTTTACCAATTCAAATAATTTTTAAATATAAAAAATTGGAATAGGACACTAAAATAAAAAACTTATTACAAATTATTTGAGTCGAAACAAGGACGAAGAGTTGAAAAATATCATAATTTTTATAAAGTTTTATTCCTTTAACGTTTAACTGTGTTATAAAATTATATTATATATTATATTATTTTTGTTTGAGAAGCTACAAAAATTTAAGAGCATAAAATGTTCACTAACAATAGGAGCTAAGCTGATTTTTATTATTTTCGATTAGAGTTATGTTTATAAACTTTTTGACATTCTATATGACTTTTTATATCCATATATTCTTATTATATACTCTCTATAATTATGTGCTTTACAGGTCGTTTCCTTAGGCGCCATCCTATACTTGGCTGGTTGTGGAGGATTCGTATTCCTGGCTGTGCTTAGTCCAGCTAAGATGGAACATTTGGCTTTAATTTACTTTGGTGGTCTGTCATCGAGTTTTTTGTATACCGGTGGAATTGGTTTCAAATACATTGCTCTGGGCGATTTGGTGATCTTGATACTTTTCGGACCCATTTCGGTGCTATTTGCGTTTATGTCACAAACAGGACATGTGGATTGGACAACAATGGGCTATGCCATTCCATTGGCTCTCAATACGGAGGCAATCTTGCATAGTAACAATACGAGGGATGCGGAGAATGATCAGAGAGCTGGCATTGTGACATTGGCCATACTGATCGGACGGACTGCCTCGCATGTGCTTTATGCTATGCTTCTCTTCACACCGTATTCAATATTCTTTATATTCGGTTTAAAGTATTCAATATGGTTCCTGTTGCCATTGATAACATTGCCGCAGGCATTTCAAATTGAGAAACGTTTTCGTAACGATTATACAATGCATTTGGTGCCGCGACAGACGGCCAAACTGAATTTCTTCTTTGGCATCCTCTATATTGTGGCCTGCTGCTGTGCCCAACAGTTGCCCACATTTGTGTGGCGTAAGCATTAGGAAAATTGATGAGAAAACAAATCGATCCAATGTATGTATATGTAGAAAAGTTTGCAACATTTTTAGGGAATTTCATATACATATGTGTATATGCATATCGATGTATACATTTTGTATGTAAATTAGTTATTAGTCTGATAAATTGTGTTTGCGAAATGCTGTCTGTGTTTTGTGTGGCGTTTGTTGTATACTTTTCCTTCTCGCCTAGTCTCAAAAAGAATAGAAAATCTAACTGAACTGAATGATAAACATATCCTACTCAATTCTCAGTTTAATTTAATTCTACATACTACAACTCACATTATTTATTTCACCCCTAAACTTTAAACCACTTGATGTAATAAGTACATTGAATTGTTGATAATGCGTTTATAATTCAAAATTCTCAAAGTTTTGTTTGCAAAACATTTCAGTTCCAATCAATTGTTCAAATGTTTTATATATTTCTTCAAATTCAAATTCTCGTCACTAAATGCTGTTGAGAAATGTGTTAAGTAATTAATTTACATATATATTTAATTATCAACAATTCAAATAATCCGCAAACTCTTCCTCTCGCGCTTTGGAATAATGGACCAAGATCGTGTGCAACAATAATAATAAAAAACAAAAATATTTATACATACATATTAATTATATCATCTAACGGCTTAGGTATACATACGTATAACTCATACATATATACACATACAATTACATATATACATAGCTAAAGTTAATGTTATCTAAAGTTTAAACAAGTTACTTAAGTTTTGGTCAATCAAACAAAACAAAACAAAAAATTACTTTATAGAAATGCTTAAGAAAATGAAAAAATGAAAACTGTGTGTCAAGAACTGGCTTTGCTTATTTGTTTAACAATTGTTAGTGTTTTTACATATTTACACACACACACACACACACCTATACAAACATTATTCACACACATATACATTTAGGGCTCAAGAGTGAGAATAACACAAAAAAAAACCACACATAAAACAAATGAAGGAAAAAGAAATTGCAAATTTTTTTAAACAAAAAAAGATCGGATATCTATCTATATATATACTTAGAATACACATGTAGTGTATATATATACTTATATCAATTGTTTTCCAAGACAACAAAAAATGAATTACTTATGCATATAAACAACAGAATAGCTTTAAAAAAAAAAAAAAAAAAAAACAAAAATTATAAGCAGAAAAATGATTATCAATGCGCGCATTCATTCAACAACAATTGTGTTAGCTCTTATTATTAATATTTTTTAAGCTTCATTTGTCATTGTAATTTTTTGGTACAAAATGTGTATTTTAATGTGTAGAGAGCAAAAAAAAAAAAAAAAAAAAAAAAAAAAATGCTTATTGTTGTTTGCTGAACTGAAAGGAAAGATTAAAATCATAAACTAAATAATGACAATTTTGTAGACTTAAAAAGAAGGCAAATCAACCGACAACAACAAAACCAACCAACCAGAACAATAATAATTATAAATTAATATTAAATAAATAACTACCAACTAAATAATAATTGAATTATTTCATATAATAGATTGTGACAGAATGTGAAGAATTGTAATTGTAATCATTAACAAATTTGTGTAATATATTTTTAATTGAATCAAAACAAATGGAATCATATTAATTTTTTTGGCAAATATTTTCAACTTTTCTTAAGTGAGATATTCTCACTTCTTATTAAAGTTAATGGTGTGTAAAGTAGAATTAAAGATAAAAAGTTTTATCTATTCTAAAAGTAATTGAGATTGGCTTCGGAAATCTGTTCTCAATGGGTCCCTTCAGATTTATATTTCAATCAACATAATACCGACTTGCTCTTGATGTGTAAGGCTTTTGAAGAGCTGACTTTAAATAGATTCTCACCCGATTTTGGGATTTATTTTTTCCTACGCATCTACTTATTTGGTCTATATTAGGGAAGTACAACGACTACTGAATAAAAAGCTGTTTGGAAAAAATAAAATTCGAGTTAAAAATGTTTGAACTGAATATAAATTAGAATCAAACTTGTAGAAATGACATAAAACTTAGCTAAAAAACATTTAAATGAAACAAAAAAAAGGCTTTCAGGATAAATGACATCCAAAATTGATTGTAATGTAATATATAAAGGTATCATCACTTAGTGGGAGATTCATTCCTAAACGGTAATTTCAGTTTTATAATTGACATTGCCATTATCAGATTTTACTATTATATTATTTTAATATTTTATTTAAAGAATTTACAAACAGGTCTGTTCTCATTTCCGATTCCGAATGACTTTTTTTTAACAGACCTTTTTTACCTTCCTCTTCTGAGCTAAATTATTCTCTTACAATTCGTTTGAAATAAGAAGCAAATGTAAATTTTCTCATTAATATGTAAAAAAAATATTTTTTGATTATTCTTCAAAATATTAAGAACAATATTAGCCTTTTGGGAATAACTTTGATCCTTTAATTATTTTACAAGAATTATTATGAGTGGGAAAAACATGTTTCCGAATCGTTTTTAACTGAAATGCCTTTGCCACTTTTTAAGTTAGCCACTTAAATCGGAGGTAAAGTATGTGCTAAAAATTGTCCAAAAATTAATTTATTTTCCTGGGACTACTTTAAATTAGTTTAAAAACCATTTTCAAATCGAAGTGCTCAAACTTCACTTTCAAACTCTCGATCTACGTTTGATTTATAGAGTAATTTTATATATTTCTATAAAGTAATTTTATATATTTTTTTCTTAATTCCAAGTTTTATTAATTAATTCAAATATTTTGGTGTAATTTTCTTTATTCTTTTTATTTTTTTTATTTTATTAAAGATTTAATGTCTATTTTTATATTATTGAATGAAAAAATGGCGATTATTGGATGAAATATGTTCGTTCGATGACAAATTTCAATTTCGAATTCTAATTCAAAATACTAAAGGATCTCAGTTTTAAGGACTGGCTTTCCAAATGATTTCAAGTTTTTTTCTCCAACATTCACTGAATTTTGGAACTTTTATTCTTATGCATATAATAATATTCGAAACGAAAAAAAAAATGAATTTCCATCTCAAATTTTGACTCCTTCTCTGGGATAAAGCATGACATCGTATGGTTTCACTGCCGCTGTGGCCCCCTCCAATGGCACATCCTCTGGCATCTGATCCGGTAGGGCGACCAGTTTGAAGTTCTGCAAAACTGTTGTGGTAAACATGAATAGATTCTGCCTGCCCAGAAGATCGCCCATGCAGCGATGTCGTCCGAAACCGAAAGGATTGAAGGCTTCGGGTAATTTTAATTGGCCATCGATTAGGTAGCGTGTGGGATCAAAGGTCAGAGGTTCGGGAAAATCGATCGGATTGATTAGCATGCCACGAAAACAGGCTATGACCATAGTGTCCTTTGGTATCTCATAGCCCGAGAGACGCGTGTGGCAGACAGCCCGGTGGGGTATACCAAATGTGTGGAGCATAAAGAATCGCACCGCCTCCATGGTGATGGCCTCACAATAGGGCAACTTCAGGCGATCCGACCACTCGGGAATGCGATCCAGACCCACATGCTCTTTGATTTCCTCGAAAGCCTTCTCCTGGATCTCTGGTTGTCGCACTAAATGCATGAAGCAGAATCCCAAACTTTTGTTTGTTGTCTCCGAGCCAGCCAAAAACATATCCAGACAAATGGCCAATAGACTCTCGTCGCTAAACATTCCCTTGGCGTCGTTACCCTCATCCTGGGCCCTTAAATAGCTGTCCATCAGATCTCTGGGCTCATCGTAATTCCGGAAACTCTGACGATGCAATTCAATCTCCTTGGACATGAAGTGATACAGCGCTCGATGGCTGTCCACAAAACCCGTGTAACCGGAAAAGTCCGGTGCAATGAAGCGTAGCAAGGGGAAATGACTGAAAAGTGCTCCAACCATATCAATATTTTTGAATAGCTCGAAAAACGTTTCCAGCAATTCGGTAATCTCGGGTGAGCCAGGCTCATAGCGGCGACCACTGAGCATACACCAGAGGGTATTCAAGACATAGACACTGGTCAGATCGTGCATTTCCAGTTTGGCCTTTAGTCCGCCCCCCTCTACCCGCACTTTTCTCTTCAGATCCTCCAGCAGGCAGTTGGCCTCATTGTGAACAATGCCCATCATTCCACTGCGAGCGAAACCAAAATTCTTCAAATGCCTCAAAATGAATCTTCGCTGCTCGATCCACATGTCCCCATCGGTCAGAAGGACACCCAGGCGTGAATTGAAGGTCCTTAGGCGATAGAATATGCCATCTGGTCGTCCATCGATATCTTCATTGGTCATCATTTCACTGATGGCATCGTTTGTATATGCTATAACCACCTTATCCTTGCCAATCTTGAGTCCATAAAAACCATAGGGATTCACATATTTCTTGGCCAACAGATCTATGACTTTGCAAAACATGCCCAGGCGTTGACGCCACAACTGAATCTGGAGGGCGCAACCCACAATGGGATACCAGCGAGGTCCTGGTGGAAATTTCGGTGGCTTGCGACCCCATCCACTGCTAACGAGGATGAAGATTAGCAACAATGTGCTGAAGAAGACCACCGCATAAAACATTTCCGGACTTTCACTTTGTTTCCCCTTTGACTTATGTAATCCTCCGAGCCACTACTATTCCACATTTACAACCAAACCAACAAGTGGTTAGGCCACTTGCGAAAATTCAATTGGTTTTTCCTTTTGCCCCCCACCTCTTGCTCTTTCTCTTCCTGTTGACCGAGACTGAAACTGAAAGTGAAAGACTTTTCACGTCTTTGGAGTTTATTAGAGACTGAAGTCTTGGCTTCAGTTGAAGCTGCTTTTATATAGACAATGCTTTGAAGTTGGCCCAAAAGCTTTTTCTCCCCAAATAAAAAGTTTTCCCCTTGTGAAAATGGCAAACAACAGATTAGATAACTCTAAATTGAGAGCAACTGAAAACAAATTTTCACTTGTAATTGATCTTGTCAAGTAAATTTTACAGGTTTCTGAAAAGTAATGTAAGATTCAAGAAATTATGTCTAATCTTAATTACTTTATTATTGATTATTTTGATACAACTTTTGAAAGAGTTTTGAAAAGAAAGTGATCTATTTCAAGTCCTTCAATTAATTCGAAACTAAAATTATGTGTGAATTTTTTAACTATGAGACGTTAAATATTTCTAGCCAAATTTGATTACATTTTAATGAAATTATAAACTATACTTCTAAAATTTATAAGAAATTTATCCTTACTAATATGAAATACCTATGAAATACCTATATATGATAGCCAAAGGACGGATTACTATTTCTCAGCCGTCTTCTTTTCAATATTTATAAAACATATTTCCTTATACAGTAATAAAAGAATTAGTAATTAAGATTAAAATAGCATCCAATTCGCAAAGTTTTAAAGAAAAGAAAAATTTTAACCTTTTCCATCTGTCCTTGCAGTAGTTTTGTTTTTAGAAGAATAAGCAATATATGAAAAACAAATATAGAAATCGACGTAAAAGCATGTTATTTTATTAACTTGCTCATCGTAGTTCTAGATGAAACTAAAAAAACTTAGTTCAGATTCGAAATCAACAATATTCAAATCGATTATCTTTTCTTGTCCTGAATTTTTAGGAGTTGAATGATTTTAAGCCAATATTTAAGGAAATTATAAAAAGAGTCGTACTAACCTAAGTAAAACCAAAGTCTTCTCAAAGAACCAAAAAGCCATGTTCCATTTGATGAAAATAAACACATTTTACATTCACTTTAAAGAAATTAATTTTAAATATTTAACTACAAAAAGAATAGATTGCATTACATTAATAAAATTTTTGAATTTAAAGGGATAAATAAAGACACACAACTGTATGCTTAAAAAATTATTCCAAAGGAAAGCGCTTAATATTGTTTGTTGGGGGTTTATTTATCCAAATGAAAAATATTTGTTTAGAAAGAAATTTTAGAAAATATTAAGGGTATTGTAAAATCATTAGGACTCATTAAAAAAACAAGAAAAAAACGGACTTTACGGTAAACACAAAAAACAAATTATATAAAAACTGAAAAAAGTAAAAAAACTTTTAATTCTATTATGGATACTTATGTAAATCCTGTTTTTTCATTATGGCTTATTTTAAAAATTTTGTCGGACTTTTGACATTATATCGGCTATATAAAATAACTAAAGAACTAGTAGATTGTATCGAATAGTTCAAATTTATCGATCGTTAAATAATTGTTACCGATTTGTAAAAAATGGTTTAAAAAAGATCTCTATAAAGTTTAAGAAGTCACTTACACAAACTCTAAAGTTAACTTGAAATGCTTAAAAAATATACACTTTCCATAAATAAAAAGAAAAATTCACTTTCAAAAGAAAAAAATATAAATCTTCCATTTATGAAGTAACCGCCTTTATTATTATTTATAAGTTTATGTATATTTAAAAGGTTTTAAACTATAATTTTTAAATATATATGTAAGTTTAAATATACATATAACTTAAATAATGTATATAATATGTATTATAATATTAACAATTTTCTTTATAACTGCTGAGACACTGAACGTATAAGTAATATTTTTGGAAATTTGTATAAAGAAATCGAAAGGGATCCCACTGTATTAGGGGTATTTGTTTTTGAAAACGTATTAATGCGAAGAAATAACGAGAATTTTACGATATGAAATTTTAGGACGACATCGTGACTTGGTTCAAGAATTAAGTTTTATATAGTTTTAGCTATAAATATTTGCCAGGAACTTTTGATAACATTTTATAAAAATCCAAAATGATGCATGTCATTATGATTCAGTTGAAAATATTTGAAAAATTTTGAAACCATCAATTGATAACGGTTTGGACATTGCAGAATACCAAATTTTTTGTTTGTATTTATCTTGAAACATTTGGAAAGGCTCTCGAACTGGTATTTTGTTATCATACCAAAAAACCTGACCCACTGCCGCGTCCAAAGTTCAATTCCAATTGCATCATTTTCATTTTTTGGCTAATCTCAGCGACCGCAACATTGGCCATCATCCATCTATCCTACTCCCACAAACAAATCAGGAAAAATAAGCGAAAAACTTGGCTATTAAGCCACCAAAGTCATGGAAAACTTGTTAAATTTTGCCTTGGTCTTGGTCTGTCTGTGTGCTTGGCCAAGGAAAACGAGAGGAAAACACGTTTTCTAGGTGAAATGGATGCCAATTGCGGGTTTTCGGTGGATATGGTGAGATTGGCGGCTATTATGTCATCGCGGAAAGTGGCGAAAAATTCAATGATAAGTTTAGCGGTTCCGGTTTTGTTTTGGAGTAGCTTGTTAGTCCAACTAAACTGGAGCTGAGACTGGGATCGAGACAGAGACAGAGCCTGAGACTTGGTCTGGTCTAGACTGGTGTTTGGTGGCTTAATCATTGCAACGTTGTCCACGAAACTCAACGGACGTGACAGGCTCTTCGCTTTTAGACAAGAAAATTGTCTTCCTCCTCAAATGGGTTTTAGGTAAGTTTAAAATCGATCCTATCGAGATTTATGCTCATCCTAGCGACATCCTTGCAGAGTAATCCTTGTGGCTGTTATGGGCTTGGGTGCCATGTATATGATGCATCTACTTGCTCAGGATTGGAACAAAATACGTCCTATTCAAGGACTTACAAATCTAGCTGGACAGGCTTTTGCTCCATATCAGGGTATTATCACCCAAGCTGGTTCCGGTTTGCAGAGCATCGCCAGCCTAGCTGGACGAGCCAGTGCCAGTGCCTTTAATCGCGGCAAACGCAGCACTAGACAGGAACTTTACGCCCGTGGACTTCGTCCGCATCCCACTGTCGATTGGAAGCGCATCCTATCACGCGATCCTTTTGAGTGCCTGCAATCCCTGATCTGTCAATTAATGTCGGGAGCAGAACAAAGTTCACCCGAAGCTGAGTTACTAATGGATTTCCTTGAGTCTTCAGTGGAAATGGCTCCAGCGAAGATTGGACGAGCCTTCAGTCGGGGCTTGGCTCTGCGTGGCTCCACCGAAAGTTGCTACAACGAGTATCCATTCTGTTTGTATTCGGCCAAGACAATGTTACGCATTCTGCGTTGGTTTAGCGAAAGCGAAATAAAGGTCCTGCCCGAGGACGAAGAATAAATTAAAAAAAAAAAAAAAAATAAACATAATTTTTAATAAGTAAGGAAAAACAAACTTGAAACTTTTTAGTTCAAAATGGGTTATCATATTATCATCGGATGCAGAGATTTTGAGATTTAATTAACACTATTCTCTAAAACAATATTTGAAAGATACGCGTGAGTCTGGGTAATAATTTGAATAGCCGACATGAAATTTTGTCAATTTGGTTCTTGTAGTCTCCGAGTCACGAATTTTCATACTTTCTGCCAGTCATATACCCTGCATATTTTACCTCTTTTCCTTACCATTTAACCCCGTATGCCACTTCACCATTTCCCAAAAACAAAAGTTACTGATATAAACACCAATAATATTCTTATCAAAGAGCGAAACTTGAGAATTTTAAATTTGTTATTAGACAATTCGTTTTATATGCTTCCCGAACAATAAGTTTCTAACCATCTTGTCTAAAATCAAAGCGGAATTAATGCATTTGGTTTTCAAAAGATCCGCGATATTGAGTTGACGCATCCTTGTGAATTCCAAAAAAAATGTTATTAGGTTGCATAACCATGTAATTTTTGATATGAATATCGTTCGATTCGAGACTTGATGGAATGTAGGTAAAATCCTATATCGAATTGTTACTTAGATGAAGTTCTAGTTTATGATTCAAACCCATAATGGAATTGTTTTTATAAACATTGGTTACTTTTAGCCGTTGAACGTCCATTCAAAGTTCCATACATACATAAAAAAAGAAGCTTATATCTGCTAGGATACGCGTGCGTCTAGCCAAAGCATAGAATTGGTAAATCATTCGCATCCTAGCTAGTTCAGTCGAAGGCTTCCAGGTACTGATGCAGTCCAGTAGGTTTAGTTTGTTAACGCGAGGTTTTGTATACTCATAAGAAATATTACAAATATTGATATCAGGTCTTATTTGACTTTTTATCGCTAAAGTTTATAATAAATCTGAAGGTCTCTCTTTGCATTGATCAAAGACAAAATTCCACATATGTATGTATGTATAGACAGTTGCATTTCTGTTAGTATCTTTTTGAATATGAGAATCTACTTCAATTCTCTAATGTTTTTTTATATTTTTACAAATGCATTAGTGGGATCTTCCTGTTTTTTGAATTGCGGAATTAAAAAGAACGTGAAGTAAACTCCCAAAAAAAGGACCGACTCTGGCGCTAGATATAATTCAATGAAATTCATCTGAAATTAGAATCTAAGCTGATGCATGATTGTGCATTGATGGTCCTGTTAACATTCACAATCCTTTTTTTGGCTATTTTTTTTTAAATTTAAAAGATTTTTTGAATCTTTTTTTGGAGCCAAGTGTAAAAAAATCTTGAAGTTTTTAGTGAGGTTGACCTCTGAGGACCTCTTAAGTCAAGATTGTACATTAAATTTGAGTTACAGATAGTTTCTGTATTTTCTTAATCCACGAAACCAATCCATTATTCCAAACTAAATATATTCACTTGGGTACCGGTTGTTTCTCGACTACCAACACGAGTATTTTTGAATACAGATACATATCTGTATATATAAATAATTAATATTCTAATACACTGTATTTCATAAATTTGAAAATTTGTTAATACTTCCATTGATAGAAAAAGTTTTTCCTTTATTAACAATGTTGATTTTCATTTCACTTTGTGGTAGTATGCAAAAATATTCAGTATATATAGATTTATATTGTATATATAGTACAATCTTTGAGAAAATAATAATATATTTGAGTTGATTACGGAATGTTTAAATATTGCAGATAGATATGATTAAAATGGCTTAATACACACATTTTCTAATCATTTCCGAAAAGTAGAAACATATATAAATAAGGTTTAACATATATAAAGAGATAAAATATATATAAAGTAAATAGATATTCTTGTATATAGCATCCGTGGTAAAAAAAAAAAGCATGTGCGATAGCTTTACATAACAAATGAGAGTAAATAGAGTTTAATACATAAATTCAATACATAACTTCATCAGAGTTTTTATTTTTTTGTGAGATTTTATGACTTAACGCATTGAAATCGAGAATAAAACTCCGATAAGAAGAAAGAGAGAGCAACAGAGAGCATTTGTGTTAACATTTGTGTTGGCTTTTAAAGCCTAAACTTCAGCATAAATAAATAGTTGTATTAAGTTAATAAGAACAAAAAATGTTTTCATCAAATATAGAACAGATTTTAGTTTCATCAGTTTCTTGTTTTTGCATAGAGAGCTTTTTTGTGCACTTTTCTAGGAGATTCTTTAGGTCAAGGCTAAGTTTGAGCGCCGCCAAATAAAACAAAATGATTAAATAGTTAAAGCAAAGCATTGATCGGTCTTAGTTAAACCAAGGCCTTGGATCCTTTTAGGGTAACGCTTGTCACATCCTTCACAATCATTTCGGCAACCTGCCAAGCGATTTCCTCTTGTACTTTTTCCTCTGGCAGATTAACTAATTTCCTGACAGCGCTCTTCAGTTGTGACCAAGGTTGCTGGGATTTCAAGTTTGACATGGAGGAGTCCACTGCCTCAAAGTCTCGCTCGTAACGTCCCAGAGAGTTGACATGACCGAATTTCAAAGCACCGCGTGGACGTTCCCACAGCAATTGAGGATTGGTTAGTTGCCGCGAATCGATGTTCATATGGGAAACATGGTTTTTCGTATTATCCATGGAGGCCAATAAAGTATTATGCTGCGATATATGGGTGCAATCCGACATCGAGAGCGTTTTCCGATGACGTTGCTGGGCACTTACTTTGGCATTTCGACGCAGACTCAATTTATGCTGGAGATTCGTAGACGAAGACAATGTGGCGGAGCCGGTGGACGACGAGGAGTCGGTATCACTTAGTTTTACCACACTTTTGGCTCTCAATTCATTTAAATAGTTATCGAATATGTTGGATTTGAGAAAGTCTTGAAAATATTTCTGTTCCAAATATTTGGCTATAACCCGCAATGGCAAATCAAATGCCTGGGCCAAATGAAGCTCCGAACAGATGGCCTGCTCTACATGAGAACGCAATCGCTTGGAGCACCACAGCTGACTTGGCGATTGCAATGAGAAATATTTCTCATATATAATCATGGCATCCGATTTAGCTTCACTTGCATTGTTATTATCCTCATCATTATCATTATAGCTCTTGCGAAAATTAATAGCCATTATCCAGAATTCCAGGCCCTCACGTTCCTGATGTTGTTCCAAGAATTCGGTAAAGTAGAACAGAGCCAATTCACTGTATAGCACGTCATAGATATTTATGGATAAATTCTCTTTTTCTCGGTTCTCACCGTTTAGCAATTCGAGACAATATTTGCTATAATAGCTACTCTGTAAGAAACCTCTTAGATGATCTCTTTCCAGTTGTCGCAGTACATAGTCCCGAGCCTCATCAAAACAAGAAGCCAATATTGGCTTAACTGAGGACTGCGAAGAACTCGATGACTTATCCTTGCCACAGAGTAGCAACGATATATGGGCCAATATTACAATGGGCAATTCAACCAAATGATTTATCAAATACTTTTGATATATAGCCAAAGCATCATTGATGCTCGCGAGGGAAAGCTTTTGCTTTTTGTTCAATTGCTTGTTGGTCTCAGCATAGATGAGACTCTTCTCATCATCTGTGAGAGGTTTGCGCATTGATAGATCACACAGCGTCTTTAATTCAGGTACATTATCATCCACATCTAGGTCTAGATCCAGATCTCCATCGTTTTGCTCCTCCTTTACCTCTGGTAACTTCTCCTCCGCCTCCACTTCACCTTCAATATCTTTATCTTCTCGTTTTTCCGTTTGCATTAAAGCTGCCCTCTTAAAGTTCTCTATATCCAGATAGAATTTAATCAAAGGCAATGCTTGATGCGAATCCAAATATTGTACGAAATAGCTCAAACAATTTGGCTCACTTACTATAGCTGATAAAGTCATTGATAAACGTGAATTGTATTTAAATGTATCTGCAAATTATGGACTTTTTTAATTAACCCTCGTAGCGCAAATATTTTAAATTTTACCTTCATCCGCTCCTTCCATAGTCAGCAAACTTAAACCATCTCCCTCGCCTTCCTGTTGATGCTGGTGCAGTTGCTCCTCTTCCATTAATATCTCATCACAGAAACTTGTTGTGGAGCGCAACGAATGACGTTTCTGTTGACCCACTTCTCCTCCTCCAGCAGCTGTATCCACAGCGTCAGCGTCCGCATCGTGAGAGCTGCTGCTGCTGAGACGTCGGCCTATTAGGCGGAGAATACGCAATAACATAAATAACTATTTATATAAAGTTGTTGTTTAATGCTTCACAAGCTTACTTGTCTGCCGTTTTATGTATTTCAACATTTTCACATTCTATTGTGTCAATTGTTTATTTTTTATGAATTGTAATCCAAAATATTTATTTTCGTCGTAGAGTGTGACCGTAAAACTAGAGATGTGTAGGCAAGATAGTCATAGTGATGCCAATTCATTCAATTAACGCAAAATTTTTTAGGCTGAATAACATGGAAAATGGCAAACTTTTTGTCAGTTTTTAATAAAAAATTCGCAGTTCACAAAGTTGGCAATTGTTTTGTTTAACAAAAACTTGCACTATAAAACTTAGTAACCATCAAATCACGAAAAGGACAACATTTACATCATTTGTTTACGAAAACAAAACGGTTCATTGAAAACTTATCTAGCCAAAATGTGCCATCACTAAGGCTAAATTTGTTTTGCCACTGTGTTGCCAAATCTTAGGAAAAGTGTTGGAAAAGATATAATTAGTCCCGGCATTTTTGCAGTAATCAACGCGTGGTTAAAATTAAAAGTGCATTTAATAATTGTTGTTGTTCTTCTTTAACGCTCCTGCTGAGTCAATATGGCGGATAGGCGAAGCTTGCTAATTAGATCCACGCTGAACAACTCACAATTATCCAGTAATTTGAGCCACAATCTACCTCTGCTGGAGTCAAGCAATCTCAGTCTTAATCTGACCTCGAATCCGGATGACGATGACATAGATCGTGGCAAAGGACGCACAGATGCACTCTTCTCAAATTTTTATGATGTCCTGCAAACGCACGGCGGTGATACGGAGTCCTTTGAAATTATTCATGGACTGACTGAAGCCTGTCGCCGGGTGGTTCAGCAATTGCAGCTAGAAATTGAGCATGGAATGGGTGGAGACGAAGGTGTCAAGCAGCGAGAGTTGAGTATTAAGGCCCTGAAGCAAGAGATCAACACTTGGCTTCTTCTCCATGCCTTGTTCTACGATCGTGTGGTGCTGCAGACGGATCAACATGTTGAGGATGACCTCATGCAAGATGGTCCCATGTTGGGGGGCAGTGAAAAGGAGGTCATCGATCAGTTATACGAGGTTAATGCCACTTTACGAGAATATCAACTGGTGGTCGACTGGCTGGAGGCTTGCTATGAGTCCCGTGAGCCGGAAAACACTTTGCATCGTCACGATAGGATGATGGGCTGGGAGAATTCCCTCTATCAATTGGAAAATTTGCAAGGAGCCGCATTTGGTCTCGGTGGTCAGGAGACGGTCAAGAGTCTGGACCCTGATGCACCAGTCAGAGAGAAGAGGCATCTCCATCAACTGGATGAAGAGGACAATCAAAGATTATCCAAGGCCATTTTTAATTATATACGAAGTGGAAAGATTGATGAGGGTCTTAAGCTTAGCAAACATTATGGCCAAATTTGGCGGGCCGCCATCCTAGAGGGCTGGCGACTACACGAGGATCCCAACTATCAAGAGGATTCAACAGGCTTGATGGGCGGTAAATCCAGCAATCTCGTACACGATAAAATTGCCATCGAGGGAAACCCACGACGAGATGTATGGAAGAAATGTGCTTGGCTTCTAGCCGATTCTTCTTCGAAAGGTCATGATGACTATACGAGAGCCACTGTTGGTGTTTTTTGTGGCCATTTGGGCTCCTTAAAATCCATACTGCAGAACAATTGGCATGATCTTCTATGGGCATATTTAAAGGTTCAGATCGACATACGTGTTGAATCCGAGATCAGGGGTTGTTGCGTCAAGCGTTACTCGGCCATGCCAGAGGAATATTGGTCCAATAAAATGACTTTGGAGCAAATTTTCCAGGAACTCGAAGTGGCCAAGGATTTGACTGTGCGAGATTACGCTCAAAGTCAGTTGGGTCAAATACAGAAACATTTGATCCTTGACACTTGTCACGAGCTTATACAATTTGTGGGACGTTGGTTGACACCATCGCCGCATCAGCTGCGATTTGTGACCCATTTGGTCTTATTCTTGCGGCAAATCAATCGTCTCGAACAAAAGCAGGATCAATCCCTCGCCGAACAAATTATATCCAATTATATTGAACAAGCTCTAATCCCTCGACGTGAGCCACAGATAATAGCCTATTATGTTTCAGCCGTGAGTCCATCACGGCAGATTCAACTGTATTCGAAATTCTTGGAAAATGTTGAAAACAAACCTCTGAGGACATCCTGTCTGGAGGCAGCTCTTGTGGCCGGTCTTGATGTCATGGAAATCACAAAATTCACGGTAGAAAATATATTCCAGCAGCAGCAGTCATCGGTAGATGCCGACTTGCGTGAACCAGCACCATCCGGAGAGATCTCGCCTGCCGATAAACGTTGCATTTATTCCTTGGAATGGCTAATCCATCTGCAAGAACAGCGTGCTGAATTACTATGGCAAGCCAATGCCATGATGCGGCAATATTTGGCCTCATCAAAAACAGAATGCGTTAGGGAAATCTTTCGATTGATTCCCTCTGATGTGGTCACACATTTGGTTAATAATTACGGATCCATGGACAATTTACCTGCTCGTGAGGAATGCAGCCTGAAGGAGTATCTGTGCTTTAAGGTCTATTTAACGGGCATCGATAGTTTCAACGAATGGACCCGTTTGCATCAGAATCCGCCACAAAAACCGGGTGCCGGAGGATTAGGAATTGCTGCTCAGGATAATTTTACCGAACGCATGGCCAGCGAGCATAAAGAACAAACCTATCGCAATGAATATGCCAGGTGGCAAGTCAAACTACAAGAACAAAGCAAACGTGAGTTTACCTTAACGAGCCTTCCAAGTTCAAGTAATTTAATATATATACTATATTTATTATCCTTTAGAAACCCTGGATTCTTTGTACAATGTTCTATTATTCCCCGAAAAGGGTTGGCTGGTCGATCCATTTACACCCAAAGAGCCGGAGGATGTTGCCATATTGAACTGGCAACATCGACAGATTCAAATGGAGAAACTCCGTTCAGTTTGTTTACCCGAAATCGCATTGCTTCTTCTAGAGGTCATGAGCAAATCCAATGACTTTGCCGGCTGCGTCCGTCTAGCCGATGAGATAGCCAGCGAACAAAGGAAATTGTATAAGGTCTACACAAAACATCGAATGGCTGAACTACTCTCCCGCATTGCCACAGCCTCACAGGAGTTGCTTAATGAAAAATTGGATCCTTGGGGATATCCCTTTACTGCCTAATATTAAGTTATTAAAACAAGAATGGTTAAATATATAAATTATAATTTTTTAATGTTTATTTTGCAAAGAGTTTCTCATTTAATCTGAGCGTTATTCGTTGTCTTATCCAAAATATGAACACAAATTTATATAAAAGGGGTAAATGCAGCTTTTGCTATTTAAGATAAAACAAGTACAACGATTAAATAGGAATGCATTTCTTAATTTTATGGTTTAATTGTAAGTTCCTGTCTTATAAGTATGGGTTCATCCACAGTTCCATTTATTAATTCAACAACTGCCTTTTTCCTTTGCAGAAGTTTGTAGTCAATTTGACTCCAATTAATATCTGACCCTTTTAAATAGATTTTAATTTTCCTTCTCATTTTATTCTCTGACAATGGCAATGATTCAAGGATAGATGCCACAAATTGTTCGGTAATCAAACGACATGAGCGAACATTAAGCAAAATTAATTGGGGCAATTTGAGGATTAACTCTTTTAGCTGATGATTAGTGATTTCAGGCATCGTTAGATGCAAGTATTTCATATTACGGAGATTTAATAAATCCTGAACAGGTGCTGAATCACATGAAATATCTAGTTCCTTTAGGCTAGTTATTTTGCAAACGAGATCAACTTGCTCTATCGGCAATTGGGATCCCACCAAGATTAAACTTTCGATGGGTTTAGGTTGTGCCACTTTATTTATAAGCCCCATTAGAAATTCAGAACGTAATGCACCTTTAATCCACACAAGTAAATGTTGTAATTTTGGCAGTTGACAAACATGTTCGTAGTTTACATTATTGTCAAGATTACAAATGCCGAAAGCCAAACGTTCCAGTTGATTGCAATTTTCAGCGATTGTTATGAAGTGATCGGTTGACAAACCTTCTATTTTATGCCCCATATCGAGATGCCGCAAATCTCGCATGGTAATGCAGCACTCTGTCAATGCGGCGGCATCGAATCCATGGGAACCAATCTCCAAATACTCCAATTGGCTTAAACGACACAGTTCGTCTCCGAAATAGTTGCTAGCCTCCAGGGTGAGACTTTTGAGATTCCGTAAGTCCTCCAAACCTCTTCGATTTTCAATATTTAGTGTGCCAAAATGGAGACGCGCATGCAGCTCTTCAATATTTGGCAGATCTTTCAATGTTTTTGAGATATCTCTAATGAACAATAATTTTAATCTTCGCACATTTGGGCAGTAATCACGCAATAACCACACATGTTGTTCGCTATTATCCTTGAATGCCATGGAGCCAGTAAAACTGATTACATATTTATTTGCCAAGCATAACAACCGATGTATTTCATGATCTGTTAACTGATTATTAGCAATCGATGAGAGATCAAAGTGCGCAAGTCCTTGTAAAACGGAGGGCGTTTTAAAAATGTTTATGAAATAATCGTTAATCGAAGCAAGTTTCAACTTATCCTTTAAATTAAGATATTGAAATATTTGTATCCAACTATTCTCGCCTATCTGGTATGGTTTGGGTATGAGTTCATCCATTTTTGTCGTTTTTTTTTTTTTTTTTTTTGGTTTCTTTACTTCTGCTTGCCACGATCTTTGCAAATAAACTAAGAAGATACCAATTGGCAAATTTGTGGGGGAGTCCAGAATTCTCTTATGACTCACATAAAAGCTTTCTTTTATTTTAAGAGGCATATTTACTAAGTACATATTTGTATAAAAGCCCGCAAACAAGAGATAAGAAGTCTCACCAGAAATCGTTAAAATAGAGAAATCGATTAAAACATCAATTTTGGTCAAGGAACTCATATCAATTTTAATCTGTTATATTAATAGCTTTTTATTTGACTTTGTTTTTGTTATGAAAGATCCAACGAAACTTTTGACCAAAGCCGTCAGCCGTGTAGATAATTATCATTTTGAATTATTGGTTGACTTCTAGCTATATTTAATGACGATTACCCAAAAGGAACAAGCTAACTTCGGCCGTGCCAAAAATTTTCACACTCTATGGAGTTAATCAAAAGCAGAGGAGCTTATGTATTATATTATTCTATTGAATTTTGCAAGATTATTATGGTCGTATGTTACGCAATTGTTTTATATACATACATGTTGTTTATTGACATTTGAAGTACCATTGGTAAAATTTTGAATTCTATATATACATATTTATTTCGATCCGTGGCAGAGCGTCTGCTGAGGCTGAATGAAAAAAAAGGATTTTCGGCGAGCACGATGCTGGGTTACAGGATCATCCGAACAAAAAAAAATTAAAAAATTAAATGCCAAAAGATATCCGCTGGAAATGACGCTGCTGATGGCGGTGTTTTTAAATTTTTTTTTTATTTTTGGCAGGGTTTCAAAGTACAAATTTCGTTTTTCGGCAAAAAAAAAAAAAAGAAAACGGTTCGTAAGGACCTGTTTATTTACGTGTTGAATTTTTGCCTTTTTCACAATTGGAAATATTTTCGTTTCAAATAATTACCTGCTTCTGTGCTGTGTTTTTCAGTTGTACATGATTAAATTAAATGTTGATCGATCAATTTAATTCAACTGTAATGAATCATAGGTTTATAGATTGTAAAAATAATGTCTTTATTGCGGTTTATCATTGCCTTAAAATGTTGTACTGAAATTTCAAAAAGCTAAATTCATGATAAATGCAGAGAAATGAAAATAATATAATACACAGAAACTATTAATGATAAATAATCAATATTTTACACTATTCTATTGGCTATAACAAAATCGTGGGAACGAATGTCCAGAGTGACAACCTTTAGGGTCTTTCCAGTTTCTGGGGGTGAATGTCGAGGCGATCAATAATGTATTGTGGCATACACAGAGTGGGATTAATAGGTTTGAGTCCTCCATGTCCTAGGAGGGACAAACCACCAATCCCGAATAGAGTATGGAATATGTCTGGCATATTGCCAGTACGATCTGAAAAGCCACCAGTCTCCAGATCCTGGCATGATAAAATAAATTCCTGCAGTTTCTCCGAACTGATCCAATGCAGTCGCCCCATAATGGTTAACGAGGATAACACCCACCATGAGTAACATACATCGGGCAATTTCTCAGGCCGGCCATTAAGGCCCCCAGCTGGCAATTGTCGTTCACATAGCCACCAACCCAGCTTATCCACATCAAGCAAATGAAGCCGTTGAGTAAGCGAAAGAAAACCAACACAGCAATAGATAAGCCCAGCATGTGATTCAGCTCCTGGCTTAGATCCAAAACCACCATCCGTTTGATTACAACATGACATGACAAACTTGACCGCCTTCTCCACATCAATGCTAGCTTCAAGTCGCTTTAGCAACGTCAAAGTAGCCACCGCACAAAAACTGAATCGAGTGTCCACTTCGCCCCATTTGTCGCCAAAGAAACTGCCATCTGGCTGCTGAAGTCCTACAACAAAGCGTACCACTGCATCCGTATCAATCTCGTCCACTGCATCGTAAGTGCATAAAATCTGGATGGCAGACAGCGTGTACAGCAGGTGTGCATCGTGACCCTCGCATGGTGCAAAGCCACCAGTCACTGGGCACTGACAGCGTTTCACAAACTCCAGTACATACTTTCGTTCCAAGCGATCCAATTGTCCCATTATATCTAGGGCTGTGACACCCCAATAGATGCCCGACATGCGAAGGAATTCCGTCATGCAGTATTCGTAGTCATCCTCCTGTTTGCCATGATTCTCGATGTACTCCACATGTTTCCAAAATTGTAGTTTTTTGGCATCGTTGCCATCGGTGGCTTCTGCTGTTGCCATGCTGTCACCATTGGAAGGTTTAACGAAGGTCGTAAAATCCATTGCCTAGGCAGCGATGTTGATTGTTCTCAATTGATTCTCAAAAATTTAATTAATGAATTGAAGTTAAAAACAACCAGCTGATTCATCTTTAATAGGTCAGGCAGCACCAAATTAGAGATGCTCATAAATGACTGTTTTTTGTAACGCCTTTTCAAAAAAAAAGGCCCCAATAAGTGCCAAATAGTGGTGAATCTTTCCGTCGACATGGGCGTAGTCAATTTTTATATTCGTGGAAGTACATAAAATAAACATTTTCTTAAAATCTACTTGTTTTTAATAATTTATACCATTTATAAACAGAACTTCCTTTTTGTATTTCAAGAAACCCATTTGTTTTTTAAAACACTTGAAGAATTTACAGATTTTGTTTTGAAATTTTGTTACTATCGAGAAATCTTTAATAAATTTGATATAATTTATATTTATTATTAGGATTTTTTATTACAGAAATAGACTAGAACTGGCGGGCTTGGGCTCATCAATATTCAACGAGACAATGTGTTTTCCAGGCACCATTACATTGCCTAAGAGCCGCGGCTCTTGTCCTTCGCCTTCGACGAGATATTCGGCACACATGGACAGCACAATATTAGCATCCCGATCTGTGCAATTAAAAAAGCCAACAAGGATTCTTCCATCACTTATTTTAATTCGAAGGACACGACCAAGCCATTTCTGTAGTCTCCTTCTTCCTGGGCTTAGTGTTTCGTCGTTAAGTTGGTGTGGAGCGTTAGTTGTAATTCGAAAAGGTTCCGATATGGGCGTAGATGGTGGTGGAGACTTGACTTGCATTTGGCTGCCAGTAACACTTAAATCAGTCATTGTATCTTTAAGAAAAAATTTTAGAATAGTTAAAATTGTTTATGTTTGGAGCAGGGTTGCAGTCCTTCTTAGACTATGGTCAGCTGTCATGCTATCGATATAACAATCGCTATGGCACTGATTATTGCCAGACTATTTTACTAGCCGTACTGCGTTTCGAAATAGTTTTAATTTCATCAGAATTTTAATTTTTTTTGAAGGAAAATGCCGACGTCTCTTAATATTGGTGATCAGTTTCCCAATTTTCAGGCCCAGACGAATTTGGGTGAAATTGATTTCTATGAATGGATGGGTGATGAATCTTGGGCGATACTCTTCTCACATCCAGCTGACTATACGCCGGTTTGCACTACTGAGCTAGCCCGTGTCGGAACCTTGATTCCTGAATTTCTAAAGCGTGGTGTTAAGCCAATTGCTCTGTCCTGTGATACGGCTGAGTCGCACAAAGGATGGATCGAGGATATAAAACATTATGGCAGTAGGTTAATTGGAATCTCAAAAAATCCATAGAGTAAGATAATTGTGATATAAATCATATTCAAACACCTTTTTCTGTTTTACGTAGAGCTATCCAGTTTTGATTATCCTATCATTGCGGATCACAAACGAGAGCTGGCTGTCAAGCTGAACATGCTGGATAAGGATGAGCTTAACTCGGATGGCATTCCTTTAACCTGTCGTGCAGTCTTTATTGTAGATAATAAAAAGAAATTACGTCTATCCATACTCTATCCAGCCACCACAGGACGAAATTTTGAGTGAGTATATAGTTCATATTTATGTTTCATTAATTACCTTAATTATTTCTTAATAGTGAAATTCTGCGTGTTATTGATTCGCTGCACTTGACCCAAACAAAGAGTGTGGCTACGCCGGCTGATTGGAAAAGCGGTGGCGATTGCATGGTGTTGCCCACGGTTAAGTCCGAAGATGTTTCAAAACTTTTTCCAAGTGGAATTAATACAATTGATGTGCCTTCTGGTAAGGGTTATCTACGCATCACCCCACAACCCTGATCAGTTGCTTTATCATTCCAAATGAATCTACTTTCAAACATGACTTTTTATTACAAAAATTATAATTAATAACAAAAATAATGCACAATCAAATTTGTTTTGTCTTTGTTTTTTCTCTTTTTACAACCCAATTGCACTGACCGACAGTGTTATTGTTGCTCTTAGGCAAAAGAAAATTAGTGCACAAACAAAAAAAGACTTAGAAACTATTATAGATGGGAATGTGCCACAAAAGTTGCTTTTGTTAAACAAAATAAATATACACGTATATATATTATAATAATAAAAAAGAGGTATACAAATATATTGCAACTGGATAACCATGAAAACTGCGAAAATTGTACGAATAAAAGGCCAACTGTCTGTACAATAAATGAAGAAGCCATTTGAAGATAGAAGAAAGCCACAAAAATAATAAAGACCAAGCTCGTGCCCATAACCAATACAGTAATCTGAAAATGAAACAAGTAAATATTAGTATTTGAAATTTTTCTATAAAGAGTTAATATATGTACATACATATGTACATATATCTTTTGATTTTGATTGAAAAATAAAATTACTTTGCACCGACCAAAAAATTCGGGATTGGGGCTAATCAATGATCCATCTAATCTTGTTTAACAATATACATACTTAATGTGTCGTCAAAATATAGTTTATTTGTTGAGACTAATTAAGTTTAATGTTAGTTTGCTGTATTTAATCGTCAATTATTTAGTTTATATTTAGAATTCACAAAAGTATCCGGCAAAAAATGATTCAAAATTGTTAAAAGTAAATTTTTTGAAGAACGTAATTAACATTCATAATTAAAGTTTTTTTTTTTTGAAAAATTATTTTAAATGAATATATTTAAAGTAATTTGTTAAAAAAAACTTTTTGAAATTTCTATAAACTATTTCGAGATTTAATTAACTGTACTACTTTACGTACTTTAATCAGCATACAATTTTAAACTAGCACCAAGAATTTGAAAAAATTAAAACTTTTGGTTTAAATTAAGATTAATAAATTTCTAATTAGAATTTTGTCTTGTAACCAAATTTTAATTCACATAAGGTGAATTGTTTTTCTACTCACCATTTAACTACCACATGCTAGAATTAGCTAGTCCACTACCGCACTCTCTTTTGCAGAGGATGTCAGCGTCTGCGTTCCGTCGAAGTCTGCAGCATTCTTGCAAATCTTCGCACCAGAAAGGGCCAGAGCACCAGAACAGCAAACCACAGCGGGGAAATCTGCTTGAAGGGCCACCAAGCGGGTTGCTGTTGTGTCGAATCCCTTCCCCGTGCAGCTTTTTGTGCATTTTTCAGTTCCAGTAGTGATTGTTCGAGGCTACAGACACGTTGCTGCACTGTACCCACATCGTTATTCATGCGCGTTATTGTTGCTTGGATTTGCCGCAGCAAATCGGTATTTTGTGAAATGGCCTGGGAAAGCTCATGACTGAGATCATAGGGATCATCATATTCATCATCGGAGGGATCCACAATCGCCACACTACTATTATTTGTGTAACTCTGGTCATGATAACTGGAGGATTTACCGTTGGCAGTGGAATAACCATTGGTTAGCACAATTGCAGGCGATATATGCCCATTCTCCTTGGGCAATGTGGACGTTTCTTCGGCGGGTGTTGTCGATAATGATGCAGTAGTGCCTGCATCCACTGCCGCTGCCTCATCTTCCCCATTACAGCTTGAGCCATGCTGTGGACTGTTTGTGCGCGAATGGAATGGCGAATTGGGATGGGATTCAGCAAGCTCTCTCATGCCCGGCGATACCAGTTCCAGTTCATCCAAATTAATGTTACCCAATCCATCTAGACTACCAACGAAGTTCTGAACATTCTCCGTAAATGACATTGTCTCGATTATTTCCTGCAAACTCTCTACATAACGTTGCATAGCCTGATCTTTGCTCAAATGTCGATTGCTCATCCAGGCATCCCATTTTGCTTTGCCGACAATATCCCAGAATCCGGGTTTCTTCTGTTCACAGGCACCTTCGGTGGCCTGTTTGAAGAGTCCATAGAATTTGAGCATCATTCCTGTGCTGGGCTGATAGGGTCCATTTTTAGGTAATCCTTTGATCACATTAACGGCAGCCTGAAATCGTTCCTCAATCGCGGCCATTGTGTGTGACGGAGGGGAACTGAAAATTAACGACAAAAATTTTAATTTTCGATAATAGTCATAGATTATACATATGTTTTAACTATAATAAGTAGCGATTAGATAGCCAAAGGCTAAGGTTCACTATTAACAGTGATAATCCACACATCCACAGAGACGTCGATCCGGGGAAGTGAGGGGACCGTGGGAATGGAGCCAGTCCTCTCTCTGTGTGTGCTGTGGTAAGCTCCGCTTACAAATTACCCAATTAATTTTTTGTATTTGTGCAATCCCTCTCGGATTTTGTAAGATTTTATTGATTCACCATTCACCTGCTTTGAAGCGACGAACAAATTTTTGGGTGACAAAGTTCGAGTTCTGAAGTTCAGTTTCAGTTTGTCGTCGTTGTCGTATGTTTTAAGCTTGTGTTTTCCTTCGCAAAAGCGCACTTATCGGCCTCTTGACTTATCTGCTGGCAAAACGTTGTTTAAATAATTTCCTTATATTCTTTCGCAGTGCCATAAAAATAAAATAAAAAACTAAACAAAAAACTCTCTCTTCTCTCAGTCGTTGCAGTCGCGTACTTGTGTGCGTGTGTGTATATACAGCGCTGCTTTAACAAAAGTATCGGCTTATCGATACTTCGACTTTTAATTGGTAAAAGCGGTAACCGATAGAAATTTTGAATTTTATAAAATAAGCAATTTATTAAGATAGTTATTAAGATAGAAAGCCCGAGCTATTAGAGCGCACTAAAAAAATTTCTAATCACTAAAAAATTGATTAAATTATGTTTATTCATATGGAAAAAAAATGTTTTTTTTTTTTATATTGCGAATCTACAACTGCAAAAAACCACAAACATTTTAATTTTTTAAATTTAAAAAAAAAAATCATGATACATTCCTTCATGAAAATTTGCTTTTATGCTTAAAAGCTATAAGTTTATATTTTAAATAATATGCTTAAGATAATTAATAGACATGTTGGGGTAACTCGCATATGTATTTTTCTTGAGCCTCGCATGGCATATCATGTAATCCCCTCCATGCATCATACCGATAAGTATCGCAACGTTCCTTGCCTTCAACGCTATTAGGCTCTCCAGGATACCAAATGCCCACATCAACTGTATCTGTAGTAGGAAACCAAACGTGGATTCCTTCCTGTCCCAAATCATTACCAGATGTCCAGTAAGGAGCGTCAATTTTATTATCCTGAAGAAATTTGGTAACTGCAGTCAGCTTGTCAGCTGAATTTAAACTTATAAGATGGGCCCCCATCTGGCGACATGTGGCATAGGCAACATACCAATTTGTTCTTACCTCAGCTTCAATAAAATAGAATTTGTTACCAATTTGCGTGAATAGAGGTTTGTTCCAAAGGGCTGCAGATTTTAAAATAGGTAACAACATTATTTGTCTTTGCCTGTGTGCTTCTTACTCGTATTGTTGACAATTGGTTGTACTGGAGAACCCATTGTTCTGGCCAGTAAGCCAAGGAGAACGAGTGGAATACAATATTTTGCTACCATTTTCTTGATGGTTATGGTACTATTTTACAAAGTGATTCGTTTTTATAGTCGAATATTTATATATATTTTAATGACCTTATCAATTTAAGTCTTTTGTACTTATATGATTAGAGACATACATTTATCAGCAATAACAAATAGAAAATTTAAAGAATTGCGAAGAAGACGAATACTACTTAATATTACATTTAATTAAGTGGCACTTTACAATAATTAATAACCTTATCAAATAATTCCATATAATCAAATACTATTACTATCTACTGTTTATAATGGGTTCAAAGAATCATAATCAGAATTAATAATTTCTGATAAAGTCTGTTTACAGGATTCTCCACGACTTGCATTGAGCAGTCGATAAGGAATAAATTTCAAAAGATTAAGGATATATATATCATCTGGAACCGTAGTAGTTATAGACTTTAAATTTACTTTAATTAATCTAATGGTCGATTTTTTATGAATAAATGTTTGCGAAATAAATAAATCTACCTAATGAAAGTGAATAATGTTTACAATATAGAAAACCTCATGTATTTCGTTATTTTATACTGCTTAATTTCAAGTTATTTATTCAATATATTAAACCTATAAAATTATTTATCAAATTTTTTTATGTTCTTAGTACCCCGTGATCAATAAATTTAAAAAAAATCAAATTTTAGATTTGCAAAATGATTTTTAAACGGATTATTTAAAACTTAGCATACAAATATTTTAAAATAGTTCCGTTAAAAAATACTGAAATACGTTTTAAGTCTTTTTTTGTCTTTGCAAAGATAACCGATAACGGCCTATCGAAGTTTTTGATTTCCATATCCCTAACGCATGCAATCTATCGGACCGTGTGCCATCACTATCACATCGTTTTTTCATTTCGTAAGTGTCGGAAATTTCAGTGGAAATTAATTAATTTGCATTATTTTTAACGCCAGACGCTTGCAGAGCTTTTAAAAAGCTACAGCCGTCAAGTTCAAACCACCAGATAGCTGGTCTATTGACAACAAAAAAAAGCCCCGAAAACACACACAAGAAACTACGAAATTAAACAAAGAATCAAAGAAAAAAAGTTAAGGAATTCAATTTTATTTTCACAATCGAGTGGCAGGCGGATCTTCCAGTCATTGTCGTCTTCGTCTCAAGGCCAAAGGGGCAGACAAGGGTGTGGGGGTGTCTGTTGAGTTAAGAAATTCCATTGCAATTAAACATGAAATTTGCTGCAACCAGAGCTCAACAACAACATTTTTGTATTATCGCCAAGCCAAATAAAGCACGCCGCAATCAAATAATCAACTTCATTGCAAAATCGACATTCAACAAAAACGTGCAACACCGCCAGCAGCAACAACAACACAAAAGACAATTGTGCGGTATTAATAAAAATTGGAAACATCAAAGTTTTTGCATAGCTGCATCTTGATTAACATTGCAAAAACCAATAAATAATTATACATAATTAACAAAATTCTAACCAAAAAAAATTAAAAATTAACATAAAAAGCAACTAAACTAGTAAATTTAAACAGCAAAGGAAAATCAATCACACGTGCGTTTTAAGTTGTCTACCAAGGATTTTTACGTCTCTGTGTGAGTGCGTGCGTGAGGCAAAAAGAGCAAGTCAGAGAGCAGATCCGCATTTGTGTGTGTGTGTGTGTGTGTGTGTGTCAAACACAACACAAAGTAGGCGAGAAACACTCGACAACAAATCACTCGAAAAAAAACATTGTCTACTAAAATTCGTGAACAAAGCAACAGCATGCCGCGTCGTAATAAAAAATCGGGAGGTGGAAACGGAGGCCCTGGAGGAAAAGGTGAGTCACATGAACATGTGCGGGGGTGTGTGTGTGAAAGTGTTTGGGGGGAGGTGGCATTAATATAATGCAAATGGTGAAATGACCTTTTACATTAGTCATCTTAGCTTTCAATATTTTAGCATTTTTATCTAGGTATGTGTGTGTGTGTTCTTTAATTTTTCTCAAAAAGCTTCAACCTGTTTGGCAATCATATGAAATTTCCTATATGTATATATTTTTTGTTGCTTTGCTGGCACCCAAAAAAAAAAAAAAAAAAAAAAAAAAAAAAGCTTTACACGCGCTCAGCTGGCGATGACAACAATGAAACAATACAAAAATAATACGAGTACGGGCATTTACATACATATGTAAAAGTACGTACATCACTTACAATACATCCATCTGTGTGTCTGTATGTAAATCATTCAATGCCAGCTTATCAGAAGAAACAACAAACATGACAAGTAACACAGACTAAATACAGGGTGTTGAAAAATAACTTTGAAATGAAATAGCTTAACATTTGTTTTGCCATTAAAACAAAAAAGAAAACCAAAAACATAAGTCAACAATTTTTATGTAGATCTAAATCTATTTTAATACGGGACTTAAAGTGTGTATATTTGCTATGATAATTACATATAGTATATTTTAATGCATATTTAAAATTCAAATAAACATGGGATCAAATCTTTTAAATCACCCAAAAAAAATGATTGGGTTTAGTTCAACAAAAACTTTATGTATAAACTAGAAAAAAAAGTCATTACAGTTTTAATAGAAGGATATTTACATGTATAATTTGTTATTAAGTTCAAAACAAAGATTGAAAAACGTTAATTTTGGGAAATTTTTTTGAGATCTTAAGGAAACCGAAATACGCTAAAAACTAAAATATAATAACACAAAAACAACAAACCAAATAATGTAAAATGCATTTCGCGTTCTCTTTGACCTAAAAATTATAAAAAAATTTTCCACTTCTCTCTCTTTCTCGCACCTTAAGCAACATAAAAACTACTTTCAGTGCACAGTTATGCCAACAGCTGTTTTCACCTTTTTCTGTTCCTTCATTTTCATCTTTTGGATTGCTGATTACCCAACGTCTCGTTGCCGATGTCTTTTGTGAAAGGCACAGGCAAAAATAAGCGAGAGAGAGAGAAAGAGAGAAGACAAAGCTATAGAGAATGCGAGCAAAAGTTAGACAAAGAGATAGAGAGACAGGTAGAGAGAATGCAAGTAAAAAGGCGGAAATTACCTTGCCCCAGATAGCATTGCTGCTGCTAGGAAAATTGCTAAAAAGAAAGTTGATGAAAGAAAAACTTGTTGCACAACTTGTTGGCTCTAAAAATGTAGGACTTTTTTGTTGTTTCTTCTTCTGTTTCTTGCTGAAGGTCATTGGAAGCAGTTGTTTGTGTAGTTTAGATTTAATTTAAATTTCCATTTAATCAGAACACACACACACACACACACAAAAGCAGTTTTCTTTAGTTTCCTATTTCTGCTGTGTACTGTAGAGAAGTGGAAAAAAACTGCTGCAAAGCGGAAAATATTCCATCTAATTTAAACAGCTGATTCATTCGACAGTTTGACAAGCATTGATAATTTGATATAGCAATGTTGCTTGTATACTGAAATTTGTTTACAAATTTCAAACAAATTGCAAATTGAGCAAGTTCCAAGAAATTGTAATTGATCATAACAGCGAAATTGCCACGCCCGATTTATGTTTACATTAAAAGTATCATAAAACTGTCTGAAATAATATTAATTTTATGCTTTTGATCCCTCTCCTTTTCAAAGGTCGAAACAATGACTCTAATTCTGAGGACGAATCATTCGATAATGTAAGCGTCTATTCACATGTCTCGGAGGTTGCCTCATCTGAGGCCAACGATGAACTGGCCAATGAACGTTTCGAGGAGAAATTTGAAAAGGCTTTGGAACAGGCAACTGAGAAATCAGCTCAGACCCGTGTGCAAGCCCTGCAAGCCATTTGCGAGCTACTAATGCATCGTTATATGCCCGATTTTGTTGAGGATCGTAAAATGACTCTTATGGATTTCGTTGAGAAGAGCATTCGACGTGGCAAAGGACAAGAACAGGTTTGGGGAGCACGTCTGGCTCCCTTGCTAGTACTTCAATTGGGCGGCGAGGAGGGCATTTCAAAGGCCATGAATCAGTTTCTATTGACAACAGTTCAGGATAAATCTGTTGGATTCGATGCACGTGCCAAATGCTGCACAGCTCTGGGATTACTTAACTTTTTGGGCTGTGAGGATGTAGGGGAATTAGTTCAATTGATGCAGTTCTTCGAAACAATTTTTGCGGGCAGTTATCTACGCGGTGACGACAAGACCCCAATTTCGGTTACATCAGAGGCTGGAGCTCTACATGCTGAGGCGTTGTCCTCATGGGGATTGCTTTTAACCTTGATACCCTCTGGTGATAGTGTGTCCCTAATGACCACTGGCCAGAATATGTTCCCGTAAGTGAGATGGCAATTTGTAATATCCAAAAAAAAGGGTTCACGTTGTATGTTTATTTTATTTTAGATCCATTAAGAAATTCCTTGGACTATTGCAATCGCCACATTTGGATGTTCGCATGGCCGCTGGAGAAACTATTGCTTTGATATTGGAATCAGGCCGTGCCCATGATTCGGACTTCCTGGAGGAGAATATTGCTGAACTATGTGATGCGGTCAAACAATTGGCAACCGATTCTCACAAATATCGGGCCAAACGTGATCGTAAGGCTCAACGTGCCACATTCCGTGATGTCTTGCGTTATCTAGAGGTATGTAAAGCTGCAACGATATAACATTTTTTAAGCCGAAGAGAAGTCTGCTTTAGACGGGAATTTACTATTAATTTTATTCACACAAAAAGTGAACACGAAAATTACAATATTTAGAGTGCTACTTTTAGTTGGGATAGATAAGTATATGAATATATTTGCCATTTAGTCAACAAAAGTTGCATGTCCGTCGTCCATCTTTAAGGCTTCATATCGTTGCAAGTGAATTTCAATTCATGTCGACAATAATTTTGTAAACATTTAGAATGATCGTGCAACTTGTTGCGCATTATAATGCAACCGTTGCGACTAATTGAATCCATATATTCCGAGAAATTGGGTAATTTCTTATATGTTGTGGGCGAAGTATTCCAATGCGAATTATTACCCGAGGCCACAAAACGCGATGAATCCGCAAAGGCTGTCTTGAAGGGTTTATATATTTTCTCTCCCTCATCTCGTGATGCTTCATAGCCCTCGGATGTTTCCCTTTCCAATTCGTTCATCACATTATTACGGAATTCGGAGCAAGGCCCTTTATTGCTCAACAATTTGTCTGCATTCAATTTGGATGACTCATCTTCAGTTTTAAGGCTCTCATAAATACCCTGAGGATATTCATTCCTGGCACAGTAATCGATTTGATATGTCGTAAACATGCGATTCTTCTCCAAGCGTCGACCTAACTCCTCTTTGGGCATCACCTTGAGACGCTCATACAGATCAGGATAGACGGTGCGAAGAATTTTGAGAAAACGATTCGGTTGCAATTTAAAGCAGTCAGTTTCTATTGAGGTGGCCATCTTATCCACTTGATCTTGAGACAACGCTGTGGGTATAAGTCGAGGATCGACTAACTTGCCCATCGGCGCAATGCCCGTCCATTCCACTCCGGTGCAATTCTTGGCCGCTTCTGCCGGTGGCTTGATTTTCTCCTCGGCAATACATTCACACTCTATAACCTTGGGCCCCTCGGAGCCTTTGGCATTTGTAAGAAACTCATAGCGCTTCGCATTGGGTGGAACATAATCATGTTGATAAGTGGATAGCAGCATAATTTAGAAATTTACTTGTATAAAAGGGCCAAAAACCAAAACTTTACAGAATTTGTAACGATAATTTTTCTGATTTTTTTTAAGAATATATTTTTGTACTAGAATTTGGTTTACCAAAATATCTCAAAATTTTTAAGGGATATTTTTTTTTTTAATATTTTTTAGAAATTTTTGTTTCTTTGCTAGAATTTTGTATTCTCGGAATGAAGATAAAATTAGAAATGAAATGAAATTTCTATATTCATCCAGTAAAGTTTTTCGAAATGATGAAAAAATGATGTTAAAGTTTCAAAACGTCAAGCCTACTTTAGGATGATCTGCATTAATGTAGGAAACGCGTAATACTATCCATCCAGTTAAAAATTTAATATTAAAATGCCATAATCTATTGTTATTTTCCTTCCAATCTAAACTACAATAACTTAACCCTTTGCTTACCATTGCAGGAGGACATTTCACCGGAAATTAATATACGCTTTGGTCATGAGAGTTTGATTTTGGATTCCTGGTCCATACACCATCAATATTCGTCTTTGTGCACTGTTATGGGTCCAGGCATGACCAGTCAGTTGCAGGAGAATGAATTTATACGTGACATTTTTCAACTGGGTCCACGTCCAACTAATACTGGCATCAATGGCAATGCCAAGGTCAAACAATCCAAACTGGAGCGCGTAAGTTGCCTAGATGAAAACCCATTCCCATAAGGCTCATGTTTTTAATTGTTTTTTGTTCTTGTTTTATTTTAGCATCTGGTCAATGCTGCCGCCTTCAAGGCACGTTCTATTTCGCGTGGCAAGAATCGTGACAAACGTTCGGCAGTTGTCACTTAAAACTATCTGATCAACGCTATCGTACTCTCCAGGACTTACTAGTTGAATTGTTTCCCTAAATTAAAAAAAAAGTTATAAATTTAAGATACACCTTAACCCACACATATACACTGGATTTGGCATATTGAACACTGTGACAAAATTTAATAATTTCAAGCAAACACAAAAAACCAAATTAAAATGGATTCTTCATTAAAATTGTTATGGAAAATATAACAAAAACAAAAATTCTTTGAGTTAGTTGAATGTTGTTTTTTCACTTCAATCATTGCATGTCAGGGCTTCATTTTTATTATTTTTTTTATTTTAATTTAGTTTTTAATGTATACAATCCCTCACGTTGTTGATCTTTTATTCAATACAAAAATAAAAAACATTTAAACACATAAGATATAATAAATATCTGCTGTCATGTCGCTGCTAAAAAAGAAAACAAGAAGTCGAGTCAAAATTATTTGATTTGTCTTACGCTTTTTTCTAATAGGATGCATACATTTTTGTAGGATATTTAAATTATATATATATGTATACATTTTATAGACAAAATATCTTGTAAAATAAATAAATACATAACTTTAGACTTAAACAAACAACCAAACGAAATTGTCTTATTATTCCGTAAAAACTGAAAATTTAAACATTGACCAAAGAATTTCTAAAACGGGGAAAAGATGGTAAGAATATGTTCGTCGAAACATTTTTAAAAAGATATATACAAATTTTAAACGGTGTTTTATAATTCTTCAACATGAAGTTAACTATTGTATATCCCAAACGGCAAACAAATTAGCAAAACCAATTCACCAACCTGAATTAAAAATGTCAGATCAAATAATCCCCTCCTAGTGATGCTTTTGTGGTATACAACTAAAATCCGCGTTGATTTATTTTATCATTCGAATTCAATGATGATTATGATTGCTTTTCGCCTTTAGTTGTCATGGGTTCATCACAAGGTGAACCAAAGATGGGCACTTGGAGCGATTAGATCAACCATAATTTTCAGAGATAATCTAAGATAATAATCCAAACGAGAAAAATCAACGTCCGTGATGAAAAAAGAACCCAGAAAGAACACAAAGCTTCTGTGACTTCAGTAATATCGACCTGGCTTAAGCTTTAGTCGATAAGTTTCACAAAAATTGGCGGATCTTACCCCTGAAACGTCCTATTTTCCAAAGGTGGGCTAATTTTACAATTAAGAATTGTTCTTAGAAGAGCAGACTGTTTTTGTTTATGTATTTGTGGTTAAAAGGTCTTAGGCTTTTATTTTCTTTTCTTTTCAGTTAGGCGCGTAAAAGATAAAAAATCAAAATAAAAGGTTGTATTAAATAGATCTGTTAGTAGAAAAGATCAACATTTAAGGCATGCCGTCTTAACAGTTCAGTAAACAAACGCAAAGTGTCAGTCTTAAAAACAAAAGCACTTGGAAACAAAAAAGAGTCATTTGGTTAAAGAAAATTTTACCTAGATGTCAAAATGTACATACCACCCAAATAATTTTTTTGACGAAAAATGTGTGCTCCAATTTACGATTGTTTTTATAAAGGTTTATAATTACTTTTTAACTGATTTATCACATAAATTGTATGGTAGCTTAAGATATATATTTATATATATATACTTTAAATGTATTTGTTGGGTTTGTAATGTTTAATCATTGTTTGCATGTGTATGTATTTGTGTGTGTAGTGGGACCGTGTTTTTATAAATAGTTTATAAATTATGCGACAAAACTCTTAAATATTCCAATATTAGAATATGACAAAGAAAAGAAATCATATTTAAAGTTAAATACTTAAACTAATATTCGCCAAGTGAACAAAATTTAAGAAAACAATATAGCATACATACATAAGTATTTCTTTGTAAATGAAGGGTAAATCTAAATGTTAAGTAAGCTATAAACTAATAATCATCAGCTAATCTGATGCCACTGGCCTATATTCTGGCCACATACAACTTTCCTACTTGGCAACGCTTTCTAGATAATCTCAAGATTTAATCATGTTTCATGTTTAATTTCTGACTTATGCTTAGACTATATAATATTTGGCTTCTTTTAATACAACTCGCTTAGTTTGTTTCGGAAATACGCGTGTTTTAAAATTTGAGAGACGCAAACAATTGACTCGTTAATCGAACCGTTTTCAAAACTTTTCTTCTCTTATAAAATCTATGTACATGTACATACATACATACACACAGACATTTGTGGAGGAGGAAGAATACAGAGAGAGAGAGAGAGAAGAGGAAGTAGAGAAAAGGATCAAGGAAGTGGGTTAAAATTATGAAATGTAAACTATTAATTGAGCATTGAGCAAAAATCTGTGCTAAACGCCTACTAAACTAGGATAATGTCTGGCATGATGTGTTTTTGTTTGTTTTTCGTTTTTTTTTTTTTTTGTTTGTGAGTGGTAATGTTTATCTCCTTTATGGCTTCTAATTGATGGCGGCGGGACTTTATGAGTGAACTCCAGCTGCTGCTGCAGTGGCTGAAGTGCTGGCGCTAACATCCTCGCATATGGTATGAAGTTTCTCCATCTCCGAACTGGTCACAATATTAATCGAACTGACTTTGGCCCGCTGATAGGCCACCACAGTGTTTTCGCCCAAGCATTTGACGCACACATAGCCAATGAGAACAGCAACACCAACTGTCATTACTCTAACCAATGGGTCCACATACATCTGTATGACCACCCAGGCGGCTGCTCCAGTTACACACATCAAAGTAATCAGAATTACTGTTTTTGACCAATGTTGAATGGTGAAGCCTTTGTCCCACTCGAGTCTGTATGCAAGAAAGAGAACGAATTTAGTTTAAAAATTGTAGAAAAAACAGAAATTAGAACTCACTTTTTGGTCTTCTCAATCTCATAGGGATGCCCGCACACCTTGCAGGATAGTTGAGCCTCTGAATTGCTGCAACTTTCGACTAGCCATCGTTTCAGGCACTCATGATGCACCGAACTGACATCGCCAGTGCAACGACAGGGCTGAATTAATGGTTCTGGCTTATCATTGTCATAGCAAATCCAACAATCCTTTTTATTCAAAAACGATTGACCCTCTTCGGGTGACAATTTGTTTGTCTCTGCATTCAATGTTGGTATCGATGGATCGATTTGGCGGGACAGAAGTTTGCGAGGATTTAATATCCATAGTTGCTCAGGAGCCATCGAATTCCACAAGCAGCACGGGAACCACAATGCAACACCGATTTCGGCAATACGAAAAATAATGTCATGCCAATTGCGCGAATTGACGGGAACCCTAAAAGTGTGTGTCAGTGTGACGAAAATATTCTTTAGTATAAAGTATTAACAAATTAATCAAATGAAAATAAACTACTCACTTAGTTTTCCAAAAGTCGCCCAAAGTCTCCGAGGTAAGAAAGCCAACAATCACAATGAGCATAATGGCCTGACTCAGCAAACCAAAGCGTGACTGATGCAATTGCGAGGCATTCACAATTGCCTCGCTGGGTCCCAAAATTTTGCCCGTCTGATCGTAGACGAATCCTCCGCGGAGTTTAAAGAAAACTTCCACTCCGTAGATGAGAAAGAAGACCACGACAATTAGCAAAAGCACAGCATAGCAACCATTAAATATATGCGCATAGTCCCGACGTTCCGCATTGATCAATGAGTTGAAAACTTCGATCCCGAAAAGACTATACAAAAAGAAATTGAAGGCCACGAAGCCAAGGAAACTCTTTGACAGGAATTGTGACTTCTCCCAGCGTATGTCTCGCAGATGAAATATCTGCAATGGCAGTCAAAAACAGAATGAATAGAAATTAACAATAGAAGAAAAAACAATGTCTAAACAAAAACAAGTGCAAATTTCACATCGAACGTAAGTTTAATTAATGCCTGAGAGAGTGAGATATGGTAGAATAACAATAACAACAGCAACAAAAACACAATACTAACAATAAATCATTATTATGACTCCTGAGTGCACATGTCCTCAATTCTGTTATCTGTTTTGTTTTTTTTTTTTTCGGTTAGACCCACTCTCAGATAACTAACAGCGGAAAAAAATTGAGCTAGTCACAATTAAAATATGAATACTCTCATTCATGGCTATTCTAGAGATTAGATAGGAAATTACTTGAAAAAATTTAAATTTTGCACTCCATCTAGAAATATGAAGTGGCCTAAAGAGTATTAGGCTTTTTGCGCAGTGTAAGGGAAATGAAAGATTGTTCAATGCTCATCTTCAACAGATCCATAACAAAAATATCTTTCACAGCTTGGTGTAACCTTGCACTATCTAAATTCTAGGCTAATAAATCATAAACAATTCAATCCAAAATATAACAGAAAGTTGCCACAATGGCTCAATTTCAAAAATTTATCAAAGACACTAAATACTAAATATGGCTTTATGTACATATGTATCGCTAAGGGAAATGACATTTTTATCAATCGAAATTGAGTTGTAATCCATTCATAGTAGACAAACTCATTCATACTCGACTGATTCTATTTTGTCAGCATAGATGACCTTCTAGACTTAAACAAATTGAAATTCTAGAATACCTTACTCGAATGAATAGTTCCATCATTTATTCGGTGACAAAAACAATACTCAGAGTACTCTAACTGTTGAAACGATTCGATCAATCATTGAAATGTATATTCAATCAATATAAATTTAAATGGTTCGAATAATCGTGCAGCATTCTTATGTGTTTATAAGTTCATACTAGAAATCTGCATTAATATATTCATTTCTAACTCGAAAGTACTGTACAGTAGTTTGGTGTACTCAAAAATATTGCACTCATTTTATACTACACACTATATTCAACTATTGTGAAGTGACAGTAATACTTGAACTAGACCGGAAGCCATTTGTTTCGTTTTCTCCGTCTATCTTTAATGGCTAGCTTACTATGTATACAATAACTTTCTGGGTAAAGAGAAAAAACATTAGCATACATTAGACTCTACAAGAACCCAAGGAAAAGATGTCAACACTGGGCTTGGTGTTGGTCTTAGTTGTTTGCTTGGTTCCACGAATATATAATGATTATAAGGCTAAGTAAACTAATTAGCAACTATTTCATCTACAGAAAATACTCCTTCAAGAAACTTAAAATATCTATATTTAAGATCATTTTTGACTTTTTTCATAAAAAATCTTGTTTTTTAACTTCATATAACTACTAACTTTACTCTAGAGAAGTAATAATGTATTCATATAGATTAATGTATTAATAAAATTTAGATTTGGCAACTAGCCAATTGATCTAGTGATGGGTCTGAAATGACCTACAGAGTTTATGAGCTAATGCTGAGTTCACGACTTTAATGTACAGAAAAATAGCAATCCTTTTTTATAGTTGAAGAAAACTAGGCTATTATAACAATAATATTGCGTATATTCTCAATGGCGAGCAAATAATTTCTCTATTCTTTTAATTTGAAGGACTGAACGCAATTCCTAACTTTAATCTATAAGCAATATGCTAAATGACTGACATTATTATAAATTTTAGTTAATACATATGCTTTTCAATCTTGAACACTATCATTCATTTACTCTGGTCTCTTTTGAGACAATCTAATGAATGTCTATATAGTTTTTCATAGTGTTTTGACTCAATTTCAGATTACTGTCAGCTTACAAACTTAATGAATTGCATTGTGTGTGTTTTTGCCATTGGTTTGTTAGCTCATTCGTTGAGTTGTGCATTTCGTTCTTACCTCTGCCCACATGCAGACAATTAAAGAGGCGCAGGTCATGAGCAATGGATAGTAGGCGGACATCAGCGTTACGGCCCATTGCGGTTGCATTTCCAACTGGAATAAAAAATTAAATTAAATTGAATTAAATCCAATTGAATTGAATCAAAATACAATAATGTGTTTTTTTTTTGTGTAAAAAAACTAACCGGAGTGGTGAAGTAGGCACCACGCAAAGAGGCCGCCACAAAGACCATGAAGTAGAGCAGTTTCTGTGTGGTTATGCGACAGGCTCGCAGTACGGATGGCTGCTTAAGGCGCTGATATTCGGCCACAATGCAGATGAGCAACTGGATCACCGAGACCAAGGCGACCACATAGAAAACGGTGGAGATTCCGGCATAGTAGGGTAAATTGAAAATGTTGCACTCGTCGCCGGCATAACGGATGTCGCAGACACACGTGTTATTCACACAATCGCCACGGCCGGAGCAGCTGAGATCATTGTCGGGCGTAAAGGGTCCATAGATTCCACCGCCAATGGCCTTACTGTGGCCGCCATTGCGCATCTTTTGGGCAGCGGCAGCCACTTCCAGTGGCGATTGCAAAACTCGCTTCGAGCAACGCATCAGGGTATCCAGACTCGGCAGCATCCTATATTAAATTGAACTAAAATGAAAGCAAAGATTTCTCATTAATAAAACATTCAGTTGGCTGGGCAAATCGATAAACGAATCAAAAACTGCTACGAAAAGTCGGCGCATCATTGGCATATAGATCATTGGGTAGGGGGATGTAGTTGTTGGCAGGAGGCTAGACTTGGGTGTCATTTGAATAAACATTTGTGTTGTACCTTGCCTAGAGGTCGTTAAAAAACAAAACAACAAATGCAAATATTTGCATATAGTCTCTATCGAAGAGTCGAGGCAGTGCAATTTGGTTAAACATTAAGGGCATTTACTACAAACATTCAAATTAAATAGTCTACCAACAAATTAAAATTTAAAATAAAATAAGTTGTATTCTTCGCATTTAGTATCGAGAGCAAACAAATTTAAGACATGTTCAGTAGAAAATTTCAATTTTTCTAGAATGATTTGAACTCTAATTCAAATTCTAATAAAATTAATTTAATAAAAGTTATTAAAACAAACTAAATCTTGAAATGTTCGCAGTTCTGTAATAAACGTTTTTAATAAAATTTCAAAAATCCAAACATTTTTTAATCTCAGAAAATTCTAACAACGATCTGTAATGAGTTAAAAGCAATTTAATATTGTTTGTCCTAGTATTAGATATTTTATAAACTAATATTTTATTCAGATTTCTTATTAGTATTATTATTAGTTTGATTTGTGAAGAAAGTTTATTCAAAAAGCTACCGAAACAAATATTTGAGTTAAAAATTTAAATTCTTAATTTTCTATGGCATTGTATTGTGAAGATTAACTAAAAAACCAGAGTTCCGAAGCTAACTCCGACCGCGCCGAAGTTTGCATATCCTTACAAAATTTATTTTGTTAATCTTTCCTTACCTATGGTCTTCAAAGTGGAAAAACGTTTTGAAGGGTTTCTTTAAAGTCTAATGTTTGCGAAACGGCTTAGATAGGGAAAAACAAAGTTATTAATCAAAATCACTGTTGTCGGCCGATTGTCACCCGATCTTGATCGAATTCGGCACAGCAATTAACAGATATCCTTCTATGCGTTGCACACTTCTGACCAAAATTAATATACCCTTTTTGCAAGGGTATAATAATATTGCTTTAATAGCCAAGCCAAACATGAAAAATAGTTCTTTTGTATTGCGCTTCTACAAACACTAAGCAAATGGTTATTTTAATTAATTTTAAACTTTTCACACATGTGTAAGTAAGCACAATGTGTGGACAAAAATTAATATGTGAAACTCGAAACTGTTGTTTAATAGCCTCAATATGAAATATACATATATTTATAGGATAATTATTAAAACAAAAAACATGCTTAAATACAACTTAGTTGTATTTTATGGCTTTACTTTATGGAGTAATAAAAGAAAATTGCGCGAACACTGTAAAAAAAATATATATTTATACTTTTCATTCTAGTCATGTGAAAAATGTTTTCGACAAAGCTTTTTAATTAATGACTTTTGAGTACAAACAAATGACAAATGATTCATAATGGATCGCACTTTTGAGTCTAAAGAGAGTAAACAATTTTCCCGGTACTCTCTTCTAGGAAAACTCTTATCGAGTAGTTGAATAATATTGAATAATGTTAAGCGTTGCTCTCTTAAAGATGTTTACTATCAAATTGTTCAACGGAAACAATAATAATAATTAATAAATTGTTAAGACTTTTGCAGCAACATTAATGAAAGACTCGAGGCTTTAAAGATCCTTCCCTCTCTTTTGCTCTTCCCTATACTTCCCCATAGATCAAAAATAATTTTTTTTTTTCTACGCCTCATGCATGTCAATTGGTTAATATAGAACTGACAGTTCAATAGATTTCGCCTGACTGGCAAACTTTAAGGGGTAAAAGAAAAAGAGTGTTGTGTATTTTATTGATTCACATTCATCTATCTATGTATCTATGTGGATGTGTGTGTGTTGATTGATTGATGGATGGATGGCTTAGAATCGATGTTGGCATAATAATATCTAATAATGCTAAACCTTAAACAAAAAGTTTGCACATTTTCCGTTAAGAATTAGATAAGCCTACGCTGAGTCACTCATACACGAGTTCGTTTGACTCTGAGTGTGTCCCTAGGGGGAATTAGTTAATTCGTCGAAGTGGTGTCTCATCTATTTGGCCCTAGAGTGTCTCTCTACTTTTAACATTTATTTTAAAATAAGAGTCACAGTGAAATTTTGAAAAAAGCTTAAAAAATGTATATACATTTTGTAATTATAAGGTTGACTAATAAACTCCAAAATACCTGTATAATAAATATTGAAATGGTACCTACTTTTTACATGGTTTGTAATTTTTTACTTAACTACAACAATTCATTTATATACATATCATATAATTTAGTAAAGATCGGAAGATCTGACAATTTGCAAGTAAAAATAAGTTCTCATATATATGTACATATCTCATATGTTTATGGCCAAAATGCTGGCAGCAACATGGCCAATAAGTTTCTAAACTGTAGGTCCTGGACTTGGTCCATCCTGCGTTTTGGTTCACACGCGTATATAATTTTATATCAAATCATATTTCATTGGTAAATTTAAAACTGCCGTCATAACTTGATCAAATTACCGTAAAAGACAATAAAAAATTTTATTTAATAAGACAATAAAAAAGCCAGAAAAAGGAAACACAATTATTTCTTTGTCTTGGGTAGATCTTTATTTGTAGAAGAAAGCTATTGTTTAAATTTTAATCTTTTTGTTGCCTTTGCAGTATTTTGTCACATTTCTATTATAAAAATTGCTAAAATTGATTTGATTTCTTTCTCAAAAAGGGACCCAAACGCACTTACTCTTCAACGATACGGTAACGATCCCCATTGTCCGATATCAACTCAAGATATCAATCATTTAAAAGGGACTTAACAACGCAAGTATCCCCGTAACCGGGCACTTGTCCTTATATAGCATACTATACATAGCTATAGCTCAAGCTTTCAACCAACCATTAATCAAAACCGGCTTAAATGGTTTTGAAATTTCCAATTTAACAATAAATGTCTCTCTAAGAAAAAGCGGGGTCTTTAATTAAGTTTCCCGGAGTGTACATTAAAACTTTTAAGAGTTGAGAAAATGCATGACAATAGTCCTAAAAAAGGAAGTCCACGTTGGTTACGATTTCCACTCATTTCAGACTTGTTTATTTATATCTTTTATATGTGTAGTTTAAATGTCTTTATACAACAAAGAATTATCTCTTGCCACATGTTTACACATGAGGCCCTCGTGTTAGCACACATTTAACGTGGAGGTTGGCAAAGGGTATTAAATATAAATTATACATACATATATTCCTTTTTTTTTTTTATTTTAATTTGAATTTAAATCAATTTCGTTCTAACAATAAACAAAGAAAGTTCATTTTATGGTCAACACAGTTTTGCAAATCATTTTCATCACCTTTTCCAGAAAATGTTTTTAGGCACACACCATAAATAAAATGCTAATATATATTTGTACATATGAATATAGATATATATATAAATATGTATAGGTGTGTGTATTTTTTCAGTGTGTTGTTGTTGCACTGTGTTTTTTTTATACTTTTAGTGGCCTGACTGGCGATTAGATAAAGTAAAACAGTTTTAAGAGTTCACACCACAGACACACTCACACACAAAAAATTAAAAGTTGAGGGTTATATTTAAGGTTCCCACTGTTTCATTTTGAAGTTTAGTAGAGCGGAAATGTACATATACATATGTATTTAAAAACAAAAATTTCAAAATAAAAATAAAGGGGCAAAGAGATAATGAGAGACGCAATAGGTAATCAGTTGTCAGTCCAGAAGGTCGATAATGAGACCCACCATTATAATATTGTTCTTGTTGTTGCTTGTTGTAAGTTTTCAACATTCGTTTTTCACTGGTTACATAGATCATAAACCGAATTCAAGTATTATGTTTACTCTCTTTGAATGAAATTGGAACACACATCGGACACATACATATGCACATATATGTACATATAAAGATACGCATGAGTTTTTACATATATAATAGATATATATGTATATATTTTATTTAATATTTCTTAGTCTATCGATACGTGGGGTCCGCGATTAGTTGGCACAAGTTCATAACGCGAAGCGTTTGCTCTTCAAACTGAACTGCAAATGGAATCATCAGCAGGCAAAGAGCAAACCATTTCCACTTTGTGTCTCTCTTAACACTAGTGACCAGAAGTACTCGGACTAAATATACATTAAATAGTTCAAAATAACGTTACAAAAAATTATTTAAAAAAAAGGATCACGTTATTGTCTTTACAAAGCAAAAATCGTAACGATTTTAGTTGCTATTGCTTTTGACGGGAAAATATATTTGTGGCATAAGTTTTAGAAGTAATAGATCTTGCATAGTTTATGGCTATAAGCATGTACTGTATATTAGGAATATTAAAAAATATCCTTAATATCCTTTTACAATTTAGGCATTTATTTCTGGTTAGGTTTTTATAAACGAAAATATATAATGCTATTTCACAATTTTATTATTCAATATGGACCGAAGAGCAAAAATATCTATTCATTTGAGAATACATTGCTCATTATTCTGAAGGTAAAACTTTGGAGACGGCAGAGCGATTTCAAAGCGATTTGACTTCAATGACATTAACACTAATCAATTCCAAATACAAATGTGCACAGGACAGAGCAAAATAACTAATCTTTCAAATATACATTTGTTTAGTTCAAATACTTATAACTAGTAGTGTACATTTGTCTCTCGATTTCTCGATCGCTACTGTGGTGCTCATAGTTATCGCTTTGTGCTCACTCAGTGACTGACAGGCAGCAGGCAAGCAGTTCGACAAGCAGTTCGGTCGCAGATTGTCCCAAAAAACAAAAACCACACTCATCTTCAGATTATTAAAACACCAATTTATTTATGTAATTTTTACTAACTTTTTTAAATTTCTCTAAAATTTATAATATTTTGAATCACCATAAACTTCAAAACTAGTTCAAAAATTCGAAATACTTTGTTCTCTGTGTTCAAGTTTAGTTTAAATAATTATTTACTAATATTCAAGTGTTAATTATTATCTTAAAAACTATAACTAAAATGCCACAAATGATAATTTGTCATTGATCTACACACGTTAAAGAAATTATTCTTTTCTATAGATTTTTTTTCGAAATGATTTTAAAAAGTTCAATATATTAACCAATTAATCTAAATAGTACAATATATTTTATGTTCCAATTTATAATTAAGCTTTAAGAATAAACTAATCAATTTTTCAGTTCAGTCAAACTAAAGACAACTTATTGTAATACAAACCTAAATCGGGAACTCTTTGGTTTCGGATTAAAAACCCTTTAAATTAAGAAAATCATAAATTTTAGCAGAAATTAAAAAATGAAATAAAACATTGATTTTCATTTGCGTTTATGAAACATAAAAACAAAATTTAGAGACGTTCGTTGTTAAATTCTAGTTGAATAAATTGATTTTAAAACTCTTCTTTGATTTTAAAAATCTTTATAAAATCAATAAATAATCCACATTAATTTGAAAAACCACAGATATATCTCTGTAAACTTCAATAAAACATCCCTCGTTAATATTTTAATAACATATGGTGTGACTTCTTTGGCAAACTCGACAAGTTACCTGAAAAACAAGTTTCTCGCCTCACCCGCAGCTGAGTTAAACTAGACGGGTTTTGTTTTGTTCTTTTTTTCTTACGTTGATCTATGCAACACCTATGTATATGTAAGTAGTTCAGTGGGACCGGGAGGGCGAGAGAGCTATTGGGAGAGCATTGGAACAAGGGTTTGTTCGGGGGCCCCCATAGTTGAATGAACGGTTGATAGCAGTAGTTTTGTATACTTTTCTCCATTTTCTTCTATTATTTACACGTACCCGGTGATAAAGTAAATATAAAAGCTGATATCTTGTCACGATATACTTGGGGCAGTGTTCTTGAAGTTGCCAATTATCCATATATTCTTTCACAGTCAATAAGAACCAGTTTTGAAGTAGATACTAGTACTTTGTGGGACTAGAATTTATTAAGAAATTATTACTCTGAAGTTTTTTGCGACATTATCGACCATACATAAAAATAAACGCAAATTGATTAAAGTTTGTTTTTTTTATGTATTTACATATATTAATTCAATTCTATGATTAAGAGATTTAGTCACATATTCCTTTTCCCTAATGCATAGGACATTTTCATTGAAATTCCTAACAAGTTCCTTCACACAAGTTTCTTATAGGGAAACCTTCTTTGGGGATTCCTTGAGGATTGATCCTTTTGTGTATTCTTAGAGCTCACATTAAGGAAAATGCATACTTCTTGTTGTTTTTGCTTTTTTTTTTTATTAAGCGCTTCGAAAAGTAAAAAAAAAAAATTTTTAATGGCTAGACTCAGAATTTTCTAACTTCCAAAACATCTCAAAGTCGGTTTCTAGATAGTCGCTTAGATAGTGTAATATTAAAATTAAATCTACACTATTTAATTAGATTAAATGCTTATATTGCAAGTGCTCTAGGAACTTTTAATAAATAAAGCCTAATTGTTATATTATTAGGAATTAGCTACAGTTATCTGAATAACTCCCCTAAAAATATGTCGAAAACCACGTGAATATGGGGCGTGGCGTGTTGAAAATTACAAATTATAGGTTGACAAATTAATGGGTATGTATGTATCTGTGTGTGTGCGTGTGTGGATAGTGGGCGTGTTAGTTCAAAGTTGAGGCAATCGAAAATTTCAATTTAGTCGGGAAGCGAAAATTAACATATGTATGTACATGTACATACATATATCGAACTATTCATTTCTTGTCTACGTGAGAATTTCTTGATTGATAATAAATTGACTAAATAAATAACTAAATAGAGAAAAAAGGCCAACTCTAACGCAATAACAAAAACAACCGCCTACGACCTTCAAATTAGAATTGAATTAACTGCCCATACGTGACGCAGCTTTCATCTTTACTCAGAACCTAAAAGATATCCAAGAACTGAACATTATCATTATCATTATCATCATCATCATTATCGTTATTTTGTGGCGTATGTGAGTCAATTAATAGCCATTTAGCTGTCATTAGAGGAAAAACTTTTCCAACTGCAAAAGACACAATTGTTTCTCATAGATCAGCGAAACTCTTGCCAAACGCTAATTGGCAGATAATCATCGAAACACGAGTAATGCAATTTGTCGCACAAAAATTTTTGTTGTTTTTTTTTTTTTTTTTTGGTTGAAAGCGGAATATTTGAGATACGAGAGAAAACTGCGTAAACCATTTTAGTAACCAGAGGAATAAATGGGTAAAAGCTAGGTAGATTAAGCGCTCATTACTGGCGAAATCAAAGTTTGTAATTTTGTTTTTTTGGCAACCTAAACAGAAAACATAATTTGAGAACGGATATGAAGCAATTTTTTTCCTTGAAAACTTTTTTACTCACAAAAAACCACAATCTTTTTGTTAAAAAAAAAAAAAATTAACGAGAAAGTGAACAAAATGGTTAAAATTATTATGATTGAAAATATCACCCAAAACTGTTTAAGAAAAGGGGTTAAAAGCAACTCATTAAGCCGTAGCTAAGATACCATTTTCTCCCGAAAAAGGAGTTTTATATGATCAAAGAACGAGCTCATGTCTGAGTATTTAATTGGAAAAGAGGTTCGAAAAATATTCGTTTGAGATCAAAAATTCTTTTAAATGCTTGGTGAGTATTGGAAATATAACATAATATCATTGGCAGGAAGTCTATATTCCGAGTTACAACAGGATTAAATTCAAAGGCCAAAGTTGCTATGGTAAAATAGCAATAAAATATATAAGGAAAGCCATCTACTTATTGGCATGACAACACAAAAACAACTACAAGATAATGAATTGTGAAAGAACTGATTGCAATATTAACTACATTGGTTTGCATTTTGTATTTTGCATTGTTTTTCGATAAAGAATTTTAGTCATACATTTAATATATGTACATAAGTAGTACATAAATTTAGTGAATTGATAGCGCATAGCAAATAAATGTATGTACATACAAGTAACATTCTTATCACTGACGTTGGACGATTTATAAATTTAGACTCCTCGAGAAGAGCGTGACAACATAGATTAGAGAATTTTTTTTCGATTGAGCAAAAATATTGACTCACTTGTATAAAGTGAATTAAACATCCGGACAGCCATTAAATTGTTAAAAGTAACTACATATAATGTTTTGTTTTGGGTTAAATGTTAGTTTAATTTCATTAATTTGCAATTTTTAACAGTAAAAAACTAATTATTTTCTCTTTTTTTCAAGATTTAGACTAAATATAATTTCTATTTTCTTAGAATGAATTTTTTTTAGCTTAACTGGAAATTTATGCTGTTTTCTGATTTTTCGGTTCCACAATCATTCGTTTCCAGCAACAAAAAAAAGTGCGAATTCAGAATAAAAATCGGGTAAGAATAAAGAGAAAATTGAACAAAAAATAAAAATAATTAACCATTCGGTTGATTGCGCAGCATTTTGCGATAGCACAGCAAACGTACTGAAGCTATGAAAAAGAAGAAGAAATGTCTTTTATCGTTCAAATGAGGCAAATACATATTATAAATGTACTTACATATATTGAAATTGAAAATATCTATTTACTACATACAAACAAGAAGAAATCTCATGCATGGAACAGATAATGATGATGATAATGGGAGGGGAACCAATATATTACTCACAGCATATCACAGGGAGCCTAACCAGGCTAGTTGAAGATTTTTCTTCTTCTTATATAATTTCTGTCCCACTTTAAGTATTAGCTGGAAAAGAAGCGCTCAGAGTTAGCCATGTGTTATGTAGTTATGTTTCTTGTTTGTTTGTCGCTTTATAAGCCATGAAAAGAAATGGAAAACAAATGTAAGTCATAGGCAAGGTCATTCAAACAAAAGCACCACGGCAGCGCAGGAGAAGGAGGATGAAGGACTTTCACTTGATATGGGTACAAGACGACTATGGCCTGGTAAGTATCTTGGCCTGTCGTCCCAATTAGTTAAGACCCAAATGAAGTTCAGCGAATTATTAAATACTCTTTAACCAACTGAAAAAAAGGTATACACTTTTTTTAGAATTAGCTACGATACCAATTAAAGTTACCGAAAAATACAATGTCGAAGCACGGTTTAAAATGGTACTCAAGAAAATTAAATTTTAACACCAAAAAATGTATAGTCATTGGGCCTAAGTCTATATATACATACATATTTCTATAACAATTGCATAGGCATACTTATGTAAATAATCTATTCAACACCATGATAAACTTTACAGTCTTTCCATTAGTTTCATCGGTTACAAACAAAATCCAAATATGCTTTAAAAAAGGTTCCCAATCGAAACTTGTGAATTTCTTACGATTGATTAGGAATTTACAGTCACATATGTATGTACATTGACTTTGCCATTAAATAGTCAATAAAATATTGGGGTATTTCCCATACGTGTTTAATAATTGACTCTGACTTGTATTTTGTATATTTGTCAGGGATTCCGTGCAAATTAACTAATATCAGTATAAATATTTTATGATGAAAATCAAAACTGATGTGCACCTAGCTTAGGATAGTGTATATATAGTGTATATGTATATACATACATATATTTATGTATATAAATGTCTGCATATACCACCATCTACATAATGAGCACAAATGTCTAAGGCCATAAAGACGCCCCACCACCACCCACACGCAAACACACACATTATGCATTTGCCGCAGAAGAAAAAGTCGTTCACGACGAAGACGTCGCGACGTCGAGAACATGGCGTAATTTTATACAGCAAACGATAAAATGCGACTTGTGCGCCTATATTACATTCACATTTACATTTTCTCTGTTTTTCCCTGGGCATAAATTTGCCTAAAGGTGTGTGTGGGGTGAGGTGCTTAGCGCGTGCCGTCGGCATGTGAAAGACGGCAAAGAAACTTTTTCAGCATGAAAAATGAAGATCTGCGTAATAAATGTAAATGAATTTACATACATACATAGTTTCGACGATGACACTTTTGTACTGACCTGCCCTCATTTTTTCTCCTCCTCTTCCACTCACTAAGAGTATGGGACTGTGTGTGGATTTGTGTCTAAATAAATAAATTCGTTTGCAAATTGCAATTAAAATGATTGATTTCTACTTTTAAATGAAATGCCTTAGCAAAAGGCATCAAATGGCGCAATGGTTCCGCCATGTAATCAGCGATGCATTGCGTGAGATGATGGGAAAGTGAAAATCCAATATTCAATCATAATTCCACACGACATGTGGGAAAAAACTTGACTACACAGTGAGAATCACATGAGAAAAGCATTCTTATTACAAAGACGAGCAAAATCTATGTAGATTCTACTTTATTTCTGTACATATTTACATTTGTTATATTCTTATAAAATATTGTACTAATATCTTAAAAACTGAGAGATTAGTTTGTATAGAAACAGGGAGACGAAGAATATCCAATTTCGTTATTGAATTTGCTTTTTTTTCCAAATCTAAGGATATCGTCAAAATAGTTCTTTAAAATTTTTACTAAAATCTTAATATGAAGGATATACAATTTCCGTGGTATAAAAATTTATGATTTACGAATATTATGGAGAAAAATAAATAAAGCGAAAGTCTTAATGTGTGCATACAAAATTATAAGCCACTGTATATAAACAAACAGCTGCAGATACAGACATATGTATGTATATGTATTTATGTGTGGGTGTGTTGGCAAAAAACATGTTTGCTGTGGTCTTTGGGACAAAATGGCAAAATAGACAATAAGAGACAGATAATTACAATTTGTCTATATTATTTTGTCTAAAAAAGACTAAAATGCAAATAGAACAAAACAAAATAAATACGATAAATAATAAGCACGAAAAGCAAATTAAAGTGAATGAACGCACACACAGATAAACAGACTGGCAGGGAGACCAATACATACATACATCTACATAAACACGAGCAAAAATAAAGCTCCACAATATGCCGTTACTTGATGACTAGGCGCGCGTTTGTTTAGTTTGGGGGAGGGCAGAGAGATAGAGAGAGACGCCATGAGAAAATGGCTTAGTGCGCGTTGGGTGCAAATCAAGTGCAGATGCACCGAAAGCACAGTGGGCTTTTCACGTGGTAAGGCCGTTTATTAACTAGCGTTACTCTTTTTTTCAAAACTTTTTTTAAAATAATAAATACAATGATTCGATTTTATTAATTTACACTGCAGAGCTTTTTTTATTATTACCAAAGATTACGTAACAAGAAACAAACAAAATTATGCTTAACCAAAATAAAAATATAATAAAATGTGCGTATTCATGACCCACTGTGCTTGATAATCAATTTGCTTAGGTATGAAGGGAGGCCTGCTAGCGAGTGAAGGGAAAAGTATATGGTAAGTACTTGGCGCTTGCAGGCAAAAATTGCATTCACTGCAGAGAAACATATGTACATACATACATACATTTATAATTGATGGACTATTAAATGGCCTATCAACTTTAAGGTGTTTGGATTTCGATGAGTCACCTGGAATTAGGTGCACACCTGAACGAATTACCGTTTTACGTGTCAAAGAACAAAACAATATGCTTGTACGGAAAAGGGGAAACCATTTTTAAATAATCAAATATTGTTTAATAAACGACTACTCACCTAATGTTTTTGTGGAACTAAGTTTTGATTTACACACAAAAATTGCAATTTTATACAGTTATATAAATATGTATTATTTTTACATATGAAAATAGTAATTTTTATTGCTCGTTTCACATTATGTTTCGTTAGGTTACATTTGAGAGGACGCAAGGCGAATCCTGTTTTTTTTTTTTGTTACTTGCACTCAATACTTCACACAATTTTTGCTTTGAGCACTAATCTACTATATACTTTAAGCACACTGTCACTTTTGTTTGCAGTATATTAATTATGTATCGTTTTATTCATAATTTTCGCATTTTTTTCATGATCCGCAAAGCATCAGTTCCGTTTTGTTGTTTTTTCTTTACTACTCAAAAAACAACATGTCCCAGCAAACAATTATTGCAAACCAACAAAAAACAGTTTTTTTTTTTTTTATCGATAACCCAGTGAGCATTTTATGTCAAGAGTCTTAAATAGTGATTGATATTTTGAATTCTGCACATTTTGGTCGTCGTACCTTATAGAAAATAGCATCTCTTTTAGATTGATGTTCTAATTGATTCTTCCATTTTACCGATTACACCAAAAGTATTAAACTCTGTTGAGACTTCTTATTTCTTGTTTGCGGACTTTTATACAAAAATGTACATGGTAGATATGCCTCTAAAAATAAAAGAAAGCTTTTTTTTTGAGTCATAATAAAAATCAGGACTCCACAAATTTGCCATTTGGCGGTTTCTTAGGTTATTCGCAATGATCGTGGCAAGCAGAATTAAAGAAACAAAAAAAAAAAAAAAAAACAAAAATGGAAACACAAACCAGTGTTAGACCCAAATATTTGGATACAAATATTTCAATATCTTAATTTAAAGGATAAGTTGAGACTTGCTTCGATTAACGATTATTTTATGATCATCAAAACGCCCTTACAAGGACTTGGGCACTTTTATCTCTAACTGACAAAACTGCGGTCGAGAAATAAAACACGCAATTGGAATTATATGTAGTTATTTTATGCATTACCAAATTTACATCTTTGATCCGGAGGATAATGTGGTAAGCGTTGAAATGGATGGAAGCCGATTCTGAAATCTCTAATAATGATAAATTATTTTTTTTTTTAAACAAAGATAAATATATAAATTTTATTAATATGTACATTTAATAATAATATTTAATGCACAACCTCCTAATTGGTGATATTGACTGGCCTGAGCTATTAGCTCAGGTAAATCTGTCGGTACCATGTAGACGGAGTAGACATCCTATTATTCCTTTAACCCTTAGTCGTTGTTCTTATAACTATGCCATGCATGAACTTTTTAGGGTCCTCTGCTCTGATTACCACCTTCTATTCCATGTAATCTGTTCAGAGTCTTCTATTAATATACTTAAAACATGTACTCTTTCTTACTTAGTTAATAGATATAGTAGGTATTATTTGTTTATCTGTTTTTACTATTGTGTATTTGTCTATGCGGACGGTCGGGTGGAAGATCTGCTTCCATATATTTAACATAAGTTATATTTCCGATTTATGAGAAAAAAACAACCCCACACAAGATATTTTGAAAATACAAAAACTTTATGTTTTAAGATTAGTAATTAGTTTATTGACACTCCACATTATCTTTTTGTTTGAGAAAAGCAATGTTAACAATTTGGAAAATCCCAAAAAGTCTAAAAAAAAAAAAGCTTTATTATCATTTTCTTGAATTATGTTATTCACGAGAATTTTTGTAGATTTTGATTTCTTAAGAAAGCATATATTAAATCTTTATCAATGAACAAAATAAGTATTTACATATAAGTATAGTATAGTCAAACGAAGTATAAATAGAGGAATATAAACGTTTTGGACTTCATTAAGTTCGATTCAGTTTATTTATTGGTTGCCTGCGCTGCGGTTGAAAAAATGTCCTTTATCATTTTGGTGGTATTATTATGTGCTGGTACAATATCTTCGAGTCAAATATTCGGACTGTCCAGTTTGAGGGAGACCTTTGTAAGTTTAATATAGGTACGAAGTATCCATTATATAAATTGTAATGACAATTTTGGGTATTCGTTAATTTCAGTTACTCAATGCATATAAACCAGCTTTACGCAATGACTACTGTCTTTCCATTGTTCGAGAAAAAGATAAACTAATAAAGGCTTTGCAAATGGAGCGGGAGGTACTTTTAGAATGGATGGAAGAGGCTTTTAAAGAGCCGATTAATAAAATGGAAACTGTTACGGAGAGCATTTCAGGCGAATCTGAAAAAAAGGATACTAAAATGGAGAGCATAAAATATAAAGTTGTGGACGACAAACTTAAGGAGCCAATAGATGATGAAAATATTGACATTGCTTTTGTCGAATTGGGTGAAACTCAAAAAGAGAATAACAAAATCGACCCTGTCGAGCAAGAACTTGCTCAATCTGGGAGCACTGAAGATTCCGACATCTCTACCGAGACACCTGAGATAGACAAGAGCGGATGGATTGTAATTCAGAGTCGCATTGATGATACTGTTGATTTCCAAAGAAGTTGGGAGTATTACAAAAGGGGTTTTGGAAATCCGAACGGCAACTACTTCATTGGATTGGAGAATTTACATTTATTAACCAAGGCTAAACGATGCGAGTTGTTTATAGAGCTCCGAGATGTGAATGGTACAACTGGATATGCCCGCTATGACAATTTTGCTGTGGGTAGTGAAGATGAAGACTATATGTTAAAATCTCTAGGCGCTTACAGCGGAACCGCCGGAGATTCACTTTCTGCTCATTTAAACTTGAAATTCTCTACCATTGACCGGGATAATGACATATGGAAATTTAGTTGTGCTAACCTGTACAATGGTGGCTGGTGGTTTAGCAACTGTGGACACAGGTAAGATAATATTATTTCTTATTGATTAATTTTAAGCAATATTTTTGTACAAAATTTACTTGCAGTTCTCTAAATGGAATCTTTAATAGCGCTGGTGGAAAAAAGGGCGAAACGGGCATTCTTTGGGGAAGTTGGAAACGTTCATGGGATTGGAATATATCACTTATCTATTCCAAAATGATGATTCGTCCAATGTCTTAATTATGTGAAGTGGTCTTTAAATTTTTGCTAGTGCATTTTATGTTCATAAATCGAATCTCCTAAGAATGTAAATACATAAAGCACTTGTTGCTGCAAATCGTCATAGCTCTAAAAATTTGTATTTCAATATATGCCCTTTATAAGATTACAGCTTAAGGCATCTGCAAAAATTGGCAAGTTTATCATACATATTTTATAATTTTGCACCAAAACTAGATAAAGATATTTGTCCTGTCCATTTGTTTGAATAAATTCAACCTTTTGAAGCGAATTAGTGCACAAATATTTTCTTTGGCACTCTATAAACTTCTTCCTATATGAGTTTTGTCAATAAAACATAATTAACACTTTTAATTCGATCAGCTATCATATAAAAGCCACTCCGTTTATTCCAAAAGAAAAACACATTGTTTGTGTTTTAGATTTAAATATAAAAGGAATTCACTTCACTTTATTACCGATAATTCAAAGCATATTTAGAAGTTCCTGAAAGTAAACAAAAACAAATAAGTCAATTTTAAGCATATTCCTTGGCGGGAAATGAAATCATTTACACTTACTTGGTAATAAGGCCATCCTTCTTGGCCAGACGGACAATACAATCATCCGACTCGCCCATGCGACGAATCTCGCCGCAGATGGCGTAGGTCTTAGAGCCGTCGGTTTGGCGTCCAGTTTCGGGGTCCACATCAACGATGCTCAATTGGACAGAGGCATGGTCCTTGGCGTGGATGATTCTGTTCGATGCCGAGCTACAAATAAGAAAGAAGTATTTTAATAAACAGCTGCATTTAATAAAAAAGAAACAATAAAATTGTAACTCGTACAGAGGGGGGAGGTAGAGGTAGGAAAGGGATTGGACTCAATTGATGAACACGTGTTTCACTTACCATTTGCGGGGCACATACAAATCGACATTCTCACCGGCGTCGTTTTCCATTTTGTTGTATGCTGATAGGGTAAGCAAAACATTTGTTAAATGAATTATACATAATTTTAAATATCATTCAATAAATTTACTTACTTTTTGTAAAAAATTACAAATCAATCGACCGCAACTCGCAAAATGCAGGGCGAAAAAGAGAAAGAGGGAGAATTTGACATTTTAACGCGAAGTTGGCTGCGCTAGATTTTCACATTTTCCAGCACTGAAAAATACGAATTTGGAATATACCAAAAGTATTTTACCCCTATTTTTGCTCCCACTCTCTCAAATAGCGGTTTGCTATCATTATTCGCAATGTTTAGTTCATTTTTCAACCAAACGTGTTTGAGGCGCCACCAGCCGCCTGGTGCACATCAAATAAACATTTTAATTTAAGAATAAAATATTTAAAGCATATATTAAACAAAAATACAATAAATGCGTTGTGCACGGCATAATTAAAAGAAAAACAAAATATAAATTAAATCGTTTAAAGAAATCGAAATTTCTGTTCAAAAACCTGCTCTAAACAAAAAAATACCGTCGGTAAAACTTTGATGTCTATAAATTTTTACATCGAGAAGAAGAATTGCAAAAATACTTTGTGCTCATTCATAATTTATAATCCAAAGGCATACATATACACATACAAAGTCCTGTGCACTAGGCCATCAAAGTGTGAGTATTGATTTTAAGCATATGATTGTTTAGGAAAGAGGCTGAGTGGGAGGGCGACAGGCTCCTCTGTTTGACCTCGCTTGATGTCAGCGCCAATTCTTGTCAATGTTATATTTTCTTTGAGTTTTTTTTTATGTGGTTCTGTGCGGAGGAAAGGACTTATTTGTGGCTTAGGAAGCGGGTTATTTACGGTTACGGTTTACGGCTTACAGTTGCAATTGTGTTTGTTGTATAGTTATGGGCGCGGTAGCTAGAATAAACATTCAATGAACTCAGTTGCTTTGCGCCTGAAAGCATGCAATGTCATTTGCACGAGGCCTTTGCACGATATTGTCCATTCAAGTCTACGCTTTCAATGCTTGTGAATGGTAAAGAATTCAAGTCAAGCTAAAATTGTCTCTGTTTCGTATTGTAATTAAAATAGAATTGCCGGTCTGTGCTTAAAATTAATGAACAAAAAAAAAAAAAAAATAACGGCTGGAGCCAAAAATTTGATTACAAAAACTATCCCCAAAAGTAGACTATATTTATTTTATCAATCTCAGTGATTGTTGCCCATATTTTCTCCTCTTTGCCAAACCCGTATTCTAGCCTCTTGTATATATTTTCGTTAATTTTAAAATAATTGTATTGTTTAGTTGCTTGTCAGCTTTTCTAGAGATCGGTTGGGCTCAGCTCGGAACGCGTATTTACGTCAATTTTACCGCCAATCCGTAAGGCGGCGTGCTTGCCTATTACCTAAAGTATGTGGATATCAGTGCTATAAAAAACAAAAAACACTTTTAACCACGGCCCCGGCCAAGTTGCCTGTTGACCTTTTATGTTATTTATGTATATATAATCTATATATACATTTTATGCAAAATACAAGTCGTACAATAAACGCAAAATGAAATGAGATCATTTTTGCTAAGATTGAGGCTATTTTTACACAACAAATGTAATAAACAATAAATCTACAATATAATGTAAATGCCATATAATAGGAATGAAAGGGAAACTAATTGAGAGAGTTAAAAGTATCAATTAGAAAGGAGAGAGAGGGAAACAGAAAACATCATAAAAGTGATATGCAAAAAGTATGTATGTATATATAAAAAGTAATAATAGTATCGGCAAAGATAAAAACAATCACTTATCATCTTAACTAGAGACTTATTATGACTTTGACATACCCTTACTCTAATTTGCAATAAATTAATCTATAACTACCTTAAAAATTGACAGATTATACATACATAGGTATATAATTGTACGTTAGAATTACATTTTACCAAATTACTAATAATCTTAAATTTTACATTTGTTAACAATTTTATGATTATAGCCAATAAATACCAAATGCCAAATACCTCACTATCTTAGAAATAGATTACAATATCGGTATAGTTGTATAGGTATGAACATATATGTCATGTTTTCTAAACATATCTTATCTCTAGTAAACGATTTCATCATATCAAAGAACCCAGAACTTCAATCAATCTGAAAATGACAGTAAAAATTCTGTTAGTTACTTTTTAAAAAGTTGCTTTTACAATTACAAGAAAATAAAAAGAAAGATTTAATTACCGAAAAGTTGTAACAAATCCAAAGAAAAGTGGTAAAGTGTGATGTCAGCACCCAAAAGTCCGTGGCTGCTGTATAAGCTAAGAATGTTCCTATATACATAATAGAATCATGAAAGACGCATAAAGAAGAAGCCAACCAAAAAAAAAAAAAAAAAAAAAACTAAACTAAAGCACTTTCTAGGTCAAAAGTTGAAAGGCAGAAAGACCCCCTCAGACCACATGACCTCATGATGATGATAATGATAATAATGACGAAGACGATGACGATGACTATGATGCTGATGGGGCTTGTAAAAACTAAAAAGTAAAAAGAGAGCCGGCATGAAATGCAATTAATTTCAACTACAAACCAAAGTAAAAGCAAATGCTGGAACCTATTGCACTCCCTATCAGAGACCTGTCAATCGTCAGCCAATCGTCGGATGAGGCGTTTCATAAACAAATACATTCAGTTAACAAATGTGAAAATTATATGTTGAGAGATTCGAGAGATTCGTGTGTTAGCCAAACTATCTGAACTCGTTGGCAAAGTAAAAGTCATCATATCTTTATTATAGAATTTGAATAGCAAATTACAAAAAAGAAAAATATTCTAATGTCGATTAGAGGAGATTTAAGTAGGACAAAAGATTGAGAATTTCTGTTTAGTAATCATTTTTTTTTAAGTTTGTTCTTTTTTATGGTTTCTATTTCTTAAAATCAAAATTAAAATAACGACTGTAAAATAAATAAATTATATCTTAATTTAAATTAAATATATGCGAGAAACATTATAATAAATGTGTAGGACGAAAGGGAAAAATTATTAAAAAATGTTCTCCTATAAATTGCAATTACGAGACAAATGCACGTTTCAAGCTCCAAAGATTAACTAAAATTTTGAAAGTTCTCATTTGTGCCTAACCATGGCCAAGCCCATAAGTTTTACAATTTCCAAAAAGAAAAAAGAAAAGAAAAGAACAGAACAGAAAAGAAACTTGTTTATTGACGGGCAAGTTAATTTAGATTCGATATTGGCCCATGGGCTTTTTGGTTATGCATTCTTTTCGTATTCTTAACATTTTTCTTTTCATATTTGCAGTGCTTTGACTTTCGAACTGGACTTCAATTCGTTGTGGATGGCTCCAATGATGCCTTCTAATGCATTTCTTTTTGTTGCTGCTGTGATTCTGATTGGTGCCACTTACTGAGCTTGTTGTTACTATACGTTGTTGTTGTGATTGTTGTTTTTGTTGCACTGTTACACAGAAGAAGTTCTTGTTGCATAGCTAGCTTCAAGATTGGAGGAGCAAGACGTTACACTTTGAAAATCGGTCAATGGAAACGGGCTTGTAAGCATCACTAGCAATAAATACAGCAACAACAACAACTACAACAACAACACCAGCAGAAACAGGTGCAAAAGCACTGGCCAAGTAAAGGTGGAAGAGGGATAGCAGTTGATGGTACAGGCTGTCCAACTAGGAGAGAAAACATGTCACTAAAGGTGAGTAGAACAATCAACTACTAAGCAACCGTTATGCAACCGAATTCAGTTATCTTTGACCTCTTGTTTGAGCTGCTTTGGGAAGAAAAGAGGAAACTTTTGTAATTAACTAAATCTTTTTATTAGTTAATATAAGTCAATTTACTGTCTTATCATAATGAACTAGTTTTGGTTCAAGTTCATACAAAGAGAAACCTAAAATTAATTTTGTTTTTAAATTATATTAACTAAAAACTCCACAGATGGAAGGGGGCATGGCAATAATAAACCTGATTAACATGCATACTAGAGAAGTCTTAATACCAAATTTGGTGACAGTAGCTCTTTTATTATTTGAGATCTAGATGTTTATACGGACGGACAGTCGGACTTGCTGATCAAAAATATATATTCTTATGAGGCCTGTTGGCTGTTGCACCCATTTCAATTTAATTTGATGATAACACGGAATAATCTACCTGCTAGAAAAACAGAGTCTGTTTGATATTGGATCAGAAGTCACTTAAATGTATACAGTCTCTCATCTTTTATCTTAACTTGTTGCGATCTTAGTTTTTATGTGGATAGTCATGAGCTCACATAACTAATAATCTTAATAAATACAGCTCACACACATTCCCACTCACACGCACACACAGACACTCATCTATTAACATAGTGTCATAATTTTTGTTTTTTTTTTTTGCAAAACGTATTAGTAGTTTGTGTTATCGTCTCTTTGCCTTTTTCTTTAATTATATTTGTTGGGGCTAAACACTTCTGATAATAGAGGAAAAACCACTTGTTAACAATATATTAAGCTCATACTTAACCACTTTACTACAAACAGTAACCATTAGATAAATTGTGGTGCAATAGCATTTGATCTGCTTGAAGCATTAAAAGTGTTTCTCACCTATAGACGACACCTGACATTTGCAGCTCTGTTGCCACCTCTATGAATATCATCACCAGCATCAGCATCATCATCATTATCATAATTTTTTTTTTATTTTTATTATCATTATGTCATTTTGAAGTGGCGCATTTGCATTGTTGCTTCTTCTCTTGACTGATGATGGGGCAAACGCAAGCAACTTGAGTCACAACATGTGAGGGCTTTTCCTTTCATTGCTCTTCTGGGGCTCTGGCCTCTAGTGGCAGGTGCTCAAGCCTTTGTTTCCTTACATTCATCCACTTAATTTGCTTCATTAACGTAAAGTTGACATTTTCCTGGTCTCCCTCTTTGCCATTTTCAATGACTGTCGGTATGAAAGCGTTCAATTTGAAATATGTAGCTTTTATACACTACCAAAAGGGGTATATTCATATTGTCATTGGTTTCCATAAATCCATTTATCTGATGGTTTTAATGTTATAGCTAAAAAGTCTTTGTCTCCGTAGAGACTTCGATAGATTTTGTCATTGACCCAATTATATACATATACAACAGTCAAAATGTTCCTTAAAAATAAAAGTTTTATAGATATACATATATGTACATATATGTATATATAGACAAAGCCCTGCTCAAGTGTATACAAACTTCTATGAATGGAAAATTGAGGCTCACATGACCCTTGTTTCATTTCTTATGTTTCCCCCTTTGCAATAAATGGTCATTTGTTGTGTGGCGGGGGCAATTACCTTTATGTATTTAATTTAACCCTTGGCTGTATCAAGGGTTTGGACTTGGACAGATATTATGCGATTACTTTTATTAATGTCTAAGGAAACATATATACATATATTTGACTATATTAAAACATTTGTGATTTAAAAAAAGGTTTTTTTTTTACTTAACTTAAAGTCTGTTAAGTATTTAGTGTATGAATAAAAATATAAAGAGTACTATCAAACGTTTATTTTCAACTATGAGTTTATTTAAGATAGATAGATAGTTGATGCTTTAACTTATGGGCTCAACGCTCTCAGGCGCCTGTCTAAGGGTTAACATGCATTACTTATCAAAGGCGGCAACACAAAATAATAATAAAAAAAAAAAAGAATTCACCCAATGTGGATCCACATCCGTTGCGGAATAGTTTTTAGTTACCGCTTGGCCCTAATTACTATGAGACAGATGATGATGATGGCGTCGAGGAGGAAAGTAATTTTCAAATGCAATGTGGGCGATAGCCTAGGGCCAGTCTTTAAATTGAGAGCATTGGCCATGTTGTGGGTGTATTGTGATTACTCAAATTTCTTGTGTTTTGACAGCTGCTGAAATTTAAGTTTTACTAATTGATTTCTTTTCTATTTACAGAAGGAGACGCCCTCCGATGTGCAGTTGCACATGGCGGCCATGCGTGGCGATGAGTTGGCTATGCTCAAAGTGCTAGACAGTGGCAAAGTTCATGTGGATTGCAAAGATGAGGTGAGTAGACTTTGCTTTAGCCTTAGCCTTAGTAATCTATCAATCTAGTAATCTATTGATCTTAAGAGTAAGATAATTAATTAAAACATAAGACATTTAGTTGAGAAATAACATAGAACATATTAAAAATTGAGTTTAATTTTTAATAAATTATTTCTCTAAACTCCATTTTTTACTGTAAGCTTTTTAATTCAATTCTGAAAATGCGAAATCATCTTACACACGTTACGCGATAGGTTTTATTGGTCAGAGAACTGAGAAGCTTATAGAAGAAGCTTAAAAATCATTTAGTAGTTATCGAAATTGAGTATTGTAATCGTAACAATTGTAATCATATTAGACTAAAATTGAACACTCTGTGCATTTCTTAAGGACGACCACTAAAGAAAGTCCTTTAGCGGATCATATAAGATACTGATCCGAGAAGAATAAAAATTACTCTGTGGACAAGAATTCTTTACAAACTAATTAACCTGTATTAAATACTTTTATTAGGGCTCTTATAGAAAAATGTTGTTAATCCATGAATTTAGGGTAAATCTGGAACATCTAAAGGCTTAAGTGCATAAATAAAATACACAATTCGTTTCTCTCGGATGGAAGTAAAAGCGTTTCGTGTTAATTTGCATGCGTGTCGAGGGAAAATCCAAATTGCTAAATCACAAATCTTGTCATTCCCTATTGCCATTTTCAACTTAGTCACGTTGCATGTGACATGCCCTTTTAATAGTTGTGACTGACTCCATGTCTGGTGGATATCCAGAGCAGCTGCTTGAACTGCTGACCAACTGTAGTTGCCCCACTGGCCTCCACTTTGATTATGGACTGCGCTTGGTTGCGCTTCAAGTGAAATTTCATTTCAATTTCTTTGTTTTCGTTTTATTTTCTTTTGTTTTTAGTTTCTTTTTTTTTCATACTTTCTTGCTTGGTTTTGTTTTGTTTTGTTTTTGTTTTTGCTGCAGTTTTCGTCTTCTTTGCCAATTGGTGCGTACTTGAGTTGTACCGAAATTAAGTGTTAACTGCTCCAAAAGGCTATAAACTTTAATTTTTTGGTTGAAAATTTCGCAATATTTCACTGAGAGCATTTTAAAAAGTCGCATGGTTCACGCTTTGTTGAATTCGAGGAATCGTTTTCGATGATTTTACTTGTTGAGTAACTTTATGTAATGGCTATAATTTTTGGTTTAGTGAATTTAAAAATATAATAAAAGCCATTGAACATGTAACAATGAAAACGAAACAATGAAAATTCAAGAAGTAGGAGAATAGAATTTTGTCAATTAAAATAAATGGTTATATGTTTTATAAAAAGGTTAATTAAATGAAACTGTGTTAACAATTTCGTCCACCAACCAACGAACATTGGCCCAGATTTTGAAGATTGAGTATTTAACTAAACAATTTAAGAAATTATACATTAGGACCACAAGCAACAGCAATAAAGATCTATGTATGTCAAATATATTGATTTTAAATTATTTTGACTCAATCGATCGATATTGTAGTTACGAAATGTGTTCTAAAGTCTTACTTCTAAAAAGCCAATTTCTGAAAATTTCTAACAAAAAGTAATTAGCCAAACTAGACTTCGGTTGAAAGCTTGATGTTATAACTTTTTTATTTCTTAAATTAAAGATAATTTAAGGTAGGAAATTCTGTTCACTTGATTAAAATCCAAATAAAAAATTTTTTTGACCACATTGTAGAACAAAAGTCATAATAGTATACATCTAATTATAAAATTCTCATTTATGTATTTAGTTATGCAATTCAGTCATATACTTACAAAGTTTTTCAATACAAATAGTACGAGAAGAGAGATATAGTTTTAATGAAGTGTTCTATTTACTCTATACTTGTCATAGTTTTAACCACTCTTCCATTTAGGTTTTATAGTTAGGTAGAATTGTTCCAAAACCAAACTCTTATTTTTTGTAAGAGTGAAACCTTGCCTTTGATACACTTTCAGAATTGGCATTTAAGTTTTGGAAATAATTCGAATTTCTTTCTAGCAATTTCAGGAAAAATTTTAGTGCTGGATGGAAATAATATATCTATGTAGTTATATAATAGATATTATTTGGCTTTATTCAGTTGTGCTTCCAAATTGGTTTTAGGATCTCTTTATAACTGTTTAGACAACTTATTAGTTCTTGTTTCTTGCTTAAATCTAAGGAATAGGAAATGAACTAGACTACCTTTGGAGAAATTTTATATCTAATTGTAAAATATAAAAATAGTGTGATGAATGATTAAATTAGTTAGTCACTATATTAAACTTGAACTAATGACTAAATTTCCCCTTTTTCAGGATGGAACAACACCTCTTATACTAGCCGCTGCCGGCGGCCACACGCATTGTGTGTTAGAGTTACTTGACCAGGGAGCTGATCCAAATTCAAGACGCTTGACTGGTACCACACCGATGTTTTTTGCCGCACAAGGTGGACACCTGGAAGTGGTTAGGATTTTAATAAAGGCCGGAGCCGGTGTGGATACACCGTCTGTGGATGGGGGAACGCCGCTCTTTGTTGCCGCCCAGGGAGGCCATGTGAAAATTGTTAGAGAGCTTTTGGATTGCAGAACGGATGTCAATGCCCGTATGAAGGTAAAAACAAAAGGTAACCAAGTATTTGGTTAAATAACTAATTAATTTGTTAAATTCTTTGCAGGATCGCGCAACCCCTGTCTTTATAGCCGCGCAAAATGGACATCGAACAGTGTTATCATTACTGATACAGGCCGAGGCAGAAACCGATATCAAACGCATAGATGGTGCTACTCCCTTATGGATTGCCGCCCAAATGGGTCACGATCATATCTGCAAAGTTCTACTTCAGAACGGAGCCAATATCGATGCAGTGCGTTGTGATGGAGCGACACCGCTATTCAAAGCAGCTCACAAAGGACATGCGGCTGTAATCACAGTATTGCTGAAATATCGGCCAAATTTAGGTGTATTGCCCAACGGAGAGACAGCTTTGCATGCGGCTGCCATGTTTGGACACTTGGCAGTGTGCAAACAATTGGTGGCAGCTGGTAGTGATGTTCTACTAAAGAATCAGGACGGTTTCACAGCCTTGCAGTTGGCCCACCAACAGAAATTCACCGCCATCTGTGATTATCTGCAGGACCGAATACGTAAGCTGATTGCGAGAAATTCGATGGCTTTGCCATCGGCTCCAAAGACATCCAACGACAATGGCAACTCGGCAACCATGGCAACGACAACCATGTCGGCGTAAGGTATAACCTGACCATTCGAATTATACTATATATAAACTATATATGTACATACAAATACATATATATCGGAAAGTGCGATCTTAATGCTGCAAAACTAAAGCCATCGAATGTTTAATTGATGTTTAATGAGTAATTAGATAATTCTTTTTAATAATAATTATACATATATCGATATTATCTATCAACGAGTTAATATATATTCAAATGTTTAACTTTAGCACAAACTTGTAAATTTCATCATTAGCTTAGCCAGTTTAATGGTTATTTGTTGAATATAGTTCTACATTCTTTCATGTTACTTTTAATGTTTAAAATGTTTATTACTCCTATACATCTTTTAAACGGTTTCGTTATGCCAAAGATCGCAGTATCTGATATATGTAGTTATATATGTATATATATAATTTATAATTCACCATGCCTCCAAAGTACCTTTATGCACAATACGTTGGCCTTTGTTGTTTATGTTTAACCAATAAGATATAGTGTTTATATTTGAACAAATTTGACATTAGTTCATTCGATCCATTCACTAAATAAATATTGTAGCAGAGCTCCCAATCCAGATGATAAACCACTAAATAGAGAGAGGAAGAAAAAAAAAAAAACAAAAAACACGTCCAAGCTAATCAAAATGGCTAACCCTAAGAATTCTACATAGAGAAGAAACAAAACCAAGAAACATAAATCTATACAAATGGATATGTATAAACATCAAGATATATGTATATTAGATATAACCTATCACTTATCTATACGACGAAGAAAGAAACTTGGAGCTTGTATTTGAATTTACTATTTACATATTTAATGTGAAACAAAACTGTTAACAGATTATATGTATTAGCCCCTCTTTAACCCCCCCGTCCCCCCCATGACCTTGTACATACATAGACATATGAATAAGTCCCCGCCCCATAAATACCTTGTTGAATCATAAGCAATTGTTATCAAGTGCTTTAAGCTGTCTAACTTACAATTAGTCTCTATTTTCTATGTTAAATTTTCTTTATAACTTTTTTTCTGATTTCCAATTCAATTAAATTTTCATAAATTATGCTATTTACTTTATTATATACATATAAGAATACTTTTTTCAAAATATTTCAAAAATATAATAATTTAAACAAAAAAAGAAAACGTACATCTATCTGTAATGGAAATTGAATGAGAAAAACCAGGAATAGATGGAATATTTTTAGTTTTGCGGTTAATGTTATAGATAATCAATAACCCCAGACAAGTGGTACAATCGTTTCTCACTTTATTAGTTAAAATTTTTTAAAAATAGAGAATACTTCTTGAAAATATCTCAATCGCAATTTGCCTCAGCATTCAATGATCTACGTCAGTTTTGTGTGCCAATGAAACTTTTGCTGTGAGAATTGTAATAAGTAATTGTGGTAATATGTTCCTGACCCTACCCTAACTTCAGTTTTGTAATCTGAAAACTAAAAGTCCCCCTTCTCGACTTACATATGTCTATATAGTGAATTTGATCAGAGTCAATAATATGACAATAAATGCTAAAATTTTAAGGTTTGTTCTCTTACCTAACCGAAACTCAAAGCTGGCGTCGACTTTGTATACATTGAAAATCTATTTTGGTATAATTTATTTCATTGGGGTAATAATACCAAGTCAATATGACTTTTTTTAATACATTGGTAATGCGAAAAGTGGAAGGTAACGTTTAAAAATATATTTTTCTTTATGTGAGTGTGCGGATGTTTTCAATTTTATGTTTCTAGCAATTCGCTCCAGGAATCGTATATTATTTGCACTGCTTTTTGGTCTTACAGCTGGATTTTTATTATGTCTATTTACCAAACCTGGAATTATATATCCACTTCTGAGACAATATGCAGAAATAGATTTTGCCAATAATGTTGCCCTTGACGATGGCCTAGTGTACGAGCTCTTGCAACACGATCACAAAGAAGATAACACCACAATAGCCGATAAATTAAAGGAAGAGGTTCGAATTCTTTGCTGGGTAACGACCAATCCAAAGAACCACAAAAAAAAGGCACGTCATGTGAAACGAACTTGGGGTAAACGTTGCAATATCCTTTTATTCATGAGCTCGGGTGAGGATAGTGAATTGCCCACTGTAAAGTTGGATGTTGGCGAAGGACGTGAGAATCTTTGGCGTAAGGTTAAGGAGGCCTTTAAGTATGTCTATAAGCATCATTACAACGACGCCGATTGGTTCTACAAAGCCGATGACGATACCTATGCCATAATTGAGAACATGCGATATATGCTGTACCCATATAGTCCTGATACCCCAGTACACTTTGGGTTCAAATTCAAGCCTTTCGTTAAGCAGGGATACATGTCAGGTGACGCTGGTTATGTCCTCAGCCGGGAAGCACTTCGTCGTTTTGTGGTAGAAGGCATACCCAATCCCAAAATGTGCTTACCCGGCACTGTAGTTAATGAGGACATCGAAATTGGACGCTGCATGGAGCACTTGAATGTTACTGCTGGTGATTCTCGAGACCACTTGGGCCGTGGGCGTATGTTTCCTTTTATTCCAGAACATCACCTTATTCCAAGCAAATATGACTTGAAATGGTGGTATTGGGCCTATCAGTATTACAAGAATGATGATGTACGTTTGACATTAACTAAATAATAATTCAAACTAATAATAATTCACTAATGTCTCATCAAATGTTTTTATAGGGTCTCGACTGTTGTTCCGACTTGGCGATTTCTTTTCATTATGTATCTCCGCATTTGATGTATGTGATGGACTATTTAATCTATCATTTGAAACCTTATGGTTTGTTGCGGAAGCCTGAAGCACTGCCTGCTAAATTAAAAGTGGATGAACTATTACCCGCTCCAGTCGATTAACCAGCGATAGGTAATAAGAAATTTCTTCGAGCTTGAGTAATAAATACTGTGATCGTTATTTGGATATATGAAAACCTAAATCAACATCGTTGTAATGTGGTTATACATGTAGAATTAATATGTGAAATTGAATATTTAAATAAAATTATTTGTAAAGCAATAATTTGATTTCAGATTTACGACAAAAAGGCATATTTTATTATACTTTGCTATCTATTATTTAGATACCAAATAAAGTCAATAAAAATCATAATTTTTGAGCATGCTAAGGCTCATAGATGTCCTTACAAATCCTCTTTAAAAATATTCAAGAATTGTCAGACCTTTTTTAACAAAGGAAGCACTTTCAATATATATAAAAAGCAGTTAAATATTCATCAGGTTAAGAAATCGTTTAACAAATATTCAACGAGATTAGACCAACTAAAACCAACCTGCTCCGAGAAAGCTAATTGTTTTGTTTGAACAAGTTTTTATACCATGCACCCATATGGTGAAATGGTAGGTATATGAAAGTCGCCAAATTGAATGAAACAGATAAAAGAAAGCTTTTCCCACCCCCATAAGTTATATACAATTGATCAGCATCAACAGTCACTTAGATCTCGGAAAGTATTACAGCTAGAGCCACAAACATTTTTTCGTAGAATCACTTAGTATACAGTTGCCGACAAAACTCTACATACGACCAGTAAAATTCTGAATTCGTTTTTACAATTATCTGATTGTACTTTTGCCTAAGTCCTAATAGTTTTTTAAACTACTGGTTTCCCTACAAAAGTTCTTGAAACAGCAGAACACGTTCCGAAAAACATACATATGTACATACATACGTTCATACATTGTTTTAGGCTTATGTAATTAATTAATTGCATGGTATTCAAATGGTCGGCGCTATGATTAAATTGCTTTATTTGAATTCATTTTATTTGGTATATCTAGAAAATATCTTTATTATTCATATTCAGTTGTCTTAGAAACGCGCTAGAGTTTGAAACGAGAATATTAAGGTATTACAAACGTTGAAACAATTTTATTAAATTGACGCACAACTAAAACACATTTTGTAAAAATTGTTGACACAAGTGATATCCATCGTGGTCTCAATCCTCATTTCTCTTCGGAATACCTAGTCATATCGAGACGTGTAAGCCATACATAGATCATAGTGAAGTGGATATGACTAGTTCTAGTACGTTGCTAACGAGATCTCTAAAGAGCGAAGGTAATGTTTGAAAAACTTATAAATTTTTCCTAATGCACATTTTTATATAGATATTTTGAATTTTGTGTTTCTTAGCACCTCGCTCAAGGAGTCGTTCGTTGTTTACTCTTCTTTTTGGTCTGATAGCAGGATTTTTGGTATCTCAATATGCTTCACGCATTGCCACACCTGCAATTATATATCCACTTGTTCAACAATATTCGGCGAAACATGCCCATTCTCATGCTGAGCTTGCCCTTGACGAGGGACCAGAAAATGAAGTCTTTCATCACGAACATAAGGAAGATAACACCACAATAGCGGATAAATTGAAGAAGGAGGTTCGGATTCTTTGCTGGGTGATGACCAATCCGAACAATCACAAATCAAAGGCACGTCATGTGAAACGCACTTGGGGTAAACGTTGCAATATCCTTTTATTCATGAGCTCGGGTGAGGATAGTGAATTGCCCACTGTAAAGTTGGATGTGGAGGAAGGACGACCAAATCTTTGGCGTAAGGTTAAGGAGGCTTTCAAGTATGTCTATAAACATCATTACAACGACGCCGATTGGTTCTACAAAGCCGATGACGATACCTATGCTATAATTGAGAACATGCGGTATATGCTGTACCCATATAGTCCTGAAACCCCAGTACACTTTGGGTTCAAATTCAAGCCTTTCGTTAAGCAGGGATACATGTCAGGTGGAGCTGGTTATGTCCTCAGCCGGGAAGCACTTCGTCGTTTTGTGGTAGAAGGCATACCCAATCCCAAAATGTGCTTACCCGGCACTGTTGAAAATGAGGACATCGAAGTTGGGCGCTGCATGGCGAACTTGAATGTCAGTGCTGGCGATTCTCGTGACTCTACTGGTCGAGGTCGTATGTTTCCCTTTGTTCCAGAACATCACCTTATTCCAGGCAAATATGACTTGAAATGGTGGTATTGGGCCTATCAGTATTACAAGAATGATGATGTAAGTTTGACATTAACTAAATAATAATTAAACTAATAATAATTCACTAATGTCTCATCAAATGTTTTTGTAGGGGCTCGACTGTTGTTCCGACTTGGCGATTTCCTTTCATTATGTGGCTCCCCATTTGATGTATGTGATGGACTATTTAATCTATCACTTGAAACCCTACGGTTTGCTACGATCACCAAAAGCCCTGCCTGCTAAATTAAAAGTGGGTGAATTATTACCCGTTCCGATTGATCAACCAGCGGCCAGTAATGAGGACTCCGTGAGTGATCTTGACAGAATGATAAGCAGTACCACTGTCAAAGTTGATCACGAGCCTGATGCTAGGGAGGTAAGCTCAAAGGAAGTGGACACCGAACAGGAAAAGGAGGAAACAGAGTCACACGAGAAGAACACGCCACAGAAAAAAGAAGCTAACGCTGATAAATCGAATAAAGAATAGAAATAAATAGCATATAATTTAGTTTTCAAATGACTTTAATAAATTATTGAACTCTATGAAGCTTCGTACAAATAAATATAAAATTTTTTTTTGTTGTAAAGGTTAGGTAAAATTGAATTGTTGAAAAATTGGTATACGATTTGGCAAACTATCAACTAACTTTTTCTTTTAGAAGTCAAAAACGTAATAATCCGCCATTATAATGGAAATCATTGTATTTAATATCACTAAAACCTAAACTCGAACTAATCAATATATATTTATTTAGATAAGCTTTCTCACTAGTACATGGGTACATAAAAGTATTATAAATTTGTAGTTTGTAGTTCTGAACTGATGCTTCACCTGCCCCTACAGTAAATCTAGGGCTTGATTCTCTAATAACCTCATTATATACAACACATTTTCAATTTTCGAAGACATCACAATGATAGTATTATTTGAACAAGTTTTTTACATTCATTTTGAAAGAGTTTTGTAGGAGTATAAGAGACTCAAATAAATGCAGGTATATCCATAACATATTTTCAGTTTTCATATTCAGTTATCTTAGACATGCTAAAGGGTTTGGAGCAAGAAAACAATTGTATTTCTGTCGTAGAGACAATATTATAGAATTGACGCACAAACGAAAACACATATTGTAAAAATTGTTGACACAAGTGACTCCATCGGTGTCCCAATTGCCATTTCTCTTTGGAATATCAAGTCGTAGACGGAGACGTGTAAGCCATAGATCATAGTGAAGTGGAAATGACTAGTTCTAATACGTTGCTAGCAAGATCTCTAATGAGCGAAGGTAATTTTTGAACAAATGCATTTTTCCTTATGATTGAAAATTTAAAATTATGAATTTTTAAGCACCTCGCTCAAGGAGTCGTTCACTATTTACTTTACTTTTGGGTCTGGTAGCCGGCTTTTTCTTATCGCAATTCGCCTCACACATTGCCACAACTACAATTATATATCCACTTGTCCAACAATATTCGGCGAAACATGCCCATTCTCATGCTGAGCTTGCTCTTGACGAGGGACCAGAAAATGAAGTCTTTCATCACGAACATAAGGAAGATAACACCACAATAGCGGATAAATTGAAGAAGGAGGTTCGGATTCTTTGCTGGGTGATGACCAATCCGAACAATCACAAATCAAAGGCACGTCATGTGAAACGCACTTGGGGTAAACGTTGTAATATCCTTTTATTCATGAGCTCGGGTGAGGATAGTGAATTGCCCACTGTAAAGTTGGATGTTGGCGAAGGACGTGAGAATCTTTGGCGTAAGGTTAAGGAGGCCTTTAAGTATGTCTATAAGCATCATTACAACGACGCCGATTGGTTCTACAAAGCCGATGACGATACCTATGCTATAATTGAGAACATGCGATATATGCTGTACCCATATAGTCCTGACACCCCAGTTCACTTTGGCTACAAATTCAGGACATTTGTTAAGCAGGGATACATGTCAGGTGGAGCTGGTTATGTCCTCAGCCGGGAAGCACTTCGTCGTTTTGTGGTAGAAGGCATACCGAATCCCAAAATGTGCTTACCCGGCACTGTAGTTAATGAGGACATCGAAATTGGACGCTGCATGGAGCACTTGAATGTTACTGCTGGTGATTCTCGAGACCACATGGGCCGTGGGCGTATGTTTCCTTTTATTCCAGAAAGTCATCTTATTCCACCTAAGTATAATAAGAAATATTGGTACTGGTCCTACCAGTATTATAAAAATGATGATGTAAGCTTATATTATTTTTGCCAAAAACTTCTCGAAAGAATTAACGAATTATATTCTTAGGGTCTTGACTGTTGCTCAGACCTGGCAATCTCATGGCACTATGTGGCTCCGCATTTGATGTATGTGATGGACTATTTAATCTATCATTTGAAACCTTATGGTTTGTTGCGGAAGCCTGAAGCTCTGCCTGCTAAATTAAAAGTGGGTGAACTATTACCCGCTCCGATTGATCAACCAGCGGCCAGTAATGAGGACTCCGTCGATGATGAGGATAGGTTGATTAATGCTACGACGGTTAAGGGTAATCAAGAACCAGATGCCAGGGAGTTGAGCTCCAAAGAAGTAGACTCAGACTCAGACTCAGATCAGAATCAAGATCAGGAGGAAACGGACTCTCAAGAAAATGATGCATCTGAAAATAAAGTAACGAAAGAGGAGAATTCAAATAAGGAAAAGAAGTAATCAAAGCGCAATGTCTTTTAAGATTTAATATATTAGTTAATAAGAAAAGTTAAAACTTAATGATTGTAAATCAAAATTGAAATTAAGAAAGAAAACTACTAAATGTTATGATTCTACATATATAATGAGTCACAAATCACAAGTTTTCGGGCAAGTAAGGAACAAACAGAAAGAACGACTTAATCACATCCAATAGCAAATAATTATTACATTCATTTAAACAACTTAGAAGTTTGACTTCGATGATTGGTTCTACTCTCTTGAAAAATGTAAGAGAGTGACGAATTCATTTTAAATTATAAACAAACCGAAACGGAGAACTTTCTATGCCAGATATCTACAGACTGCAGTCGACTAAAGATGTCACCTAGATTTACGCAGATATTTGATACTGAACAGTTGTCATCTTTTCATCCAAAAAAGAGTAAGAAATATTGCCAAAAATGAAGAAAAATAATTTCACATTTATAAAGATAAGTGAAAGTTTATATTTTAGCCCCTCGGACTAAGTGTCGTGTATTTGTTATTCTGATTATGGGTCTTTTAGCAGGATTTAGTTTAACACGTTTTTTCTCACAATTTTCTACCTTTACATCTAAAGATATATGTGTAAGTCAGTCAATTGTTGAAAAGACAAAAAGTTTTAAAGTTATTTTGTTACAGAAACGCCTCACCAGTGATACCGCTCTTGGAAACACTTCCACAGCCGATAAGTTGAAGAAGGATGTTCGTGTTCTCTGCTGGATAATGACCACTCCAAAGTATCACAGGGCCAAGGCCCGTCACGTGAAACGTACTTGGGCTAAACGCTGCAATGTTTTACTATTCATGAGCACGGCCGAGGATAGGGAATTGCCTACGGTAAAATTGAATGCAACCGAGGGGCCTGAGAATTATTATCGAAAAATGGAAGAGGCACTCAAGTATATATATAAGCATTATTACAACGATGCCGATTGGTTCTACAAGGCCACTGACGACACGTATGCTGTGATTGAGAATCTTCGTTACATGCTCTATCCGTATAGTTCTCAAAAACCCGTACACTTTGGTTTGACCATGTCGCCGCACGTAAACAACACTGGAGATGATTTTGTTCTTAGCCGTGAAGCTCTACGAAGATTTGTGAAAGAAGGTATACCCAATTCGGAAAAATGCTTACCCGGCACTGTAGTCAATGAGGCTATCGAAATTGGGCGCTGTTTGAAGTATTTGAATGTCATTGCTGGCGACTCGAGCGATTCCATAGGCCGTGATAGGATGGTTCCCTGTGAGGCGGCAAAATTTTTATCTCTGGTTAGATTTAACAAGAAATATTGGAACGGTACCTATCCATCCTACACGGAAACTGTAAGTTTTTCTTATTATTTTCTAATTTACATTGTATTAATCGTCTGAAAACATCTTTGCAGTGTCCTACCTGTTGTTCAGAGTTGGCAGTCTCGTGGCATTTGGTACATTTCCATCACATGTATGTTTTGAACTATCTAATCTACAATTTGCAAGTGTATGGCCTACGAAAATCATTGGAGCCTCTGAATGAAGTTTTGCCAACTTCATTCATGAAATAACGGAAATATATCAATTCGAGAACCGCAGTCTACCAAGCCATAAAAGACGCATACAAACTAAAAAAAATGATGTAATAGAAAAATAATGAAGCAAGTAAGTCGACTCGTCGACTCGGGTATACCATACACCAGGAGAAACAAATTTTTTTAAATTTCGAAAACCAAATGTACATATGTCTATTAAATTGTTTTTACATGCTTCATACTATGTGCTATCTCGCTGACTCTACAAACACACGAGCACTCTAGCGCCGCCACTAGCCAACGGCCAATTCTGGCCTTGTGGACCGCTTAGTAAAATACGTTCATACGCATATTTTGCATGTTTCTAGTCCGATTTCAATAAAATTTGGTAGTTTTGTAGAAATAGATAAGATTAAGATTAGTCTGCCGAATTTGAATGCGATGGTCAAAAAACTACAGGAGGAAATCGGTTTTTTCTTAATTATGGAGGCGGAAGTGGGCGTGGCAAAATATGAAAATATATATATTCTGCGCGCATACTAAGCCAGTATACATACTAAATTTGGTGACTTTAGCTTTGTTAGTTTTTGATAAAATCAGTTTTGTTTAATTTGCGGGGGCGGAAGTGGGCGTGGCAAAATTTTTTAAATAGCCAGTTTCTGCGCGTCTATTAAACTAGTCTGCATACCAAATTTGATGTCGGTAGCTGTCATAGTTTTTAAGAAAATCAGTTTTATGTAAATTCCCGGGGCGGAAGGGGCGTGGCAAAAAGTTTAAACAATTAGTTTCTGCGCGCCAACTAAACGAGTATATAAACCAAATTTGATGTCTCTAACTGTTATACTTTTTATGAAAAACAGTTTTATGTGATTCCTGGGGGCGTAAGGGGCGTGGCCGAAATTCCAATTAACTCTATATATGTACATAATACACGAGTATACATACCAAATTTGGTGGCTCTAGCTCTTATAGTCTCCGAGATCTGCGTGTTCATACGGACGGACGGACGGACGGACAGACGGACATGGCTAGATCGACTCGGCTATTCATCCTGATCAAGAATATATATACTTTATAGGGTCGGAGAAGCTTCCTTCTGCCTGTTACATACATTTTGGCGACTTTAATATACCATTTCACCCTATGGGTGTATGGTATAATTATAAAATAAATGAAAAAGTTGAAAAGGAAAGAATCTTTAAGTGGTTTTACATATATGTAGGCTTTGCTTAAATCAAGATTGTACGTACAAAATTTAGTTTGAAATGGTTTAATAAACCGCAGCCAGAAAACTTAGAGATATAAAAATACATGTAACAGACCCATTCTGACCACATTCGGATCAACATGTCAGCTAGAGAAAGGCTCACATTGGACCAATATCCAATGAATCATGAAGGTGAGTTAAACTTATTTCTCAAATATAATCACAGATTTCGTTTAAGCCCCCAGATCAAAACTATGTTCGCTTTTTACCCTAATTGTGGGATTGATTGCGGGGATTTGTCTAGCTCAATTTTTTGAGACGCCTGAAATTATATATCCACGTGTAAAGCAGAAATCGTTTGGAAAATCCCCGCAAATTCCTTTACATGAGAAAAGCGTAGAATATAAAAAAAGCCAAGAGCTTAATGAGAATAACTCCATTATAACCGACAAGTTAAAGAAAGAAGTTCGGATTCTCTGCTGGGTTATGACAAATCCAAAGAACCACAAAGAGAGAGCACTTCATGTGAAACGAACTTGGGGTAAAAGATGTAACATTCTCTTATTTATGAGCTCAGAGGAGGATGAAGAACTTCCAACGGTGAAGTTAAATGTATCGGAAGGACGTGAGAATCTGTGGAGAAAGGTTCAGGAGGCCTTCAAGTATGTTTATAAACATCATTACAATGACGCCGATTGGTTTTACAAGGCCGATGACGATACCTATGCTGTGGTCGAGAATCTTCGATATATGTTGTATCCATATAATCCTCAAACGCCGGTTTACTTTGGTTGCAAATTTAGTCTTTATCTTAAGCAGGGTTTTATGTCCGGTGGAGCTGGTTATGTCTTTAGCCGGGAAGCTCTTCGACAGTTCGTTCAGAAGGGCTTAGGCAATCCTAAAATTTGCTATACTGGCATTTCTGAGGCTGAGGATTTTGAAGTTGGACGTTGCATGGAGAACTTGAATGTTACTGCTGGTGATTCTCGAGACCCCATGGGGCATGGACGTATGTTTCCCTTTATTCCAGAAGAACATCTATTTCCACATAAGTATAATAAGAAAAATTGGTACTGGACCTACCAATATTATAAAACTGATGAAGTAAGCTCCAATATGTTTTGCCAAATCCATATATCGTGAATAATGAATTTGACTTTAAGGGTCTTGACTGTTGCTCAGACTTGGCAATCTCATGGCACTATGTAAATCCCCATCTCATGTATATAATGGACTATTTAATCTATGATTTGAAAATCCATGGGTTGCTGCGAACTATAGATCCCCTACCAGCTAAATTAAAAGTCGGGGAGTTACTGCCCTCTCCAATTGAACAACCAGCGGACACAAATGAGGATTCCGTGGATGATGAGGATAGGTTCCCTAATGCGACCACATCTAAGGATCTCAGGAAAGCAACAATAACCTCCCATAAAAAGAACTTAATTCATTTAAAGCTAAGAAACTTGACATTAGGAGCATAACCCGTTTTTTTGATTTTAATAAGGTATACCCTAGAAAGTTAACTAGACAATCTCTCAAAATTTTGTCATTGAGAACAATTTACTGAACGAGAAGCAGCGTGACAAGAATTAAAAATGACTAAGCTCGAAAAAATAAAAGGGAATTTACTTGAGACATATATATCGCAAAATTAACCTTTAAATGTATTAAGGATATATTAAAGGTTCAACGAACTTTCAAAGCTAGTAAAAAGAAAAATATATTCAAACAAAAAGCTATATGACTGTGACTAAACAGAAATTGACATTATTTCACCAGCAGATTTGAATATGTTCCAAGACAAATTGATTCGAAATAGAAATCAGTACATAGAACACTTGAAAATATTTAACATCGACATTTTGAGACTCCAGCCGATCAATATGCTAGCGAAATTTACCCGAAATTTATACAAAGTTTTAATTAGACAGTCGTCATCGCTTTATGAAAGGGAGGGTAAGTTAAGGTACACAACATTTTTGTTTTATTCGTAAAGGTTTACAATTTATCCTTCAGGACCTCCATCGAAAACTTACATTCTTTTACCTCTGACCGCGGGGTTAATTGCAGGAATTTGTTTAGCTCAATTATTTGATACACCTGAAACTAAATATTCGTGTGTTAGCCAGAGATCTATTAATTCTCAAGATAAAGGTGTAGAACATAAAAACAGTTATGAGCCAAAGGACAATTATTCCACTATTGCCGATAAATTAAAGAAAGAAGTTCGGATTCTCTGCTGGGTTATGACAAATCCAAAGAACCACAAAGAAAGAGCACTTCATGTGAAACGAACTTGGGGTAAAAGATGTAACATTCTGTTATTTATGAGCTCAGAGGAGGATGCAGAACTTCCGACGGTAAAGTTAAATGTGGTCGAAGGGCGCGAGAATCTTTGGGGAAAGGTAAAAGAGGCCTTCAAGTATGTTTATAAACATCATTACAATGACGCCGATTGGTTTTACAAGGCCGATGACGATACCTATGCTGTGGTCGAGAATCTTCGATATATGTTGTACCCATATAGTCCTCAAACGCCGATTTATTTTGGATTTAAACTGAAACGGTTCATTAAGCAGGGTTATATGTCCGGTGGAGCTGGCTATGTCCTCAGCCGGGAAGCGCTTCGTCGGTTAGTTGAGAAAGGCCTATCAAGTTACGAATTTTACTCACCTGGGATAATTGAGGATGTTGAAATCGGACGTTGCATGGAGAATTTAAAAGTCATAGCTGGAGATTCGCGCGATATCACTGGTCGTGGTCGTATGTTTATGTTTATGCCGGAACATCATCTGATTAAACGAGATTATGAGTGGTATTGGTCCTATCAATATTACAAGGATGACGATGTAAGTCTTACTTTAACGCGTTCCACAATTATGCTGTTCTAATGGTATCATATCCTAGGGTCTTGACTGTTGTTCACACTTGGCAATTTCGTGGCATTATGTGGATCCCTACCTCATGTATATAATGGACTACTTGATCTACAATTTGAAAATCCATGGGCTGCATCGAACGCTGGATCCCCTACCTGCTAAATTAAAAGTGGGTGAACTATTGCCCCCTCCAATTGATCAACCCGCAGACACTAACGAGGATTCCGTTGACGATGAGGATAGGTTTGATAATGCGACTATGTACAAAAATGATAGCCATTTTAGTTCCATGGAAGTAATGAAGTATAAGCAGATGCTAAAGACTTTGACACTTAGTAACAAGTAATTAGAATTTTTTAACAATCACTTGATGAACCCGGCTTAAAATTTCTAATTCATAAAGTTAAATACAAACACACAATAACAAATAGCAATCATACATTTAACATGATCTAATCCAACAGCATCAATATTCGTAATGTTGATCAAATCATATAAAGCAATAAAAATGCAAACTTCAAATGTACCTACCTACCCATGTATGAAAAAAAAAACGAATATTAGAATAGCACAGAAACCGTAACTCCAAAGATATTTCAGCAGCATTAGAAGTAGAAAAGAAAAAGTAAACTAGGATCTCAGGAACAGCCCACTACAAGGATTTAGTATTAGTCATCAATGTGAAGAATAGGCGACTGACGCGGTTGTCTCAAGTGGAGCCACATTCAAATAAAGAACATAAAATGTTAACAAACAACGATTTTCTAAATCGCACAATACATAAGTGTAAACAAACTTCTAGATGTGGAAATGTAATTTGAGTCTTAGAAATTGAGACCACAGCGAATTGGTTTAAATGGTCTAACAATATTTAAAATTAAAAAGAGCTTGGCATACGTAATAAAAACAAAAAACATTATCAGCTTGTTGTACTATCGAAATGCTACGTAGATCATCACATCACTTAAAAGAAGGCAAGCTAAATAAATCAAATTATTTCCTTCTAATCTGTACTAAACGACCTTCCTGTTTTAGAACCTCCATCAAAGAAATGCATTCTGTGTACTCTGAGTGTGGGATTGATTGCAGGAATTTGCTTAGCTCAGTTCTTTGAGACACCTGAAATTAAAACATCGTTTAACTCTTATAGGAAAACCGTTGAGCATCAAAACAGTTATGAGTCTAAAAACTATAACTCCACAATAGCCGATAAATTAAAGAAAGAAGTTCGGATTCTCTGCTGGGTTATGACAAATCCAAAGAACCACAAAGAGAGAGCACTTCATGTGAAACGAACTTGGGGTAAAAGATGTAACATTCTCTTATTTATGAGCTCAGAGGAGGATGAAGAACTTCCAACGGTGAAGTTAAATGTATCGGAAGGACGTGAGAATCTGTGGAGAAAGGTTCAGGAGGCCTTCAAGTATGTTTATAAACATCATTACAATGACGCCGATTGGTTTTACAAGGCCGATGACGATACCTATGCTGTGGTCGAGAATCTTCGATATATGTTGTACCCATATAGTCCTCAAACGCCGATTTACTTTGGTTGCAAGTTTAATCATTACCTTAAGCAGGGTTTTATGTCCGGTGGAGCTGGATATGTCCTTAGCCGGGAAGCTCTTTATCAGTTAGTTGAGAAGGGCATTGGCAATCCTGAAATTTGCTATACTGGCATTTCTGAGGCTGAGGATGTAGAAATTGGACTTTGCATGGAAAACTTAAATATCACTGCTGGTGATTCGCGAGATTCCACAGGTCGTGGTCGTATGTTTATGTCTAGTCCGGAATGGCATTTAGTTCCACCTAAATTTAATACAACATTTTGGTATTGGTCCTTCAAATATTACAAGGATGACGATGTAAGTTTCACTTTTACGCTTCCACCAATTTCGCTGTCCTAATGGTACTATATCCTAGGGTCTTGATTGTTGTTCACACTTAGCAATTTCGTGGCATTATGTGGATCCCTACCTCATGTATATAATGGACTACTTGATCTACAATTTGAAAATCCATGGGCTGCATCGAACGCTGGATCCCCTACCTGCTAAATTAAAAGTGGGTGAACTATTGCCCCCTCCAATTGATCAACCCGCAGACACTAACGAGGATTCCGTTGACGATGAGGATAGGTTTGATAATGTGACTATGTATAAAAATGATAGCCATTTTACCTCCATGGAAGTAATGAAGTATAAGCGGATGCTAAAGGGTTTGACATTTAGTAACAAGTAATTTATAATTTTTATACCCTTGCAAAAAGAGTATATTAATTTTGGTCAGAAGTGTGCAACGCATAAAAGAAAGCATTTCCGGCTATATAAAGTATATATATTCTTCATCAGCACGACGAGACGAGTTCATATAGCCATGTCCGTCCGTCCGTCCGTCCGTCTGAGCTGAAATTTTACATGTAGGCTGGTATATACTGCAGGGGTTGTATATCTCGGATTAAGCCGGATCGGACCACTATATAAGATAGATCCCATACAAACGACAAAGTCACGAACAGTGACTTTTCTTAAAACCTTCAGATTTTTCAGAGATATTGTAATGTACACAACCGGAAACAATTCCAGATCATGTACATCCCCTCTTAGTCAAAGAATATTCTTTGATCAAAGAGGGGGCCGGGTTAACATAATACGATTTGACTAAACTAAAATGATGGTTCTTATAATAAACGGTAATCAAATTAAATAATTGGATCATTTCGGGCATCCAAAAGCCAAATTAGGGATAGTATTATTTTGTTTTGGTGAATCTTAACTGTAAGGTAGATATATGTATGTACATACATATGTAGGAAATGAAGTGTCAGGCGGGCATCATAGCGAGCGAGACGGAACGACACGCAGCGGCCGTACCTATCTGGTCGACTCACTCATTGAAAAATAAAGCAGAAGCGTCGATTCAAAAACACTCGCAATCGTACTCTCGCCTCGATCACATCGCACACCCAAATTTATCACTAAGGCCATTATAATAATAATTAAATATATGTATTCTTAACACAAAGAAACATTGTGAATAAAATAAGACTAAATAAGGAAATCACATCCTTAAATAATATCGAAATAAATAACCGGGATAAATCCAATTCCACATATGTATATGCTTATAGGTACTCGAAATAAAAATGTCAATTGGAATTTGGAAATCTTCAATTTAAATTATGATTTCAATTATAAATAGCGTTTTAGCGTTTTTAGTTTAACACAAGTTTAATACCAGATCGATCATGATTTATGGTTCAGAACTTAGGACTTACCCATCCGTCCGGTCCGTCGAAGGCCTTCGTCGTCCGCAGGATGATGCTTAGGAATAAAATGTTAAATAAATTCGATCTAAGGGACTCTCAATCCGCAACGAAGAAACTTTCTCTGCCCGTATCCGACTCGGGCGGCTATTCCATATTAGTTGACTTTGTCTAATGACAATTAGAATTAAAGAGACATCTTTAGCCCTTCACGGTGTGCAGCTTCTGAGCCATCGGTGTCTCAACTAAAAAATATCTTTTGAAAATTTACGGAATTCCAATTTTGATTCCTTTTTCCAGGTTTCCAAAAGTGGCTAAGTTTTCAAATGAACTTATTAGAAATCTACAAAGATTTAAATATCCACACTAGACCACTATATCATATAGCTCCCGTACAAACGCCAAAGTCACGAACAGTGACTTTTCACAATAACTTCGTTATTTTTTGTGCTATTGTCGTGAAACTTAAAATATTAAGTTTACTGTTTATTACGCCTATTAACGACTGTGTTAAATTTGATAAAGATTGGGTGACTATTTCATATGGCTCCCATAGCAACGATCGGTCGAAAACAGTGACTTTGATCAATATCTTCGTTATTTCCTATGATTATAGGCCGTTCTTTCGCAAACATAAGTCTTTTTAGATAAAACGGCCACATTGATGACTAATAGGTGAGGAAAGAGTTACAAAAAAAGTTGCAAGGGTCTACAAACTTTGACGTGGTCGAAGTTAGTCCCTGCCCTCTGGTTCACATGATGAAACCGGCTTAAAATTTCTAATTCATAAAGTTAAATACAAACACACAATAACAAATAGCAATCATACATTTAACATGATCTAATCCAACAGCATCAATATTCGTAATGTTGATCAAATCATATAAAGCAATAAAAATGCAAACTTCAAATGTACCTACCTACCCATGTATGAAAAAAAAACGAATATTAGAATAGCACAGAAACCGTAACTCCAAAGATATTTCAGCAGCATTAGAAGTAGAAAAGAAAAAGTAAACTAGGATCTCAGGAACAGCCCACTAAACAAGGATTTAGTATTAGTCATCAATGTGAAGAATAGGCGACTGACGCGGTTGTCTCAAGTGGAGCCACATTCAAATAAAGAACATAAAATGTTAACAAACAACGATTTTCTAAATCGCACAATACATAAGTGTAAACAAACTTCTAGATGTGGAAATGTAATTTGAGTCTTAGAAATTGAGACCACAGCGAATTGGTTTAAATGGTCTAACAATATTTAAAATTAAAAAGAGCTTGGCATACGTAATAAAAACAAAAAACATTATCAGCTTGTTGTACTATCGAAATGCTACGTAGATCATCACATCACTTAAAAGAAGGCAAGCTAAATAAATCAAATTATTTCCTTCTAATCTGTACTAAACGACCTTCCTGTTTTAGAACCTCCATCAAAGAAATGCATTCTGTGTACTCTGAGTGTGGGATTGATTGCAGGAATTTGCTTAGCTCAGTTCTTTGAGACACCTGAAATTAAAACATCGTTTAACTCTTATAGGAAAACCGTTGAGCATCAAAACAGTTATGAGTCTAAAAACTATAACTCCACAATAGCCGATAAATTAAAGAAAGAAGTTCGGATTCTCTGCTGGGTTATGACAAATCCAAAGAACCACAAAGAGAGAGCACTTCATGTGAAACGAACTTGGGGTAAAAGATGTAACATTCTCTTATTTATGAGCTCAGAGGAGGATGAAGAACTTCCAACGGTGAAGTTAAATGTATCGGAAGGACGTGAGAATCTGTGGAGAAAGGTTCAGGAGGCCTTCAAGTATGTTTATAAACATCATTACAATGACGCCGATTGGTTTTACAAGGCCGATGACGATACCTATGCTGTGGTCGAGAATCTTCGATATATGTTGTACCCATATAGTCCTCAAACGCCGATTTACTTTGGTTGCAAGTTTAATCATTACCTTAAGCAGGGTTTTATGTCCGGTGGAGCTGGTTATGTCCTTAGCCGGGAAGCTCTTCGTCAGTTAGTTGAGAAGGGCATAGGCAATCCTGAAATTTGCTATACTGGCATTTCTGAGGCTGAGGATGTTGAACTTGGACGTTGCATGGAAAACTTAAATATCACTGCTGGTGATTCGCGAGATTCCACAGGTCGTGGCCGTATGTTTATGTCTGGTCCGGAATTTCATTTAGTTCCACCTAAATTCGATACAGCGTTTTGGTATTGGTCCTTCAAATATTACAAGGATGACGATGTAAGTTTCTCCTTTACGTTTCCACCAATTTCGCTGTCCTAATGGTACTATATCATAGGGTCTCGATTGTTGTTCACACTTAGCAATTTCGTGGCATTATGTGGATCCCTACCTCATGTATATAATGGACTACTTGATCTACAATTTGAAAATCCATGGGCTGCATCGAACGCTGGATCCCCTACCTGCTAAATTAAAAGTGGGTGAACTATTGCCCCCTCCAATTGATCAACCCGCAGACACTAACGAGGATTCCGTTGACGATGAGGATAGGTTTGAAAATGCCACTATGGATAAGAATGACAGGAATCTTAGTTCCTTAGAATTAAATATGTCTAAGTGGTGGTTGAAAAATCTGACACTTGCAGCTTAAAACGATCTTCAAGCAATTTAGGATAAATATCTTCATACCTTTTGATGTATCCGACTTTCCAACATTGTTGACCGATATGAACTTTTTGTTTATAAATAAATACCCCAAAAATAATTATTAATCCAGAGGGCTGTGGCTAACTTCGACCGCCTCAAAATTTGTTAACCATTGCAAGGTTTTTGTTACTCTTTCCTTACCTATGGTGTTCAATGCGAATGCTGTAAAAAATAATTTAGCAATAGTTATTAAAGCGAAGGGCAGGCTACTGAGGAGGTTTCCTTCTGAGGAAGACCCATAAGGGTAAATTAACTTTGGTCAGAAGAGTGCAAAGCATAGAAGGAAGCATCTCCGACCATATAAAGTACATACATGGTATATTCTTGATCAGCACGACGAGACGAATTCATATAGACATGTCCGTCTGTTCGTCCTGCCGCGTGGATCGACGCGAATTCTCCCTAGACCTAAAGAGCTACAGCGTTCAAATTTTGCATGTAGGCTTGTATATACTGCACAGTTTTTATAACTTTGATTCGGCCGGATCAGACCACTATATCATATATTAAAAAAAAAATACAAAAGCAATAATACAAAACTGGGCGTTTGTGTGCCCGAGTCTTAGGATGATGATGATCCCTTAGGATCAATTGCTTTTTAAAGCTTAGGATTTAATATCCTGTTTTTACCTCTCGCCTAAAGTATAAAACCTGCGTTGCTACTAAAGCTAAGCCTCAAGTAATGAAAGTATTCCACCTGGTTGCTTAGCGTTTCAATTCTTTTATTTAAGAAATCAAAACACTTAGTGTTAAGCTCTTTCATATCCTCAAACCAGATGGCATCCATATGAAGAAAGTGATTTCTTTACAACAACCACAAATTATGATCATATACAGAATTCTAGGATACTCCAGATGAGTTTTCATCGCACGTGTGCAGAAGGACATCCCCGTTGACTTGCGTTAAAAAGGTACTCCTCCGGACCAATTACAATGTGCTCATCGGTTTTACAAGTTCTTCCTGACTCAATCATCTGCTGGGGTCAACTTTGATGCCTCGGTTGAAAGGAAACACGCTCCACTGGGCGATCATCAGTTGAGTCGCAATGCCAAACAGACATCGTCACAATTGTCCATCAAAATGACCATCTCGAAGACCAGTAACCCCACTGCTACAATGCACCTTAACGAAACACCATAGTTGGAGAAACGCTTGGGGCGCCAACAGTTTGGCACAAGTTGAACGTCAGGAGATAATCAATGAGGACAAACAAAAGACCTCAATGAGGTCAGATTGCACAAACTATGAAAGAAGTCATACACAAACCGATTCCATTAATGTATCATTGCATTCGGCCAGCAACACGGTTGAAATAGTTTGATTAAATCCATAGACGATGCAGTGATCAATCCACTAATGCCCAGAAGGAATCACAGGACAACGCTTGGGCTATGAACTTCCACTCCACCGGAAAAGAAGATATCCAAACCTTGTGGCGATACTGCTGATCCAGGAATAGTCGTGATCCTACCAATATTATCTGATGATGATAGTTCTTCATACAAATATAAGCAAATAAATACATGATGAAGGCAAATCTACAAATCGCTCCAAAGTGTTCAATGAAGAGGATGAAGCCAAACTAATGGAAGTTATGCACGAGTTGACTGCTTTAAGTCGAGTTAAGGTGTTTCACGTTTTATGCACAAGAGTCGGTTATTTTGTGTTTCCAAAGTTTTTTAAGTGTATAAATTTTGTGTTTGCAGTTGTGTAGAGCAATGTTTTAATACTTATGTGTAAAAAATAATTTTTACTTTTTTTTTTGTTTTTGTTCCAGAAAACTAGTGTTGATGTTGATAAGATTCAGACTAAACTGAAATGAAAAAGTCTCTCTCTCTCCGATGTAGAGAAAAATCAAGCAAACAGCCGAAGCAAGGCCTGCTTGATTGTTATACCCTTGCAGAGGGTATTATAAAATTGGTCAGATGTTTGTAACGCACAGAAGGAGACGTTTCCGACCCCATAAAGTATATATATTCTTGATCAGCATGAGAAGCTAAGTCGATATAGCCATGTCCGTCTGTCCGTCTGTCCGTCGGTGCGTACGCGTTTTACTCAGCCATCTTAAGAGCTATCGGGATGAAATTTTTTTGGGAGCTTTTTTTTACCCGGGTGAGATAAAGTATGAAAATCTTTGGGATCGGACTACTATATCATATAACTCGGGAACAAAAATTTTTGCAAAAATTGGAGTATCCCCATGAAATTTACCAATATAATAGAATTTGATATAAAATCTCAGATCCCAAAATTTGACCCTGATCGGATAAATAGAACACAAGTTACAGTCTATATAAATCGGTTCAATCGCTGCCGGCAGCGCTGCTTGCTGTCTACTACGTCATCAACAATGCATACACACACAGACGCATCGCTACATGAACTGTATGTGTATGCGTGCCGTGCTTTGCTTAGGGAATGATGGAAGAATAAGGAAAAATTGTAGTAAAGAGACTAAAATTGATTTGTTTGTGTATTGATGAATTAAGTTGCAGGGAAAGAAATTTCAAAATGTAAAAATATTATTGCCAAGGACTGCAAGAGTATATAAACTTCGGCATAGCCGAAGTTAGCTTCTTTAATATTTTATTAATAATATCACATATCAACAAAATACTTTTCCTCCTAACTCACGAAAGCGCGGTCCAATTTTGTGCAAAAGATAAATAGACCATCCACAGGATCAAACAAACGAACTCGATATATTTAATCGAATTAAGCTTGACCGATTATTATGAAGACGAGTGAAAATAATATGGCTATAAAATGGGTTGCTATGTTTGCAGCATTACTTTACATACAATTTTCTTTGCTAAAAATGTCTTAGAGGCTATAGGGTATACAACCACGTAGATGGTGAAAATATATTTTTATTTTGTGTGTGAGTTTTCGCTTAAAAAAATTAGTCCATAACAAATTGATTTTGAATAGCCTAACGATCTGTAAAAATTGTTTTTCTTATTTAGGTATACGTAAGTTAGGCATTTACTGTTTGTGGTAAGTTAGACATGCTACCGTGTAGATTGGTGCGTACTTTGTGCAAATTTATTTATTTTCAATTGTCACTACATCACTTAAACGAAGGCAAGCTACGATAAATCAAATTATTTTCCTTCTAATCTGTATTAAACGACCTTCCTGTTTTAGAACCTCCATCAAAGAAATGCATTCTGTGTACTCTGATTGTGGGATTGACTGCAGGAATTTGCTTAGCTCAGTTTTTTGAGACACCTGAAATAAAAACATCGTTTAACTCTAATAAAAAAACCGTTGAGCATCAAAACAGTTATGAGTCTAAAAACTATAACTCCACAATAGCCGATAAATTAAAGAAAGAAGTTCGGATTCTCTGCTGGGTTATGACAAATCCAAAGAACCACAAAGAAAGAGCACTTCATGTGAAACGAACTTGGGGTAAACGATGTAACATTCTCTTATTTATGAGCTCAGAGGAGGATGAAGAACTTCCAACGGTGAAGTTAAATGTAACGGAAGGCAGTGAAAATCTGTGGATAAAGGTTAAAGAGGCCTTCAAATATGTTTATAAACATCATTACTATGATGCCGATTGGTTCTTCAAGGCCGATGACGATACCTATGCTGTGGTCGAGAATCTTCGATATATGCTTTACCCATATAATCCTCAAACGTCAATTTACTTTGGTTGCAAGTTTAATCTTGGGCAGGTTTATATGTCCGGTGGAGCTGGTTATGTCCTCAGCAGGGAAGCACTTCGTCAGTTTGTTGAGAAGGGCATAGGCAATCCTAAAATTTGCTTGCCCGGTACTGTTGAAAATGAGGACATCGAAGTTGGACGTTGCATGGCAAACTTGAATGTCACAGCGGGCGATTCGCGGGACTCCACAGGTCGTGGTCGTATGTTTCCGTTTCCTCCGGAGCATCATCTTATTAAGCCAAAAGGTATTCAACTAGATGATTGGTACAGGACATACCAATATTATAAGAATGATGAAGTAAGTAAGATTCCTAATTTTTGCAAATGTTTTATTTTATAATGCTACATCGCAGGGTCTTGACTGTTGTTCAGACTTGGCAATTTCGTGGCATTATATACACCCCTACCTCATGTATATAATGGACTATTTAATTTATGATTTGAAAATATATGGATCGATGCGAACGCTGGATCCTCTGCCTGCTAAATTAAAAGTCGGTGAATTGTTGCCCGAACCCATTGATCAACCAGCGGACACTAATGAGGATTCCTTTGACGATGAGGATAAGCTTCCTAATGCTTCCAAGTCTAAGGATATCAGGAATGCAACAATAAGCTCCCAAAAAGAGAACACAGTTGATATAAAAGAGAGGAACTTGACATTAGGAGTATAAAAAGTTTTTGGATGAAACTCCAAAATTTTTTGCCTTAACACGTGTGGATGCCAGAGATCACCACGAGATCACATCCTTTCGAACGACAAAAAAGACTATGTTTACTTAGTAGTTATAGTTAACAGAGGATCATAAGGGCAAATACCCACCTTTTGAAAAATTAAGAACCACAGTATGGATTATTTGCTTTATTATAATTTTTTAATATCCCAATTTCCATTGAGTAAATTCTTAATAATGTATTTAACGTTTTCCAGTCTTGAAGTAGTTTTGAAGTCTCATGCTTTGGCTTTGTCCTGCGATAATTCGGAAATTTAATTATATTTATCCGAATTTGATAAATGCCACTTTGATAAATTTTCATGGAGCGGAATTAATCCAGAAGGCCTCAGTCGATAGATGACATAATCAAGCACATAGAATTCCTTGTAATTGCTACAATGAAACGAAAAGGCCGAATTCGAGCAGCAATCGGAGGAAGTTGCCTAAAATTAAACAAATTCCATTGAGTCATTTAAACTTCTCAAGATTGTGCTTTTGGCCTACATTAGATGAACGTGTATTCTGGTAATGAGGACTGGGCAGAAATCGTGGCAAGCCTTTATCATCTTGAGAATCTCCGGCCACCACTCCTACATTCCTTAGACATCGTCCCAGGTCAACATCTTCAATGCCAAAGCTGCGATCACTGCAAATGCTGCTATTATAAAAGCCTAATGTCATGAAACGACGCAGGGCCGATTTGCTAAGAACATAACCGGCTCCCCCCGTTATATAATCCTAAGTTAATTAAATAATTACAAAAACATGTTTGATAGATATCGTAGTGACTTACGTGGTCGCCATGCTTTTGCAGTTTACTACCAAAGTAAATGGGAAGTTTCGGTGTGTATCCTTTGAGGAATTCGCGTAAGTTTTCCAGGATCACATAACTAGAAATCAAATCATCTAATCACATACATTTTCGAAAACGATTTGTTCCAAACTAGAGATAGTTATTGAATCAACGGGCTTAGAGCTTTAGGACTCGCGTCTAGTAGGCCCCATCTCTAGTTTAGATATGCACTTTTGGTCTTATCAACTTACGTATCATCATCTGTCTTCAAGAACCAATCGAATTGATGATAATAATGCTTATAGACATATTCAAGACTCGCTCGTGTTTTGCCATAAAGATTGCTGTAGCCCTCTCTTACATTTAGGACCACTGTGTTCAATTCGGTGTCTGGTTTTGAGCTTATAAAGATAATCTTATTACATCGTGAGCCCCAGGTGCGTTTAACGTGTATGGCACGAGTTTGATGAGTCTTGGGGCCGGTTAGGATCATGCATAGAATTCTTGTCCCCTCATTGCGAAGAAGAAGATGTTCGGTCATAGTTTCACTTTCATTAAAACTTGAAGGGGAACGGTGGCTGCTGCTGCTACTTCCAAACAAAAAGGTTGTGCTATCTGGATTTTGTGAGGTCATCAACGAGTTGTCATTATCGGAGAAACGAAATGGTGCTCGATGCAACAGCTGAGATAAAAGAATACCCCAAATGAAACCAAGTAACAGCATTAACAGCAATTCCAGACGTTTGCGTTGTTGCCTGAAGATGATCATCATTTTTGGATTATGGATATTTTTTTCAAATCGTTGGCTTCTTCAGTTTTTCAGTTTTTTTTATGGGCTTGCGAGTTTTGTTTATATTTTTATGCAAATTTAATGTTCATGTGTGTGTGTGTGTGTATACATAAGTTGTTGGCTGTTGTTGCTGTTGTTGGTTGAAATACCAAATTAACACATTCTTGAGGCACTGACGCAGAGACAACGTCAACGACAAAAACAACGAGCAGCGGGCTACGTCAGCCTTTAGACGATGAAAGCTTGTAAAGATGCGGTCGACCTTCGTTTTGGAGCTGTATCGTATCCATCCAGCAGCAATAACAACAATTCGTATGGCATTTGTTTGCTTCTCTCTTATGTGGTCGTTTTGTTGTTGTCGTTGTTGCTGTTTGTTTGTTCAAAATTTGCTTAAGTTCAATTTGAATCGTTGCAATTGCTTAAATTTAACCGTTACAAGTCGCTGACTTTTTCATGAATACGAGACGTTTATGTCAAAGCACTTCCCTTCTCTTTGCCTTTCCTTTTGGGCCATGCGAACAGAATGTCAAATAACAAACAGACATACATATATGCATAGTACTTGTATGTATGTGTAAATGAGCAACAACAACAACCAAAAAATGAGACCCAGTGACAGGCGTATGCGACTTGAATATTGACAAAAACAAAAAACACTGAATATATGTATAAAAAACAACAAAAAATGTATATACTATTTTTTTTCACTTTTTTGTTTGACTCTTTAGAAAGACGTCTTCGCGCTTTGCCGGCTGTTGGCAGACTTCGTCTTGAATGAGCGGGAGACAAACTCATACAGCAAAACAGCGATATTTTCTTTAAGCCTGCTTAACTTGGCTTATAAGTGTTGCCAGATTGGCTAAAAACGTTGCATGTTTATACTCTACTCGTTGGCATTATACATTTAGTTGTTCAATTTGTAGTGAACTTAAAAATACTTACCACAAATTTCCAATTTAGACTTAAAATTCGTTTTGGGCATATTTGAAATTCTGTTCTTTGTATAATATTTTTCGGGACCTTTGGGTTAGCGTCGTTTCACAGGAGTAATTAACTAAAAGTTAATTAAAAGTTCTTTGCACTTTCGATGAAGTAAGTAAATTATACATCCTGAGAAAGGTGAGAAGCTTTAATCTGTTTACTTAATAATCAATTTCAAATTCCTCAAAAGGATTGGAAATTTTTAAAACGTTTGCCAAGTTCTTTTGATCCAAATAGATACATTAACTAGAAACATATATATCACTCTCTCTGTAACTTCTTCACTTTCTGTTTGAAAAAGCTTTTTGGTATTAATTTACCCCTAAAATATGCAACAGTCAGATACCCAGTTTAGTATAAAAGATTTTTAATGGCAAATTAATTTACAAAACTAAAAGTATATGGAACACAATGAAGCAATAGACAAGAATTGCATACCAGATCATTGGTAATCAGGCATAAGGTCCACCCGATGAGTCTAGGCCACGTGGAGCTGCTGCATAGCTATCAATCGAGGAGTTCGGACTGGATTCAGCTGCAGAACCAATGGCTATCCCAACAGTCGGAGATGATGAGGATAATAATGAGGATGGTGATGAAGATGAAGATGATGATGATGATGATGATGATAGTCGAGCGTTTGAGTTAACAAGCTGTGACTGCTTGGAGCGTTCATCTAGGCGGACAACTGGAGCAACCACGGCAACTGTCTTAAGGGCATAGGGAACACGTTTCACAACCGCATTGAAACCATGAACATCATCCGCTGTGTAGGTGACAGTGCGTTTATAACCATCTGGATCTACCAGACTATAAGAGCCGCGAACGACATATCCATCACGGGTTTCGCTATGCTCCTTAATGTCGCCAGTGGTCTCATCATGGACGGCATAGTTGAAATTATAGCTGGCTGGCGGGAAGACTTCACGTATATGAACTTGTTCGCGTTGTTGTTGTTGTTGTGGATGCTCCCTAAGAATGGGCAAAGGTGAGGGCAAAAGATCCTCCGTTGTTGCAGAAGCAGCATTTGCTGCATTCTGTAAAAGATTGGAGGCATGTTGACTGGCCAAGGCGGCACCAACACTGCCGCCGGCAGCAAACGAACGCGAACGGGATGGGATCAAATAATCATAACCATCCGGAGTAGCTTGAGAATTATCCGCATTGTTGCTAGGTGTATGGTATCCTGTTAGGAAATCTTCACCCGAACTGGATGAATGTTGCTGCTGCTGTTCCAATGAGTTAACAGCTGCAGCTTCCTTCTCGTTATAATTGTATTCCGATTGGACTAGACCCAGCAAAGACACCGCCAATAGGATGAAAAACTGCAAGAGATAGAAGAATCATTATATTGCTTTCCAATGGGGATAATTAAATCGCCTCTGCGACACTCACCTTAGTTGCCATCTTGATCACAAATCGTCGTCAGCTAACTGCAGTCTTAATTGATGCCACATGGAGCTTTTATACCAACCTCAACCTCAATCATATTTGTGTATATTACTCAACCTATCCAAATTGTGCGTTATTATACAATGGTCATGCGCTTCAATTGAACGATTTTCTATTGTAAGGTCCATGAAAAAATAATAATAATAATAATAATAATAAAATTGTATCACTTTCATTTCATTTTTTAAGTTGTTGTTATATTTTGATTAATTTTTTTTTTTTTTGCTGCGTAAGTGGGCCTAATAAATTGTAGAAATATGTGAGAAGATTTGAATTAGCTATATTGTTTGTAGTAATTGTAACATTATTTTGAAACTTGAATTTTAATTAGACAGCCTTTAAGTGAATATTTGAAAATGTTTCAGTCTTTTGGTTTACAAATATTTTTCAACTAAATTAAGTTATTTTGAATATATAAATTAGCTTGGTTGCCGCATGCTAATAATTTTAAGGTATATAAGGATTTACATATAAGTATTTCATATTTACATATTTTATTTTACTAATTACACATTGATTAATATTTTCAACATTTTGAAATTCTAAGGTTAACAAGCAGCAGAAACTGGATAACTGAAAATACTTAAAATTAAAGATGTATTCGTTGTAGGCCAAAAGTTAAATAATTAGCTAACAAAAGAAAAGTGAAAATTTTGGAATAATAGCAAAGTTATTTTTCGGTTTTTCATTTCTTCTAAAAACAAATACTTGTCAATGGACTCTGTGGGTGTTCCTAGATGAACCAAGTTCAACAAAAATGGTTCAAGCACCAAGCATTCCGAAGCAAATGAGGGCCTGTTTGTTCGGTAGGTCATGTAGCCACTGCTCCACTAGACCAAGGACTATTAATTCTGAGAGGTAGATGATCATTTTTTTGTGTGAGATATACGAAGAAATTCATAAAATCAACTGGCAAAGACTAATCATTCTCCACCACGACAGAATTTGGCAAAACAGATTACTCATCCGCCCCTCAGTCCGGACTTGACACCTATTACTTCTTATTAGTGCACCAAAGAAGCAGTTGAAGAATTCAAAAACCACGTTTTCGAGGTGTCTCAAGAGAAATGTAAAATTTGCTATGACCCATGGGTAAAAATAATTCGGGACAGACTTGGTATTGGTTCATTTCCCTTCTGACAATTGTCAGAAATAAAAACTTACCTTCATTTGCCAGGAGGGTAAGATTCGAAAATGTCAAAACATCTGGCTTTTCGGCATGAGTAAGAATTCAGCCCTTTTTTATGTACATAACTTAACTTTTATCTTGAAAAAACTAGAAGTTTGACTTAGCATAATATAATTTATTCATTTGATCGGGAGTTTATTAATATTCATATTTCCAACACTTTTAAAAAATTTCGATAAATTTAACTTGTTTTTAGATTGCATTTCTTTTAATATAACGTCAAAATTTTAATCCCAAAATGTGTTCTGGAGACATTTATGCATGCCAAAACTAAATTGAAGAAATGAAAAATTAAATAAATTATGACTTTTTATCTAAATTTTAATCTGCTTATATGTCTCTAGTTGCAGATAAGAAACAACTACAAAAACCGGTTGCCTTTGTTTTGACTTTAGCGGTTGCTGCTGCTGTTCGTTTGGTGTCTGGGATGTTGCTCATCAATGCGGTGGCACTGCCGCGATCAATCTCAATAAAGACGCCGCGAAGAACACAACTCCAGCCATAGGTCGTAGTCAACGAACCAAATGACGGCCAAATTCAGGCAACGTACTCAATTGCATCTTTTGACTGGATTCATAGCGGGTTTTATTAGTGCCTTTGTGTTGCTTATCTATGTGTACGATGTGAACCATACGAGTTCTTGCTGGCCCAGCACTGTGCCAATAACAACAACCAGAGATGAATTGTTTTTAGCCCAGTCAAGGATTGAATCCTTGGCAGTTGGACCACGAGTACTCTGCATGGTGCTAACGTGTCCCGAAAACTTAGAACGTGAAGCTAAAAATGTCTATGCAACGTGGGGACAACGTTGTAGTAAATTAATCTTTGCCAGCAGCGAAAATTATGAGCCCTTGGGTGTGGTTCAGGTGGTTGAGGCCGATGGTGGTTCATATGCTGATTTGTGGAATAAAACGCGAGAAGGATTCCGTTATGTTTGGCAGATATATGGACAGGATTATGATTGGTTTCTCAAGGCAGACGATGACACGTAAGTGACATTTTAAATTGAGGTGATAACTAAACTATTCTAAAGGTCTACCCATTTTGCTATGACCATGTAGCTATGTCATTATGGAGAATCTTCGGTATATGCTAAGCTATTATGATCCAGATATGCCAGTCTATTTTGGCTACAAAATGACACGATATAATGTGGTGAGTATAATGTGATTTATCATAAACTTAATCATTTTGCCTTAATCAGAAACATTTCTTCACGGTGGCATTTGCATTTATTTAACAATTTCATTTGTATTCCATCAAATGCTAATTATAATACATACATATGTATCAGTATGCATATGCCAAATTAGCGTGTCAATGAAATTAAAAGTTGTATATTCTTAGAATAGGTAGCCAAGCAATATTGGCAATGCTATCAAGCTGGGCAAAAACAAGGAGTTAATTATGAAATCTTAAAATTAATTATTATCAGCAAAGTTAAGCAGGTTCTCTGAATCATAAAGTTCTCTTAATACTATATATACTAGAGCAATTTCTCCACCTCAACAATAAAAGTGACTTGCCTAATGTTTTCGTTATCTACGGATCGAAATTTTCTTTTGCTTTCTCATTTATGTATATGGAAATTTATTAGTAAAGTATAGCTAGGATAAAACTTTAAGTTCTTTTAGTTAATTATGTTTATTTGGTTACATATTTGATCAATTTATATTATTCTGACTTGACTAACTTTTGTTTTATTATACCATACCATAAAAAGACTTTCAATTGAAAACAAATTTATTGCTTAACGGCACAAAACTCTCATTATTTATCTGTATACCAATTTTAATGCATTAGTAAAGTTAGTCAAAGATAAGATACAAAATGGTGAATGATTAAGAAATTCTCTAAATATAATTGGCACAGCTATTTACCAGTCTTTTGTATGAAAGTGTGGCTTATCGCTTTGGTCTCTTAGTATAAATATTTAAAAAAATACTAAACAAAAGTAAGATATAGAAACAGAACGAAATACATTAATAGTGTAAAAAACAGCAATAATAGAATAGTAATAAAACTATCAAATAAAGAATAAAGAAGAACTAATCCCACAAATTTACAAAGACAGCAAAACAATACACATAAATCAAAATATATTTACTTTGACCAATTGTAAGAATAATTTTCGACCTTAAAGCATTAAGTTATGTATAAGCTAACTTAAAAAATAAAATAATATATTTGTAGAGCATTTAATAGTGAGTTATTTTAAGTGTAGAAAAGTTCTATATACACTTGCTTAACTCTAAGCACTTTCTCATTATTATTTAGCTTCTTTTTTGTTTTTTTTTTTTTTTTGACTAGAGATAGCGAAATGTTTTCTTGACGGAGAATAACCGGTTCATATTTAGTATTTGTAAAGTGTTAATTCTTAATATAGTATATTCATTTGTGTGCATTGTTTGAAAAATATTTATGATCGGAAATCAGAAAAAAGAACTATGATCTCATGCATCGAAGTCATTGCAAATTAGTACAACAAAATTTACCCTATTCTGCCTGCATGCATAAATCCACGATCAGTAGGTGATTAACTATGAAAGAAATTAAATTCGCATTAACTAACGTAGTTGATTATGGTCATTGTGCTTCGACGCCATCTCCGTCTTGAAACGTCTTCCTCTCTGGCGCATAATTGATGGTCAGTTGTGAGGAGGTCGTCAAGATGTTTTATGGGGGTTTTCGTTTTCATACAAGAGCCGCGCCTTATTGTTTATTTATTTTTCCTCACTGTTTGGTTTTCTATTGCTGGGCCGCTGCCGTTTATCATTTGACATTTTCTTGGATTGTGCAAACATTTTGTAAGACAAACCATTTTGTGCTACTTTATACATTGTTAATGGACAACCCCAGACGTTGACCAGCCATTCGGAGATATTTTGTATGCGAATCTAAACAAAGACATCTGAAAATTAATAAAAAACACAGAGAGAGCCAAAATTTTACCACGATGTTGTTTCTATACACTTACTTCAAGTTTTCCTCGAAAGTAGTTAAATCCTGGTCTCCATAACAGTTTCAGAGTCTAAGAGATGAAATCAAATGTTTGAAATATGTTATTTGCTTTCGCCCGTGAGTTTGAGTAGTTTTTTTTTTTTGAGTATCCTGTACTTATAATATTAATAATAATATATCAATCTTCATTGATCGGAACAATATTGGGTCCAAAAAGGTAAATCAATTGACTGATTTCTGTAGCTTTTCGACATATTGGACAATCCGCTGTCTTAGCCAAAATGATTTCGTATACATATATCTCCGTACAAGTGGCCACAAGGCAGTGAAACCAATCGATGACCTCCCGTCTCCTCCCATAGGCAGAAACAAATGGGACAAACCATGTTTTCCCGATCCCGCTCAATAACTTGGTAAAGTCTCAGGCACTCATTAGTTTTATTTCCAATTCTTGCGTTTGATTTGTGTAGTTGATATCCTGATTGCTCAAATCTCTCAATAGTTTTTGACGTGCTGCTTCGTTTTCTGACAGGTTGCAATTATTTTCCTCAATGATCTTTTGCATTGACTTGGAGTATTCGTCCATTTGATCCAATAGATTCTCATATTTATCTTCAGTGTCCTGCAATTAATGCAAAAGGCCGTCACGCTCTTCCATAAGCTTAGAGTTTTGCTTTTTCTTATAATTGCCGAATTGTTTCACCTATCTTTAGCATTGTTTGGGATTGTTCGCTTACTCCACTTAAAAGGGACGTATTCTTATATTCGACTTGTTGAAGTTGCAATAATATGTTGTCACGTTCTACCATAGGTTGTTCGTTTTGAAATATTTTAAAAATTCTTTTTCTTGTAACTGCTGTCCAAATTCTCCCTCAAGAAGCTATAAATCAAGCATTGTCGCTTCCAGTTCCTTCCTTAGTTTTTCTTGAACATTTTTCATAACTTTCGATATATTTTTTAATGGCATTGATTCAAATTTCTCGTTCTGCAGGCTTTCTAAGCCAAGTCTATTCCATTGGTTAAACCAATCCAGCTCTTCTGAAAAAAAAAAAATGAATTAAGAACCTTAAACAATATTCTTTATATTTACCCTTTTATATGTGGTAAAGTTAATGCATAATTTCGGTAATTAAGAACTCAAATATAATGATTTATTCCACTCACCGGCACTGTATTAAATATTTCAATTCTCTAAAATTGTTAGAGTTTCATGTTATCAAATTGAATCTGTAATGTATTCAATATTGTATTTACCTGTTTTCAACTTCTTCACTATCAATGCCCTTGACGTCATTTGATTGTTTTGGTTAATTTGCTTTATTAAAACAATTTTTTTTTTATACATACAAATTGCAACCTCCTCTCTGGTGCACGTCTTAACAATGATTGAATTTACTTAGATGGGAAACACAACATTCTATGATAAATTACATTATCAGCATTTATTATCGCTAGATAAGATTTTAAAAGTTTTTAAGAAAAAAAAATGCATCTGATAAGATTACAAAAGCTTGTTTTTGATAAGGGGAAGCCGTTATAATACTAATATCTGCTAATATTTGCAATTGTGTTAAATCACTTAAGCATTCTATCAGAATATTTGAGCTACCTTGCTTCAACTTGGTATGGTAAATTTTGACCAAAATCTGTCAGTGAAAATCGACAATGAAGTGAGTTTGAAACATAAAAAGATTAATGTAATAGTCGCTTACTTATCCTCTTTAGTAATACTTCAATATTAAACGATATAACTAAGCAAATACACCCTTTGGTTAGAGTATAAATGATATGCAATCAAGAGATCGCTAACGTCTCACTTTTTTATCTGTTATTTTTTTTCTTAAACATAGTTTATCACACGTAAATTTTTACCTAATGAGTTTTAAAAGTTATAATGATTTTTGATTGATTGTTGTGATTTTTTTTCTCTTCTTCTTTGTCATTTATTGTTTAGCATTTTGTGCAGGTTTTTCCTTTTTGTCTTTTACTTTTTGTTTGGAATATTATTTATACAGTTTTCAAGATGTCAAATATATTTACTTCGAGATCAAAATTTCTTGAATTTCAGAAATGTTTTCAGTTAATGCTTAGTAATCAATTATGTTTTAAACATTTGTCACCTTTTGACCTAATCTTACATATAAAAGTATTATTTCAATTAGTTTTTAAGCTCCTCGCTTGTATACATTTCAATTTAACATTGTATTTTGACACCTCATCGCTTCGAGTGACCTTCAAAGGGGATAAACAAGAAAAAAATATATACATACATATATACTTGTATATTGTATGTTTTCAGCATGTAAAAAATCACGCTTGACCACGCAGTTATGTTAAATACCAATACCGTTACTAATATGCTTGTTCATCATAGATAGTCGCTTGATATTCGGAGACTTTGAACTTACGATTCGTGTTTTTTCGCCAGACAATATATAAACAATCTTGCCAAAGAGTCAATTCATTTTAGTTTCTTATGCAGTTAATTTTGCAGTGACGGTTTGAAATTTCAAATATATTCATGATCATTTTAATAGGCTGACATGTGATTACAGCCTTTACTCATAGTTCGAAACTTGGCTGCTTTAGGTTTTTTTCAATAACATCTATAGAATTCCACTAGCAAATTTAGTTTAGGTTTCCGGTTTTTGTTTTTTTTTTAATGAAAATCATATTTATTTGAAAACCTTGTATTTTATGACATCTTTCAGAGCTACATGTCAGGCGGTGCTTCTTATGTTCTAAGTCGCCAGGCACTGAATCGTTTTATGCTTCAAGCTTACCCATCGGAAATCATTTGCCCTCAGCCAAAGAAAATGGGTATTGAAGACTTCTATATGGGCATTTGCTTGCAAAATGTTGGTGTTCACCTAATAGACTCGTCGCAGGCACTGGAGGGCGACGACAAGCCCAAATTTATGCCACTAGATCTGCAGGATTACTTATTATCTTCGAATTCGAGTAATCTGCCAGATTGGTTACATTTGATGAGTTTAACGGAAGTCAAAACTGTAAGTAGATATCGATATTATTTTCGATTTAATTTAATTGCTATTTTTTCAATTATAGGGTCTCAATTGTTGTTCCAAACATTCCATAGCCTTTCATTATACTAGCGCAGAACGCATGTATTTATATGAGTTTTTACTATATCATTTACAAATATTTGGACATCATTTAAGAACCGAGCCTGTTATAAAGCAAATCACCTATGCTGAGTTGATGGAAAGATTTCCTCTTGAAAATAATTCTGTTATAACAAATTTACAGCAAATGTCTGAAAAACCTAATAACTTTTAATTTGTTAGAAAAGTTTTTGAATAGGTTCGTCAGTGCTTTTAAAACGTGGCCTGTCAAACTGTAAAAGCTTTGCGTGCAACCAAAAAACGAAAGACTTAAAACACAAACTTTTTGTTGACAATGTGGGGCATACTTTTGGGCGGGGATATTGTTAACTTGTTTAAAATATTTGTAACTAACAAAACTTATAGAATTTAAATTAAAACTAAATTTAAAAATTGACAAATATTTTGTTTTTTTTTTTATTAAAAAAATATATATTTCAATTTAATAAAAAACTGTTCATTGCACTTGGCTTTTTAAGGCATAGGATCAATTACAATATATTATAGAAATATTTCTAAAAAATAACAATTATTATTATCATTTACATAATAAATATTAAACGATCTAAACATTTAATGGATTCATTTCTAAAATTCAAAATTTTATGATATAAATTTGAAATATTAAAAAACTGATATAGAATATCTCTAACTTACCTAAATATTATCATGGTAATGGACGAACGGGGAAAAGTTAATAGCATGCCATGACATATACTATTACAAACTTACGCAATTACTTTATATATTTATTTATTTATTTATTAAGAGCTAAATTTTTTTGGCTATGGCAACGTAGGCATTCAGCTCATATAAACTAGGTTCATATGTACATAATTACAGTGTAACTAGTTTTACTTGAATATAATGTGTGTGTTTTGCTATCGTCTTAAATATGAATGTACACGTTTGCGTTTTTAAATATTCTAGGATTTTCAGTATGTTAGGATAATTACTTCTTGTCAACAAATATCAGCTCGTGAGTTCTATTCCACGAAACATAGAAGAACATACCTTTCTATAAAAATAGACATTTATTCGACATAATACAAAGCTTAAATTCTAAAACTACACATTAAATACCTATACACACATTTAAAACTATGTACTTTGATCTTATTTTTCCATATTTCTTTATGTTTTTATATTAAACCGTCTACAAGTTATCTCAATGGAAACATTTAGGCTTATTTTTTCCTTTTGCTTAACAACTTTTTCGGTTTTGAAGAACCCACTTTTAAATTAATTTTAGGAGTCGCAGATGTAATAATAAAAAAATACAAAAAATGGATGTAAATAGAACTTTTCAACCCACTTTTTGTTATTAATTTATAATTTTATTTATTAAGAAGTTGTTGTAGTAATACATTGGCAAAAGCAGATAAGAGTAGATTGTAAGAACATAACTCTGTTTTTTTTTTTTTAAAAAATCTTTATATGAAATAAGCCCATTCTGCTGATCAAGATTTTATGACTTTTATAAAACTTTATGAAACTAAACGTAGAAGACGTTATTTGAAAACAGTTGTCTGATAGTAAATTTATGGATTTGTAAGCCATTTAACCAGATGTTTCACACAATGTATGAACCTTATGCATCCCACACACAAGTTGGTCACATGACTTAAGCACATATTCATATTAAGTAGATGGAATTTTCATGTATTATAACTAAGCGGAACATACTTACTTATTTTTCCATTTGTTGTATTACTCAGAATGGTAAGCAATATATTATTTTTAATCGAAAATTTATGACAATGACCTTGCGGATTCTTAAAGCATTTAATTAACGTTTAGCAGTGCCACCAGCAACGCTCAATGAATCATGGAAATATATGTACAAATATCCTTCAATCAGAGGCATTCTTGCATGAAGGGCCGCAGCTGGTTAAGTGACTGAATGAAATAGTTTTCATTACCAAAGTCAATGTCTTGAGACTTCACCTCACCTCACCCGACTTTAGTTGGGCTCACTTAAAGCTTAGTTTGTTGTATCTGCCAAGTTAATTAAATCCGTAAACACGTACGCATTCACAATGTGTGGCAGTTGGCATTTATTGCACGAGAAAAACATAGAAGAGAGAGAGAGAGAGAGAGAGAGGGAGATAGAGAGAGATAGGGGGACTGGAGGCAAAGATTAAGATTGAGTTGTTGCCAACTGTTTATGGTAAAAACGCGATTGGTTAGAATTGAGGCTTGAGACATCTTTTGCCACATAAATTGTACTCATGGGCCATTAAAATGAATTATAAGTGAAAGGGAACATTGAGCACTGTTGACGATTTTTTTCTCACTTTGTTGTAATATACATATTTACTTGGTACTCTCGGTATCATTGCCCGGTTAAATTTATTGTTAGACATGAGCTCAGTGTGTTAATGGGTTAATTCAATGTAATTGAACATAAAAAGCATTCGTCGAGGAAGCAAATTCTCTCGACTTGTTCAAACAGGGCGCTTACCCGAAGCTAAGGGGAATCGATTGGGTGCCTGATGGTGACGGTTACGACGGTCGCGGCAGCGGGCGGACTTGGAGAGCACCTTAGGAATGGCACTTCAAAGCTCTACAGAATCGATATGAGTTGGCTACGTACGTACACATATATTGAGTTGCCAATATCGTGTTTGCTTTTCAGTTACATACATTGGGAATTGTAATCGGGAGTCTGAGATATGCCATTAAGTCATATTGCTTTTTTCCAATTATATAGTCGACTAATCGGCTTGAGCAGGCCAGCTAAGAAATTTCAATCAACTCTTTTGAATCGGATGAACTTAATTTTCACTCATTGTAACATAAATGATATGAAATTCATGCGAATATTGACTGCAAATGTCTACAAAATTATGAATATTTTATTAGATAGCCGTTTTAAATAACCTAATTTTTTTATTGGTTTAAAAAACTCATTTGTTTGTCAACTTAACTAAGCAATTTGATTACCAATTGATTGTTACAGTCAAAGCATAGGTGTGTAAGAATTTTTATTCCTTTTGCTGACAATTTTAAGTTTAAAGATTATTTAGAAAATTTAAAGGTTTAATTGAAATTGTACTTACTTTCAATTGAGTCGTCATGGGATAGAACTAGTTTCATTCTCTGTCCATAACAAAGTCAATGTAAGAAAACATATTTTTATCTGTGCATTTATTATTTCATTAAACATTTTTTTTTTTTTATCTGAAACCATATTGAAAATGCCAATTAACTGAAATATATAAACTCACACAAACTGTTTGGCAAACAAGCTTAAGCTAACAAAGCTACCTGCTACCAATCAGCTACCAGTTAGTTGGAGGTTTAGGTTAGATTACTTACATATTTACCCACACTCCAAAATAAATGTGTATTTGCGACCGTCATACAGTGCGTATGCGTAATGCCTTTAATTCAACTTCAACAGTGACTTGCCGACGTAGTCGTTATTATGCGAGGTTCATTTTATAGGTAAGCAGATAAACTGCTCTATCCCATTTCAAATGTCAAATATATACTCTTAGATTCTGCGATTTAGTGAAATAATTATAATTATGCAAAGGAGAAAAGTATTTCCTACGTTTTAAGTGAGTAGTGCATAAGGTAAAAGGTTTGTTTTCGACTCTATCAGGTGTAAATTGCAACATCCCACCTTGTATATCTTCTTTGTATGATTTACGACTTTTAAGAGTCAACATTATAGTGATATGTCCACAAACAAAATGAGGCTTGTCATTTAAACAAATTGTGGCGGAGTTTTGACTTAGAGTGCGAGTTTTTGCTACTTGAGAACGTGCGCCCACATCATATAAATCTGTTGAGTTAGAAAACATTTGGAAAATGTAAACCAAACTAAGGTGTGAAATCCTTTCACATCTGCATTCTGCATTGGCAACTTTAGTTTGGGTGTGAGAAATATTTGAATGCCCTCTAATAAAAAAAGATGAGATGACTTGAATTAAGCAGGTCTAGTGGCCTATTACTGTTTGAATGACCCTCGTTTTTACTTTGTATGATGTCGATTTCAATGGCGTTCCAATGTGTTCCATTTTATCCAGTTGCTGTTGTTGCTGCTCTTGTTATTGTCACCTGTCTGATTATTATTTTATATACGTTTATACATACATACGTAGGTATGGTATGTTTCTTTTTTTTATATGTATTGTATTTGATGTTATTTTTTTTGTGTTTTTCTTTGAATTGTGCGTTGTCAAGTCAGTTGTGACCTTCGTTGTTTGCTCTCGATTTGCAAGCCATTAAAAATTGAAATTGAAAATGAAATCTATAAAAAATCAATTACTCAGCTATGCGTAGTAGTCGAGTAGCACATTTTTCAAATGTATTTAGTTTTTTTTTTTTTTTTTTTTGTTTATATTTTGTTTAGTGAAAGTTGGCAACAATTTTTCGCTGAGCGAGTTAAATTAATTATTAATATCACTCGAATGTATGTATGTTCAATCTGTTTGCCAAATAAAATCTGAAATTGTACCCTTCACTTTTTTTCATCTTCTGTTGGCCTCTTGGTTGTTTGGCTAAAGAATGTGGATAGATCGATTTATTGTTGTTTTTCGTTTTTTTTTGTTGTTGATTTTTTTTTATATTCAATCGGTTGTTCTTTATGCGTAGATTGTTCAGAACTTGTATGTAATTGTCTTGAAGTTAATGGGGGCTGGTCAAACAAGATGCTTGAAATGGGGCTGGGTTGGTTATTTATTTTTGAATTGAAGTGTTTGACGATATGTCAATCAACAATACAGAATTTGAAGAGAACACTTTGGCCATCTATCAATAAATTTAACTATTATTTTTAAATCACGAATATGGCAAGCAGAAAGTAAATTCGATTGAACTACAGAATTCTAGAGTTCGAAGGCCTCTATGAGTTGAGCCAGAAACATTTATACATACCTACATATATATGTATGTATGTATGTACATTTGTACATAATTTACAAGTTGCCTCAATGCACGCACAAGATAAATCAAGAATCACAATATCGAGAATCGACAATCGGCAGCATATAAAAAAAAAATTAATTAATTTAATTACTTATCTAACTGCCTTACATTGCGAGTGTTGATTTTTTCTTGTTTCTAATGGCAATTGAACATGAAATATTTTTTTATGCTCCACCAAAACAAGCAACAATTTGTATACTCTATCAAAGAGCTTAAGAAATTTGGTCTTAAATTTAATGCATTTCCAGCCATCTATGAATAATTCTTTTAAATAATTATTGAATCTGAAATGGAGTAAAATTATTAAAAACTCAATTTACGTTTCAGAATAAGTTTGCAATTGTTGAAGATGTCTTCTTCTCCATTTGCCAATGATGAGGGTATTAATAATTTGTTATGAGTAATTCTAGTTAGTCCCTCACATTTTTTTCTTAAATTTGATCGTCTTTTTTGTTTTTTTATGTGCTGATTTGAAGTGCACTTCAAACGTTAAGAATGTCTTTTTAATTTCAATGCGTGTATACATATTGTATGGCGTTTTTATTTCGATTTTTTTTGTTCATCGTATGCTGTTAAACTAACATTAATAAATATTTATAGATGCGCTGCTGCACTTGTTCGCCGCTCGCCGCAAATCGAAGATAAATAAGAATTTTAATTGATTTTAATGTGCACAGCTGCACAGTAGAAATCGAAATCAAAATAAGTACATAGAAGTCACAGCATGCATGGAATACTGACTGAGTGACTGACTGCCTGAGTGACTGACTGTCGAACTTGCTAAGAACAGAAGAAGAAAAAAAAGCTGTTGACATACTCATAAGAAAATTGACATAAAATATTGTCTTTAAACAATCGGCAAATGCATTATAACTATGAAATAATGATTAAATGGTGTTTGAACTTTGGTCAATGGGTTTGACATATGTCTCAAGTGGAAATGAAGATGCAATAAGTTATATTCACTTTCAAACTATTCTCGATAAATGACCTTAAAGTGTGCAACAAATTATTTTTAATGCATGCCTTTAAAAACTAGATACTTGCTTCATATATTCAATACAAGTCTAGAGCTTGTGATCCGTTTGATCACACATGAATTAGAATATTTGATTTCGTATTATTTTACCTTGAATTTGAAGATGTAATCATAAGATTTGTTCTAAAATATAACTAGATTGTTATTCTTGGTATAGTATATACATAGTTGTAGACTATTAACATAACTATGTTTTACAAGCACTGGCAACTAAGGCCTTCGGCTTAGACGAAAACTACATCCATACATTAGCCTGGGATTAGAACCCGAATCCTCGTTGTTCCAACTAGATATAGGTAAGTATTATTGTTATAATTGGATCAAATAGCGAAATGAATTTAATACTTTTAGATTTACTAAACCTTTTAAACAACTAACCATAATAAGTCTTATGTTTTTAATTTGTTGTATTTATGTAAGTTTACTATATCATCTTTGGTTGTATTTCAATGCGATTTGTCTATCCTAAAAAGTATGCCAAACAAAATTTTTGCAACTTCATAGATTACTTTAATATTGTCTAATGGTAAACATAAATCTTCAAGAACAATCCATAAAGATCTCATAAATTTAACTAAACAACTTCGTGCCCCCTTCCCTGCTGCATTCGCGGTTGTTGGCTGCCGATTGCACTTTGTGTTACCACTCAATTAACCAAAAGAGACAGAGAAAGAGAGGGAGAGACGCGTTTCTAAAGAGGTTTAGTCTTTTTCTTTTATTTTTAAGGAAATCTAACTTCTCTCTTAGTTAAGCATACGAAAGATCCGCCAAAGATCATTGATTTAAAGTCTTGGGAAAACCCCATATACACATTGTTAAGTGTACGTGTGTGAGTGTGTATGTGTGTGTGTGTGCTCGAACTCCTATGGGAAACTGTCAGAGAGACTTGACAATGATTAATACGACACGTTGCCATGTCGAATATGACGGAACTCATTTAGAGAGACGGACATATGGCAAACAAACGAAATGGAGCATAAACCAAATGCCAAGGAGGCTCTAGGGGGGAAGGCCCAAACAACCAAGCAACCAACCAACAGACTTGGAGACTTTTGGAAAGAAACAAAACAAAACCAAGAGCCAAAGAGTTTATAAGTCTCAGAGAGAAGTGAGAGTTTGTGAGAAATAGAGAGCGAGAGAGAGCCAAGTGTTTGGTCGACCGGTTTCTGAGACTTCTGCGTCTGGAAGGTCCCCCCAAAATCTCACATGCAACTACATACATACACACGCACACATACATACATACATACTTACATACATATGTATTCATAGGCAACAGTTTGGCTTGACACAGCTGAGTTAGTTTTAGTATTCAACGAACTCTTGGCCGCTGCGGACGTGGATCTTCTTCTCTCAGCGTGCGTCGTGTGTGTGTGTGTGTGTGTGTGTGAGACAAAATCAAGACGATACAAGACGAGAGTGAATGTGAATGTGAACGTGAAACGTGTCGCGCATGCGTCGTTGTTGTTCGTCTTCACCGTTATTATAATTTGTATGTGCTGCCTCCTCGGTGCTTTATCTCTATGCAAAGTGACAACTAAAGTTATCTGAAGACACTCCAAAATAGTTGAAATTACTGAAATTGTTTTAAACAAATTCCATACAAAATAGTGCAAAACACACACATAAACCTCATCAAACTCCCACTGCAAAAAAAAAAAGTCAATGATATTTTTGTTGTTGTTATTTCAGTTGCTGCTTCTTTTTCCACTCAATTTTTGTTGCTATTTTTGTGGGTCGTTGTCGAACGTTTTTTTTTTGTTTTTTCTATTTTTTTTTGTTTTTTTTTCTTTTCCTATGTTTTGGTATTCGTTGTGCCATCTCTTTTCTTCACACGCAAATTCGATTCGGCTTCTTTTTTTCCACTCTTCTTTGTTTGCTTTGCTGCTGCTTCTCCTGCTGCTGCTGCTGCTTCTGCTGTGCTCTTCGTCTCTTTTGTAGTTGTCTTTGCTTGCGTTTTCGTTGATGAATTTAATTTTATTTTCGTGTTCAATTTTCTTCTTCTTCATCAAAGTCGTCTTCTGTTTTCGTTGTCTTCATCATCGCATCCGCCCCGTTGACCCGCCCACCAACATTAAAATGGGTTTGCACAATTTTTGCGGCATATCGAAAATTATTCAATGAAAAGCGAAAAAATTTCTAAATTAGCTTAAAGACAAAATGCAAAAAATTAAACTAACGAAAATTGTAAACAAAACGGAAGTAAAAAACCAAAGAGAACCATATTACAAATATCAATACCCTTGACAGATCCAAGATATATTCAAATGTATAAAAAAACTGAACAATTCAATTCTGATTTCAACTCCAAAGTAACAGTACATTTTGATAGTGAATTGTGATTCTCTTTTGAGAATTTGAGAAATTTTAAGTGCAGTCTTTGTTTAAAGTGCTTAACTAAACCCTATAAACCCCTTTTTATATGTAAAAATTTTAACAATTTGAAGTTAGGTACATTTAAATATCTGTATATAATGTCTGATATACCCGTTTTGCACAGTGTAAGAAACAGCCAAAACAATCTCTGCAAATGGAAAGTTGTAATGTGAAAAATTCAAGGCCCCGGACTTGGGAATATTTTATTATTTAGTAGGTATAGAGATTTGCATACAAATTTAATATTTTACTTTATGAGCAAGTGATTGGCAATAAGTGAAAAGCTGAGAAAAAATTTTTTTTTTTTTTTTAATTTTGTTTTCATTTCAAGAAAGAATCTTGTTTGTTTTTCCTGTTTTGGCTTCTAAAAGCTAATGAATTATATTCCAAAATAAGCAAAGACAGATTTTCTCTCTTTCTTTTTGAAAGTAATTTTGCTAATTTGTCGAATTATTATAAAACAAGTTTGTGTAATCGTTTACCAGGCAATAACCTCAGAAAAAAAGCCAAACAATATTTAATTTGCCAATGGAATATTTTTTTTCTTAGATTTAATACTCTCTCTCTGTCTCTCTCTCTCTATAGCTATTCGTTGAACAAGGCATTAAGAGGGTGAAATAAATTATTAATGTCGCCAAAATTTGTGTGATAGTCAGAAGGATCTAAAGATTCTTGATCAGAATCAATTGCAGTGTTGATTTACCGTTTGTCTATCATCAGTTTCTATTTTACAAAATTAATTGATATACTTAAATTTTTGTTAATGTTTCAACCGTTCTCTATTGTTTTTATCATGAATAATTTTCCAATTAAGAGCAGTAAATTCTTGGTTTATAAAATTACGGAATCAACTTTTTGCCCAACAATAAATGGCTTTACAATTTAAGTTCGAATTTTCATAATTCAAAATTGAAGTAAAAGTAATTATTTAATAATAAGAGTATTGCCACTGCGGCATAGTCTCGATAAAAGTCAATCCTTGCTGGTTAATTGAAACTGTTTTGTCTAACGATTTGGTATGTTCATTATATGGTATGATCTGCAGATTTGTTTAATCATTTTTTAAACATAAAAAAAACGACCTTAACAAAACACATTCCAAGTTAACATTTTTGTACAAATTAGCCAAAAAGTTTTTTTTTTTTTTTTACTTTTTTATAATTATCACAAAGATGCCTGAGGGGAGCAGCAGAGCTCCATGTTTTTTTTCTTTTCTACCACAGGTTTTTAGTTGTTGTCTTTTTTTTTTTTAAACCGTAATTTCTTAATATAATTATTGTGGCTTTGTTGTCTTTTACGCTTTCTTAGCTTTCTCTCTCTTTCTTGGGGAGAGGTTTATCTCTGCCTCTTTGTCCTCCACTCTGTACCCCTTTCTGTGTCTTTTGGTTGTTTCTCCCACAACTTACAGCTGATCATTAAAAATTAGCTTTTATGTTTTCTTGAACAAAGTAGACTACAAAAATTGAGCTTGAAAGCATGAATCGAAGTGAGTCGACTATGAGATACCCTGCTGTAAAACATTTGGAAAACCTATTAACATTTGCTTTTTAAAATGTTGACAAATTTTCTGGAATCACTCAGAGGGAGACCGAGAAAGAGAGATATATCTAATTAGCAGCTGTTTAGGAATATGTTTTCAATTTATAGGGTATTAAATCTATCTCTTTGTGTTGAACGTTTAATGCTCTCTGCCCTGTAGTTGTTGTAATTGTTAATTGTTTGCAGTTGTGCAATGGAATTTTAAATTTTATTTTTGTTGTTTTTTTTTATCTTCTCTTTACCCCTTTATTATTATTACTTGTTGTATGTAGCTTTTTCGGTTTATGTTTTTTTTTTTTTTTGGCTTCCTTCTCGACGTCTCTCTATTGTCGATTATGACTAATGGACTTCAGCGAGCGAGTCTGATTGTGGACGGACTCCACATTGGGTTGTATGTCGTTTGTTGTCCGCTTTGTAAGCTGACAGAAGGTCAATTGTTTTGTGGGTAATTCCGTTTATTTCATTTACTTTTGCTATACAACATTGCACATTTTTTTGGGTTTTGTTTTGTTTGGTTTTCCGTTTCGCTTTACTTTATGCAATATAATTAATTTGAGACATTAACGAACCATTTCGCCATTTACTTAAACCTTTTTCTGTGGTTACCAATTGTTTAATTAAAAACAAAAAATAAGTAAATTACAACCAAAACTCTTAAAACGACCATCAACTAATCTTTAAAGGAATGCAACAAAAGGAGCTCCTAACTTACTTTTCCGAATTATTTTTTATTTTTTTAACATTACAGCTAAGTTTTCCCTTAGAATAGGTTCGCAATTGTTTTTATAAAAGTGGCTTAAGATTCCTACAATAAATAAAGTAAGCTGTTGATAGCAGAAAACAAAAAAGTTGTCATTTAGTTTTTGACACATTTCACACAACAACAGATAATTTACGAAAAAAGGTCACACATTTATGAAGAATGATATTGTTTTTTTTTTAGTTTTCTCGTTTTCAAATCTTTTGAAAAGAAACATGTGACACTTGAAATTCTTATCTCATTGAGTGCGCTTCTTCTAGACATTTGAAGATTTTTATATAGATCTTGCTGACTGAGATTTGTGATGACTAATGGAAATTCATATATTCTTAATAAGTTAGAGGTATATTATTTTATGGATTAAAAGAAATATGGAATTTTGGATTTGCCCCAACCACAATCTGTTGAGTTGACTCATATGCCAAGATTGTGTTTGTCCACTTTAAGCGATGTCAAACAACTCCTACAACATTCTCAAAACAAAAAAAAAATCCATTAATCGATAGCTTCATTAAGTTTTATGCAAATTTATGAAGACTAAAAAAGCATAAAGAAAACAACAAACAAAAATCATCAGATTTTTTAGTGGAGAGAGAGAGAGAGAAACAAAATCATAAAATAACAAAACAAAAATGTTAATAACAGTTAAAGTGTTAATTCTACACGTGTGAATATGAATCACAAATATGTATACCCACATAAACACACATACAAATACACATATACATATGTAGATATGTATGTAAAGTTTATAACTTTTTCTTTACATTTTTAGAGTATCTAGCGTAATAATAAGCGAATTTTCAAGTTAAAAGATGAGCAAACGTTGAGAGTTAAAAAAACACAGTGAGAAAAACGAGTGAGACACAAGTCCAGAAGAATCTCCAAGCCATGTGGCGTGTGATAATAAGAATAATGCAAAATTGATGCCCGCCTTTCACCCTCTACACGACCGTGTTATACATAAGTTTACTTTGTTGTAATTAATTATACAAATCAACAGCCACGAAACGAATTTGTTCACAACACAATAGCAACAATAATCAAAATACAAAAACAACAATAACAAACAAATCTACCTAACATAACATAGTTGGCAATCAATATGAGTGTTACACGCGCGCCCCAACAGAGGGCAGCAGCAGTCAAGACAAAGTCACCGGCATCGCATAAACAAAATCAATTCCATCACACCTGGAGATATCGAATACCACTTGGATTCCGATGGCCCGGGGCAGCATCCACATCAGCCCCTTGCTGGGCTCTTTTATTGTTACTGATTAGTCTGGCTCTGAATCTGGGCTTCGTTCATTGTTATGGTGAGTACTTTCAATACTATTCACAATTTATTCAATTACATTTATTTGCATAAGACACGCCAAGAAGGGATATATTTCAATATACATATAGTATAATCAATATTTAAATGAATCGGTAAATTTGATTTATTTATTGAGATTAGGTCAACTCAAGTCCCTCTGCCGCTTGCAATTTGAAAATTTGATGATCAATTGTGTGGAAATCTAGTATTCTCCTGTAATTTCGACTGAGTCTCACTGGACTTTTATTTCCTGTATAAAAACTTGAATAAAAATGCTACAACTTTTTAACAGATGTCTTAAACTCCTTTTTGATGGGTTAAAGGGAATAAAAAATGTCGTATCAACTGGTTTTTTCTACAAAGAAGTAGAAAAACTTTTAATACTTTGCCTAGACTGTCTATTAATTGGCACGTTAAGATAATATTATGTTATCCAAACTGCTTTCTTCTGCACCAAATGTTGTAAAATTGCAGCTATTTGATTTCTTTCTAAAAAAAGTTTTAACTTCTGGAACTTTTGTATTTTTATTAGAAAATGTGAAACGAAATAGAGCAACAAACTATACTTAAAAGACTTTTATTTATATTAAAAATTGAGATATCCATAAATAGATTAGTTAACTGTATTCTCGACTAAACCTTTAAGAACTATTTTTTAAAATATATAACGAAAAAGTTGCCCCAAAACAAAAACATATTACTTGTTGAGTAAGAAAGAAAAAAAATGGCTAAAATGATGATTATTTTTCTTCTATTCTATTTTCATAACTATCAATCGGCTTCAAGACGTTTGCCTTTAAGTCTGTGGAATAAAAAATAATTGCAAATATCTTCAAAATTCATAAACAAACGGCTTATAAATATTTTTCTATTATCCTGTAATATGTTGAACACAATTCTATGTACTTATTAATGCATAATTTTCTTCCAATCATTAATTAACTAAAAAAGAACTATATTAAGTAGGCAACGAAAAAAATTAAAGTAATCAGAACTGACCAGTTCTCGATTTAAATCGAAATGGATGGACACTCGGTTCACTCGGTTTTGAGAACAGCAACTTCGGAAACGGGATTAATTGTTTTATAAGTAGTTCATAAAAACAAAAAAAAAAAACTTTTACGCGAGACGTTAGTTGTTAAAAAATAACAATATAAAGTAGTTAAAAAGGATTCAGGTAGCAACTTTTTACAAAGTATATTAGTGCTTATCAATAATAACCAAAAAGATAGAGAATCACATAAAAGCTTATTAGTTTGTTGCTAAAACGAATAATATAAAAGGAGCTATTAGGGACTTAAATGTGTTAGAAGTTTAATAGCATTAACAATTTCCCATAAGTTTAAATTAATTTGTTTCGTGTTTTTAAATAAATTTTAAATAATATTTCTAGAAAACAGCAAAAAATTCCTAGGGTAATTTTGAAAATGAACACCGAAATGAGCTTTTCCCACTTGGAAATTTATATACATGCTTAAAATATGGAGATTAGATTGGAAAGTTTCCCCTCACAAATTGAAGTTTAAAATTTTTACTCATAATGATATATGATAAGTATGATAAACTAACATACATAAGAAAGAAATTCAAAAATAACGTTTTTCTGACAAATTAGTTCTAATTGAAATTGTTAATGTACAAGGTTTAACTTTAGGTTGTTGCACTACAATATTTTACAATAATTGTTTGTGCTTTCATAGTTTTTTCTCTTTCCCCACACTTTATACTGATTGTTTCAAGTGTTGGCATTATATATCATTTACTTTCAATGCTAAAACTTGAAAGTTTTATGTACCATAGCTAAAAAAACTAAAACGAAAATAAACATTCGCATTGATACAGGACCAAATTTAATAATTAAGCGGGTGGGCATACAAATGAATAAGTAAAATTGTAAAATTCAAATCATGGAATGAAAAGTAATTAAGATTTATAGTGAATCAAAAGTTATTATAGTCTTCCTCCCAGATTGCCCAATTTTTTTCTTTTTTTTGTTGAGAGTTATATTCATCTTAATAAATTGTTAGCTTTCGTATAAAGTTTCGAAAATAAGTCAAAATAAAGAATTTAATTTATATATAAATTAAATATTATTTGTACTGCATTTGAAAACTAACTGTGCTGGGGTTTTGATAAATACATTTTGGTATTTGGTTCTACTTTGCTTTACCTCAAAAATGCGTTCCTGTACTCTATGATATGACAAGGTAATGACATCCTTAAACAAAGCTTAGTAAACACATTACTACTTTAAGCTATCAAATGTAAATAACTTTCAGTAAATGTTGAAAAAAGTGAATAACTTCCCGTTAAGAAAATATTTATGACATTTACAATAAAAATAAACCCATCACAAATGCTACCTGGCTTGTCGTCATTATTATCATCATCATTGTCATGAGCATCATCATTATAATCAGTATTGTCGTCATTAGCGATAGACGGAGAGCCACTGCTCCTCCTCCTACTCTACCTCCGCTTACTCTGGGCTAGATCGGCAGACATGCCAAGATCTCGTGCCTTACAAATGACCGATAAAATGCAACAGGTTAGACAATTCATTATCCATGCCTAATACAATAAAATATATTTTCCGTAAACCAGAGAGCTATATACAGACATCGTGTGTATGTATGTAGATATAGAGATATCTGACAGTTGGTCACGTACAATAGCGGTGGAGCATCAGAGCGCCGGGGGGCGTGTCTGGCCACAGACACCGAGTCAAATGTCAACGCACGATCAACTGGCCATTCAATATACATATTTGCTTCCTCTGTGGCCACCTTCTCTTTGCTCCTCCATCGATTCTCATCAATTTTATGCATTGTTATTCGCCATTTTTTTGCTAATCATTTGATTTATGCACATCGAAACTATTTGTTTTCATTGAAATCAATCCCATTGTGCTTCGACCTATTCCCATACTTCCTCCCCCTCGATAATTCCCGCATAGATTTGTAAACCACATGTGGTCAAGTAATCGAATTTAACTCGGTACATATGCAAATCATTCAATTCATTTTGTTTTTTTCTTTTCCCCTTTCAATAAGGTAAAAGTTGGTCTTCCCTTTTGAAAGAGGGTAAAAAAATACCCTGATGAAAATATATTTATAGAAGGTATTTAAATTGTATTTAATTAATGAGTTGCCATTTAATTAATTTGATTAGTTCACCCTCAAAACTAGAAGACACACTTCAAGTGTTTAGGTGATCTTCAGAAGCATTAAAATCCCATTTCAGGGGATTTATTAGTTTGATTTAAGAAAAAAAAGAAATCACCAATAGTTATAAGGCAAAATTTAATCATTGATGTAATTACAAAGCAAAATATATTCCCAATAAACTTTAATTTCAGTTTCAAAAATTTTAAATAGGTAAACAAATAATAGCAAAATTAGAAACAAGCTTTATCATTATACATTAAAGAATTGAAATGCTTCAAATAAACAAATTGGGACTTGATTTAAGTATATTGGAACTATAAGCTATCTATTTTAATTTGAATCTTGTTAAAACATATATCCCAATATACTCTTCATTCGTGTTTAAACACAGGGTATTTAGATAAACCTCATTTAATTCAAACTCCATAAGTTGCCTATTCGTTAAGAAAAACAAAAATGAACACATTTTGTTTTAATTATTTTACATTTATGTTAAAATAGCCAATAGAGGAACATTTAATTAAGCAAATGGCATTTTGATTAATGGAAACTAAAATGCCAAAATAATGTAACTATTAAATGAGCAACTGAAACATTAACATCATGTAAGCGAAATCTTAAAATACCTTTGATTCAATTTATCTTCTCAACTTTTGGAGTAAACCGCATTCCACCAAGAAAAAAAAAACTATCAAAATGTGTTTCTAACTTTTAATTAAATCGCTGAAAAGTTGCAAAAACAAAACACAAAATAACAAAACAAAAGCTGTGAGTTTTGTTGATTTTTTTGTTTTTCTACTTTTGTCAGGCTTTATTAACTTTGAGTTTATACGTATAAAATTAAATTAACTCATGCATCAAATTTGGCAACCAATTAACAGCTAACAAATAGATGTCATTGTTGGACGAGTACCAGATTTTTCTTTACTACATTCAATGTGCTAATGAAAGCGAAAGTCGACTATTTGGCGGCACATGTGACAAATTGTCTTGTGGCTTCGAATTTGAGTTCTCAAGGAGGTTTAGTTTTTAGTGGCTATTACTTTTTTTTTTCTCTCATATTCAGTGCAGTCATAAATGCTTAAATATCACATGATTTTGCACTGGATAAGAAACGGCTTAGAACTGGAAGAAAATGAATGTGTAATACAGTTTTTGTGTTTTTTTTTTTTTGTAATTATTACAGAATATTTTTTGTTTTGAAGATGGCATATCTTATTTTCATTACCTTAGTATTTTAAAATAAATAATTTTAGAAAGTGCTTATAGCGGCGAGTACAATGATTAAAGTTATCATACTTTTTATTTACTTTCCAATTTAACTACAAGTATTCAAATTCTATTAATTTTTCCCTATGGTTTCAGA